>NC_092112.1:8282868-8619762 GCF_045679555.1 Salvelinus alpinus | reverse complement strand
ACACATATATCTACTTGGTTTCTTATATCCTGTAGGTGGAGTGCCTTTAGTTTTCTCTGCATTGGGAGAATCATCGATTCAGGGTGTCGTTGCTTCTATAGATTTTTCTTAATTTGTAATTGACGGTGGTGTTCAGTCTTGTACAGTGTGAGGTAAATGGAAAATGGTGGTATAAAAAGCATTCACTGATGTTAATCAAGAAGCATCTAAGGCATATATTTTCCGTTTGTAGAAGTCGTCCAATGTGTGTATTCAATGGTTTACACCTAAAGTTGTAAAAAGCTTCTTTGAAAACCATAGAGTTGTCAGAGATTTAATAAAGTTATTTTTTTTTGAACTAGTTAGCTAGATGTTTCACCTGGGTCAACATCCTGGAAGGGAGATTGTATGCAACAAAAAAAAGGGGACTTAAAGATGGAATCCTTAGTGGTGAAGCTGCCACGTCCGTTTTGGATATTACAACAGCAAAGAAGTTACTGCAAACAACGAACACCGTTTTCCCCCCCCAGGACGTCATTGAAGAGCACAATATTATACACAAAAATCAAATGTGTACCTTGCTCCTCAACTTGGCAACAAAGCTAAAACAATGATGGTGTGTCGGCCAGTGGTGCTGTTTCCCCGTACTGCGGATGCCATCTTTAAATTCATTTAATTTAATAAAAATAAAATAAAACAAATCTAGGGATCAACTACACGTTTCTATACCAGAGTGTTTAGTATATATTGTCACATAGTCGAGGCTATTATTAATGTGGCTGTCAAAATAAGTGCAATTTCATCTAGAAAAATATATATGATCTCATATTATGTTAATTTGATACATTTGAAGCGACAGTAACCTAATTTAAAGAAACGGTATTAAATTAGATTATAATTACATATAGTCAAATACACATGCAGTACCAGTCAAAAGTTTGGACACACTTACTCATTCAAGTTCTTTTTTTACTATTTTCTACATTGTAGAGTAACAGTAAAGACTTCAAAACTATGAAATAACACACATGTAACCACGTAGTAACCAAAGAAGTGTTAAACAAATCAAAATACATTTTATATTTGAGATTTTTCATAGTAGCCACCCTTTGCTTGGATGACAGCTTTGGGTGGCGACTTTGAAGAATCTAAAAACTAAAATATATTTTGAACTGTTAAAAAAAAATGGGTTACTACATGATTCCGTAATATGTGTTATTTCATAGTGTTGATGTCTTCACTATTATTCTACAATGTAGAAAATAGTAAAAATAAAGAAAAACCCTTGAATGAGTAGGTGTGTCCAAACTGTAGACTGGTAGTGTATGTGATCTCTTTCATACATACGTACATTTGGAATGTATAGTTTCCAACTACCTGAGATTTGTTCTTAGACAGGCAACAAAGAATGTTGCCAAAAAATGTAATTATATATATATTATCCTAAAATATCAACAAAATATATTTATTGTTCTTTTTACATTCAAGTTTCACATATACATTGCATATTGTATATAACTATTGCTTCATTTGTAGTTCATTACTTGCAAAACTCTTTAGGGCTGGTATATTTGAATAATTATTTGAATAATTATTATAATTATAATTATATCATTACTTGCAAAACTCTTTAGGGTTTCTAACTGAGTTTAAACATTTATTTGAATAATAATTTATTCTATTCATTACAGTTGTATATGATTTATTGCACTAATACCAAATAATAATATAATAATCATCTACAACTCTAAAACATTGTTTGTAAAAAAATAAATATCAATAATCTTCCAGGAAAATATATTTTCTGTTTTGTGAATATAGAAGAGAATACCACTAATTTCAGTGTGCATATTTCAAGTTTTAAAACATTCCCTTTTTTTAACTGTCCTGTGTTATGTGACGAGTAGTATTGAAATAAAGTGCTTTGATCTTTATTTGATTAAGTTATTATTAAACAGCAGTAGTTGTAATAGTGAAGTTTTAGAAATCAATATCGTATTTAATCAATGTCACTTTACTTGGCCTTGTTTGACTTTACAGATCTTGTCGGAGACTTCTTCGGAGTCTTCTTCTTTGGGGAAATGACTTGTCGCTCGAGGACCTCGCTGACTGCCTCTGTGCATTCTGACACCCTGCTTTCGTCCTCTGTGTCTGTAGGGTACATCTGGTTGCTCTTCACAGAGAGGTGGTGGCTCGACCCTTCCCCTGAACCTGTCTGTGAACTCTTCTCGCTGTTGGATTCTGTCTCTGCCTCTTCATTCAGGACGTTGTCCAGTGAGCCTGGTTGTGATTCCATGGAAGACTCGGTGGGCTGACCACTTTTTCTAGATGTCCCAGAAGGTCCATCACTATCACTGTCGTCTTCAGACTGTCCTTGGCTTGTGACGTCATCCCCCTCATCAGCTGGATCTTCCTCAACAGCATCGCTGTATTCAGCAGTATCATCCTCAGCTTCCTCAATCTCTTCAGCTTCCGGCTCCTGCACCCCTTCCTCCTGTTCTTCCTCATCAGAAGCCTCATTTTCAGCAGTTTCCTCCTCAGCTTCCTCCTCAGCTGCTGCCTGCTGCTCCTCAACTTCTTCCTGCTCCTCCTCAGCAGCACCATCTTCAGCTGCATCCTTCTCAGCCTCCTCCTCCATTCCAGCCTGCTCCTCCTCAGCTTCTTCCTTCAGCTCCTCAATAGGAGTCTCCTCAACTTCTTCCATCTCCTCAGCTTCCTCCTCCGCTTCCTCCTGCAACTCCTCAACAGGAGTCTCTTCAACTGGAGTCTCCTCCTCCTTCTCCTCCTTCTGCAGCTCCTCAACAGGAGTCTCTTCAACTGGAGTCTCCTCCTCCTTCTCCTCCTTCTGCAGCTCTTCAACTGGAGTCTCCTCCTCTTCTTCCTCCTCCTGCAGCTCCTCAACTGGAGTTTCTTCAACCTGAAGCTCAGCCTCTGCTGAGGTATCACCCTCCTCCTCTTCTGGTTTGTGCTCTTGTGCCTCTGACTCCTCGTTGTTACCTTCAGTCTCTGAATCCTCAACATCGGCGTAAGCACTGTCTTCAGAGTACTCTGCTCTGGCCAAGGCATCGAATGAGGTCATTGGAGTTTCCTCAACAGTTTCCTTCACGTTGCCCTCCCTGATAGCTGGCACCTCTGATTGTTCTCCCTCATCTGTCGATATTTCCAAATCAGACTCATCCTCAGCTTCATCTTCTCCGTCGGCTGAGTACCCAAAGTTTCCGCAGCAATCCTCTTCATTGGTTTGGTCTTGGCTTCCATTTTCAAAGTCCTCGCTGTCTGCGTTTAATTTGATTGTATTTGCTTCTTCTGCCTCGTTTCCTGCATTGTCTCCAGCATTTGCATCATCTTCTTGTTCTGTTCCTGTCTCCTCCGGGACCATATCCTGGTCTGTTGTTTCTCCCTCCTCTGCCTCGTCGTCTGCTTTTATCTCCGATACGTCATCATGACAATCCGTCTCCTCAATGTTTGACTCAAATACAGGCTCTTTTTCCTCTGCTGTTTCATCCTCCCCCTTTTCTACATTCTCCTCAGCTTCACCTTCAGCTCTTTCCCTTGCTGCGTTGTCTTCTACTGCCTCAGCTTCTGCCGATTCTTCTCCTGCATTTTCATTCTCATCTCCTCCAGTTTCATCTCCGGCTGTCTGCTCTTCTCCCTCAGCTGTTTCAGCTTCAGCACCCTCCTCCTCTCCTACTGTTTCATCGTCAGCTGTCCCTTCTCCTGCAGTTTCAGCTGGTGCCGACTCGTCTCCAGTTGTTTCAATTTCGGCCGACTCATCGCCAGTTGTTTCATTTTCTGAGGACTCATGCCCTGTGGTTTCATCTTCTCCAGGTGTCTCATCGTCTGCAGTCTCAGCTTTAGCAATCTCCTCTTCCCCTGCAGTTTTATTGTCGGCGTCTTCTTCCCCTGCTGCATCATCATTGGTTTCTGCCTCTGCCTCCACTGTCTCTTCATCTCTGGCAGCTTCCTCTTCTGCTGCCTCAAATTCAGCATCCTCCTCCCCTTCAACTGTTTCATTTTCAACAGTTTCAGCTTCTGCAGTTTCCTCGTCAGCTGTCTCTGCCTCAGCACTCTCCTCGTCTCCTGCAGTCTCCTCTTCAGCTGCTTCTACTTCAGCAGTCTCTTCTCCTGCTGTTCCATCATCTGTCTCTGCCTCAACAGTCTCCTCCTCTCCTGCTTCATCTCCCGCTGTCTCTGCCTCAGCACTCTCCTCGTCTCCTGCAGTCTCCTCTTCAGCTGCCTCTACCTCCGCAGTCTCATCTTCTTCTGCAGTTACATCAGCTGTCTCTGCCTCTGCAGTTTCAGCTTCAGATTCCTCCTTTCCTGACATTTCATTATCAGCTGCTTCAGTGCTCTCCTCTTCTCCTGGTGTTGATCCTGCTGCTATAACAGTCTCCACTTTATCAGTTTCTTTTTCTCCATCTTCATCTTTTCCTGTCTCTGCTTCAACTTCTTCCTCTCCTGCAGTGTCTTCTTCAGATGCCTCTTCTTCTCCTACTGTTTCGTCATCAGCTGCTGTCTCTGCTTCAGCAGTTTCTTCTTCTCCTGCTTCATCTTCTGCTGTCTCAGCTTCTGTTGTTTTTGCTTCAGCTTCCTCCTCTTCTCCTGCTGCTTCATTATTAGCTGCTGTTTCTGCTTCAGAAGTTTCTTCTTCTAATGCTTCATCTTCACCTGTCTCTGCTTCAACTTCCTCCTCTTCCCCGGCGTCATAATACACTGCTGTCTCTGCTTTACCACTCTCATCACCACTCTCTCCTGCTTCATCTTCATCTATCTCAGCTTCAGCATTCTCTGATTCAGCATCCACCTCCTTTCCCTCTGCTTCATCAGCTGCTGTCTCAGCTTCAACAGTTTCTTCTTCATCTGCTTCATCTTCAGCAGTATCTGTTTCAGCTTCGCCCTCTTCTATTGCTTCACCTTCAGCTGTCGCTTCTACATCAGCTTCTACTGTCTCAGCTTTGTCACCCATTTCAGCATCTTTTTGTTGTGATTCCTCCATCTCCTTCTTAGCCTCATTGATAACATTTTCAACAAGAGTTTCCGCTGCTTTGGCTTCATCCAAACCTTCAGTCTCATCTGCAACATTGACTTCTTCTTGTATCTGTGGTGGACTGTCCTTTTTCAACTGGAGAATTGACTTTAAATCAAAAGCATGTGTAATGCCAGCTTTCACTACCACCGTTTCGGTGTCATCTGTAACATCAGCTTCTTGTGTCTTTGGAGTAAGTTCCTTTTTCAACTGAAGAATTGACTTTAGATCAAACGCCATGATGACTGGTGCAGTATGCAGGACTTCTGCAGGAAGCAGTGGCCCCAATTCCATTTTCTTTTGTAAACATGCTTCACAAGGGCAATATTCATCATCACTCCGTTGGTCACTGAAGGAAGTGCAGGTTGCATCGTCACTTTTATCCTCCCGGTTATCAATGGACCGGTCACGCACGACTTTCAGTCTTCTTCGCCTTGTCTCTGTTTGTGCATTTGATTCTCGTGACAAGGCTTCTTTGGGTGGTCTTGGTCTTCCAGCTCGACCGTGGATCTTCCTCAGTTCCCTGTCGATGCTTAGTTGTATTCTCCCCCTCACATCATCTTTCAGTTCAGCTATCATGGCATTGAGCTGTTCGTTGTTGTCCAAGTTCCAGCGAACCTTGAACTCAGCCATGGCATCCATATAATGTGTCATGAACTGCTTCTCTAGTTTGTTCAGTAACTTCAAGACCCAGACAGGATCAGGATCCAGGGAAACCTTTTTGGCTAGTTGTGCCCTTTGGACAGATGGAGGAGAACCAGAGCTTGTGTCCTCTCGAGGGTCTGAGCTCTTATTGGAAGACGGGGGTGTTTCTGGTAATTCTCTCAGACTTTCATTTATAATGGTGTCATCAGACTCCGGAACGTCTTCATCTTTTTGTTTCTCTTCCTCCACTGCTATTGGTCCTTCTCCTCCTTCTTCGGGGGTCCACTGGACCCGACTGGCTATGTCCGGAGTGGCTGTATCAGGCATTGGTGCTGAGGACTCTGGGCTTTCATCTTTCTGTGCCATTTCATCAACTTCTTGTACCTTCACCAACGCTTCCCCCTCTGCGTTCCTTGCCTGAGCCACACTGCCTGAGCCTGTTGAGCCACTGCTGACGTCCACCCCAGAGGAGGACCTTGCTTTCCCATCACCGTCCACAGAGTGTTGATCACAGCCATTCTGCTGTTGCATTCCACCTTCTGCTGGGTCACACAACCAGAGGGACTGGAGGATGTTCATTAGCTCTCTGTACCTTGTGTCCTTGGCGTTTGCATCGTCGTTGGGATCAAAGTCTATCAACTGCAGCTTTGCGAGGCAATCCAGGAGACCTCTGGCTGAGGTGCTCAGTTTACGTCCGTACACTGGAGAAACTTCAGGTAGGCTGTTACACCGGTCAAGCGTGGGATTCAACAGGACTTTCATCACCTGAACTGAGGAGTGAAAGCTCTTTGATACCTCTTCCTGTGGAGCGGTGCAGGGGCGAGTGTCTTCTGGTGGGCTCTCTGGTGGGGTCTCCGCTGGCTCCTCACTGTCAACCACATGGTTGGCCACTGTCTCTTTGAGCTTTTCCTTTTTTTCATTTTGAGTTTCACACTCAGCAATGTCCTCTTTTGGTTTTTCCTTTTGCGGTAGTTCTTCCGGTGAATGGCCTCTGTCACTAAATTCATCCCCAATTTCATACATCACACTGTCGGACGGTATTTTCTTAAGCCACTCATTCACAACCTCTGTTGGAGAGGCGTTAGGTAGACTGGAGGGAACCAGCTCAGAGACTTCTCCTTCCGGCGGCTGTTGGCAGAAACTGAGTAAGGAAACCCCTTTCCTCTGTTTACACTTGCCACTCTTGTCACTTTTGTTGTCACTGACATTCCTGTCTGTCACTTCCAAGGGGCCATTGCATGAGATTTTAGAGTTCTCTTCCACTGGATCTGCTGCATGTGACTTATTACTGTCACTTGAGCCACCAAGTAAAATAACAGGTCGTTTGATTTTTCTGGGGGTTGGTGGGCAGTCTGGTGGGGTAGGAGTGAGACAACTCTCTGACGCAACAGAGTTAGGTCTGGGAGTGTCCACATGATCTCTAGTGGCAGTCTTATTTGACCTGTTTGTCTTTCTTGAAATTTCACTCCCTTTGTCACTTTTGGCGTCCTCCGTATTGTTTTTGTCCTTTTGTCCTTTGACTTGTAGATGGGAAGACACGTTGGACATGTTGCTTTTAGGTCTCTCAGCCACTTCAGCAGTTGTACTATCTTTCGGTTTGGAGCTACAGTACATGCATTCAGATTTGTCTGATGCATTGGTCCTAGCTGACTTTGCAGACTTAGCAGATACAGCACTTGGTGCATTCACCACATGTTCCTCAACTTGCTCTTCAGCTTTTTCTATAGGATTTACTTCAAAAACGTTGGACTTCCTTGATCTTGCAGATACGTGTGACTTAGCCGATACAGCGCCGAGTGCTCGTTCCTCTGTTTTATGGCCGGGTTCAATAACTGAAACTTTAGACTTTTTAGATCTTGCTGAGACATTTGATTTAGCTGACGTAGCACTAGCTGCTCTCTCTTCAGAGTCCTCTACATCCTCTCGTGCATTCACTTTGGCAGTAGCATATTCTGTTCGGTCTTCAAGTTCAGCAGTTTCTTCAGCTGGAACTTCAGAAGTTTTAGATTTTGTTGATCTTGCTAAAGCATTTGACTTGGCTGACATGGCACTAGCTGCTCTCTCCTCAGTTTGATCCTGTTCTGCAGCGGGATCATCAGAAATGTCGTATTTCTTGTGTCTCGCTGACATATTGTACTTAGCAGACATAGCGCTGGATGGTCTCTCCGTTTCTTTGACACAAAGTTCAGAAACCTTGGACCTCTTTGATCTTGCGGAAACATTAGACTTAGCTGATTTGCCAGACACGGCACTGAGTGCTCTCTCTTCAATGTTTTCCAATTCTTCATCTCCGTTTTCCACAGGAAGAACTTCTGAAGCTTTAGGCTTCACATGTCTTGTAGAAACATTAGATTTAGCAGACATACTGCTGGGCGCTCTCTCTTTAATTTGATCCTCTTCTTCAGCAGGAATTTCAGAAGCTTTGGATTTGTTTGGTCTTGCTGAAACATTAGACTTAGCTGACTTGGCTGACATTGCACTGGGACCTCGATCCTCTGTTTCATACTTAGGTTCAGCAGTTTCTTCAGCTGCAACTTCAGACTTAGCAGACATAGCACAAGGTGACCTTGCTTTCAATTTCTTGCATCTTGCCGAAACAGCAGACCTACCAGACAACGCGCTGGGTGCTCGCTCTTCAGTTTCCTCTTCAGGACAAAGTTGAGAAACCTTTGACTTATTTGATTTTGCAGAAACATTGGACTTAACTGACTTAGTAGATATAGTGCTAGGTGCTCTCTCCTCCTTTTCACCCGCTTCTGCTTCAGCCAGAACTTCAGAAGCTTTGGATTTCTTGGATCTGACAGACACATTGGATTTCTTTGATATCGCAGAAACATTCGACTTAGCTGACTTAGAAGACGTAGCACTAGGTCGTCTCTCTTTAATTTCTTCCAATTCCTTGTCTTCGTTTTCCTCGGGAGGATCTTCAGAAGATTTCGACATCGCTGATCTTGCAGAAACATTGGACTTAAAAGACCTAGGAGCTCTGTTGTCTGTTTCTTGCGCAACCTCAGTTTCTGCACTTTCTTCAGCTCCCTCTTCGGTGTCTTCCTCAGCAGCTTTAGATTTCTTCGATCTTGCTGAGACATTAGACTTAACAGATATAGCACTGGGTGCTCTCTCCTCAGTTTCCTCAAATTCATCTTCTGCGTTGTCTTCAGAAGGATTATCAGAAATATTGGACGTATTAGGCATAGCTGATCTCTTTTCAGTTTCATCAGAAACAAAGTATTTATTGAATCTTGATGATCGGTTGTACTTACAAGACATAGCGCTGGAAGATCTCTCAGTTTCGTCAACACAAAATTGAGAAACCTTGGTCTTCTTTGATCTGGTAGAGACATTGGACTTAGTTGACTTAGCTTCCGTTTCGGGCTCAGATTCATCAGTTTGTTCAGCGGCAACGCCCTCAGTTTCTTCTACCTCTTCTGCTTTCTCTCCAGCTGGAACTTCTCCAGCTGTTTCTTCCTCTGCTTCTGCATTTTCCTCAGCGGGTGCTTCAGAACCAGTGGACGTAGCAGACATACCACTAGATGGTCTCTCTTCAGTTTGATCCTCTTTTTCTTTAGAAACATAGTATTTCTCATATCTTCCTGACCGGTTGTACTTAGCAGACATGGCGCTAGATGCTCTCTCCTCAGGTTCATCCTCTTCTCCAGCGGGATCATAAGGAACGTAACATTTCTTGTATCTTGCTGACCGGTTGTACTTAGAAGACATGGTGCTGGATGATCTGTCATCTTCAACACAAAGTTGAGAAACCTTAGTTTTCTTTGATTTTGCAGAAACATTAGAATTTTCTGACATAGCACTAGGTGCTCTCTCTTCAGACTTTTCCAAATCCTCTTCTCCGTTTTCCTCAGCTGCAAGAGTTTGATCGTCTTCTGCAGCGGCATCATCAGAAAAGTCATATTTCTTATGTCTTGCTGACATATTGTACTTAGCAGACATAACGCTGGATGGTCTCTCCGTTTCTTTGACACAAAGTTCAGAAACCTTGGACTTTGATGTTGCAGAAACATTAGACATAGAAGACATCGCACTAGGTGCTCTCTCTTCAGTTTTTTCCAATTCCTCTTCTGCTGTTTCTTCAGCGGGAACATGAGAAACTTTGGACTTTCTTGAGGCGTTAGATTTAACTGACAAAGCAGTTGATGCTGTTTTTTCATCATCTTCCGGTGTAACGTTTTCTTTAACTGCCACTTTAGACATTTTGGACTGAGATCTTGTTGAGACATTTGATTGAACTGACATGGCACTTGAGGATCTTTTGTCTGTTTGATGTTCCTGTACTTCTACGTCGTCTACAGCTGAAACATTGGACTTCCTTGACTTTGCTGAGGCATTTGATATGACTGACATGGCACTTGATGATCGCTCTCCTGAATGAACTCCTTTCTCCCCAACTTTGGACTTCCTACATCTGGTAGAGACATTTGATTTGGCAGAGTTTGCTCTCTCCTTTGTTTCTGGGTCTTTGTTTTCAGTGTCCTCTGAAGGGTTCGCTTCTTGACTCTCTTCTTCTACTGCTGTTTCAGCATTTTCATCATCAGCTTCCATTGCTTCTAGTGCTTCATCAGATCCTTCAAATTCACACATCTTTGATTCTTGGTCATCTTGTCCATTTGATGGTGCCAGAGACACAACTTTGGTGGATTTCTTGGACTTGGTAGAGCGCACAGAAGATGCCTTGCTACTCGGAGGCCTGGGAGTTAAATGTTGCATAGGTGTCGCTATAGGTGAGTTCAAAACAGCAATTATAGTGGGTTCCTCCTCTTCTGCATTACTATTCTGAGAACATGCACACGCTCTCGAAACACTTGGTGGAAGATTGTCGTCCTCATCGTCGTGGTCGTCACTGAGCGACGCCAGGATCTGAGAGGAAAGACTAACAGCAGACACAGGCCGATCCTCTTCCTCTGCATCAGTGATCTTGACGCTGACCTCGCTCTGAGACTCCTTGGAGGGAGCGGAGGATAAACTATCAGCTGTAGGCTCATTGTTATCCGATGCCTGGGTTGTAATGTCAATCCATTCACTATTGCCAAGGCTCTTGCTCTTGTCCTCAGTGGAAACTCTAGACCTACTCTTGGCGGACGTTGTTGTCGAGTGCACTTCACTCCTGCTGCAGCCGCGGCTGATGGTGGAGTACTCCACCATGGAGTCGCCCCCTTCCTCCACAGTCTGCTGAAAGCAAGCAGTCTTCTCCACCACGTGCTCGGTGATCTCCTCACTGGACATGGTCTCCACTGATCCTTCTTTACGTACAACGGTGTGTGAGGAGGCACTGGAGCTGGAGGAGGTGACGTGGCGGACAGTCCTCTGCCCCCCCGAAATATGGGTCTTCCTGATCTCATAGTCCTGGCAGTGGCCGCAGCAGTTCTGACAGTGAGGGATGTCCAGATGCTTCTGGTGCAGCTTGGTGATGTAGGCATCGTCAGCCTCGCCTGGTGACTCGGAACAGCTTTCCACACTACTCTGCTGTAGAGAGCAGTTATCATGGTATCCTTGGAGGTATTCATTGTTCGTTCCTACCGACTTCTTTACTTGTGTGGACCAATGCAGCGTCTCGTCATTCAGTAGTCGGAAACGCACTTTCATTTCCATTGACAAGCTGCCGTCTTTGTTGACTAGTACCCTTTTCTCGATGTCGTCTTCCAGCAAGCCTTCACTTGAATGAGGGCATGGGCCTACGTGGGCTGGGGATGTGGAGTTGATTGGTGGGAGTGATTTGTCCGATGATATGGAATTCCTGGCTGACCGGTTGCTGAATTCAGATCTTAAGTGGATGACGCTTTTCTTTGCCTCAAGTCCTAAACCGCCTGTAGAAGTGACAAGCAGAAAGGAACATAAATTATCAGTCATTGGTTTACAAGAAGCCTGACGATGAGGAAGTCTACATTTTCCAGTAAAACAAGTTCAGACAGTTCTTAAAAGAATTATCAGATATGTCGTTGAATATGAATAATGAGTTATACATTAGACCAAAACATCGCACTTTTTCCTTCGGAACCGCCTCAATTTGTCGGGGCATAGACTCTACAAGGTGTCGATAGTATTCCACAGGGATGCTGGTCCATGTTGACTCCAATGCTTCCCACAGTTGTGTCAAGTTGGCTGGATGTCCTTTGGGTGGTGGACCATTCTTGATACACGGGAAACTGTTGAGCATGAAAATCCCAGCATCGTTGCAGTTCTTGAAACAAACCAGTGCGCCTGGCACCTACTACCATAACCCCATTCAAAGGCACTTAAATATTTTGTCTTGCTCATTCACCCTCTGACAATCCATGTCTCAATTGTCTCAAGGCTAAAAAATACTTCATTAACCTGTCTCCTCCCCTTCATCTACAATGATTGAAGTGGATTTAACAAGTGACATCAATAAGGGATCATAGCTTTCACCTGGTTTCACCTGGTCAGTCTGTGTCATGTAAAGAGCAGGTGTTCTTAATGTTTTATACAATCAGTATATACAGTATCTAATTGCCAGCACAGTGACGTCTCATTAGGCAAAGGAATTGCTTTGCTTAACATAATAGCAGTATATTTGTTGAAATTACATATATAAAGATATTGAGAAATTGTTGACATATGTTGGTTTATAAACATTTGATGACAGTTGCTGACATAAAAAAGGGCATTCTATATCAATATATTTGATTGATTGAGTGATTGATTGGTTGATTTATATAGTCATACCATTTTTCTGACTCTCCTGTCCTTCACTGGGCATGCTGGAGCGTCCCAGTGACTTTGGCCTCAGTCGTGGAAGTTTGTCATCTGAGTTTTTCCGGAGGTTCTCCAGAAGGATGGGGTGGGAGGGCTCACGGCCCACACAAATCAACACACTGGGGCACTGCAGGAGACTCTGAACACTGTCGATCTGAAACAAAGAAACACACAGAGAGCCAGGTGAAAAAATGTTTTACGGTAGATACGCAGACTAATAGAGGACAGACAGTTAGTCAAAAAATCAGCTATGATCTAAATTGAGATTGTCAGGTTTCTCTAGCAAGACATTTTGATCTCAATGAGACAAACGTGTATGAATAGTTACATAAACATACAGTGGGGAGAACAAGTATTTGATACACTGCCGATTTTGCAGGTTTTCCTACTTACAAAGCATGTAGAGGTCTATAATTTTTATCATAGGTACACTTCAACTGTGAGAGACGGAATCTAAAACAAAAATCCAGAAAATCACATTGTATGATTTTTAAGTAATTCATTTGCATTTTATTGCATGACATAAGTATTTGATCACCTACCAACCAGTAAGAATTCCAGCTCTCACAGACCTGTTAGTTTTTCTTTAAGAAGCCCTCCTGTTCTCCACTCATTACCTGTATTAACTGCACCTGTTTGAACTCGTTACCTGTATAAAAGACACCTGTCCACACACTCAATCAAACAGACTCCAACCTCTCCACAATGGCCAAGACCAGAGAGCTGTGTAAGGACATCAGGGATAAAATTGTAGACCTGCACAAGGCTGGGATGGGCTACAGGACAATAGGCAAGCAGCTTGGTGAGAAGGCAACAACTGTTGGCGCAATTATTAGAAAATAGAAGAAAATATAAGAAGTTCAAGATGATGGTCAATCACCCTCGGTCTGGGGCTCCATGCAAGATCTCACCTCGTGGGGCATCAATGATCATGAGGAAGGTGAGGGATCAGCCCAGAACTACACGGCAGGACCTGGTCAATGACCTGAAGAGAGCTGGGACCACAGTCTCAAAGAAAACCATTAGTAACACACTACGCCGTCATGGATTAAAATCCTGCAGCGCACACAAGGTCCCCCTGCTCAAGCAGGCGCATGTCCAGGCCCGTCTGAAGTTTGCCAATGACCATCTGGATGATCCAGAGGAGGAATGGGAGAAGGTCATGTGGTCTGATGATTCAAAAATAGAGCTTTTTGGTCTAAACTCCACTCGCCGTGTTTGGAGGAAGAAGAAGGATGAGTACAACCCCAAGAACACCATCCCAACCGTGAAGCATGGAGGTGGAAACATCATTCTTTGGGGATGCTTTTCTGCAAAGGGGACAGGACGACTGCACCGTATTGAGGGGAGGATGGATGGGGCCATGTATTGCGAGATCTTAGCCAACAACCTCCTTCCCTCAGTAAGAGCATTGATGATGGGTCGTGGCTGGGTCTTCCAGCATGACAACGACCCGAAACACACAGCCAGGGCAACTAAGGAGTGGCTCCGTAAGAAGTATCTCAAGGTCCTGGAGTGGCCTAGCCAGTCTCCAGACCTAAACCCAATAGAAAATCTTTGGAGGGAGCTGAAAGTCCGTATTGCCCAGCGACAGCCCCGAAACCTGAAGGATCTGGAGAAGGTCTGTATGGAGGAGTGGGCCAAAATCCCTGCTGCAGTGTGTGCAAACCTGGTCAAGAACTACAGGAAACGTATGATCTCTGTAATTGCAAACAAAGGATTCTGTACCAAATATTAAGTTCTGCTTTTCTGATGTATCAAATACTTATGTCATGCAATAAAATGCAAATTAATTACTTAAAAATCATACAATGTGATTTTCTGGATTTTTGTTTTAGATTCCGTCTCTCACAGTTGAAGTGTACCTATGATAAAAATTACAGACCTCTACATGCTTTTTAAGTAGGAAAATCTGCAAAATCGGCAGTGTATCAAATACTTGTTCTCCCCACTGTATATCAGTATCACAGTATCAGTGCACCCAGAGACTAAAGCGTTAAAGGATAGTAGCTGAACCTTGGCCATATGGTTAAGTAAAGGTGATACAGGATATGGCTAAGAACTAAGGCCATCATTTTTTAAATTTTTTAAATTTTACTTGGCAAGTCAGGTATTAACAACACATTCTTATTTACAATGACGGCCTACCAAGGAAAAGTGAGTTAACTGCCTTATTCAGGGGCAGAACGACAGATTTGTTTAACTTGTCAGCTCGGGGATTCGATCTAGCAACCTTTCGGTTACTGGCCAAACGCCGTAGCCGCTAGGCTACCTGCCGCTAATCTACCTGCCGCCAGGCTACCTGCCGCTAACCTACCTGCCGCTAACCTACCTGCCGCTAGGCTACCTGCCGGACATAATGGATTAAAGCCATGAACAACATGAAGATGTTAACAAGTTCAGGAAACATAAACATCTGCAATCTTAATTTCCTCCCACAGTACCATTTAAGATAATAATTAAAACAGCATTCTTATATGATTAGCATGAGCTGATTACAATGAGGGGAAGTCTGAAATAGCAAATAAGGTTGGTTCAGTCCACGATAAAATTAGTTCAGACCAACTCAATGTTGACTCTTATCCATGACACTTTAAGGTGGAGCATTTCCCCCCCTATGTAAGTGTTTTGAGCATCTGGAAAACCATTTTATAAATCCAATCAATTATTAACTTCAAGTACAGTAGTCAAATACAATGTAACTAGAAAAATATTTTTCCAACAGGCCTAAATTGCAGCCAATAATTAGAGAAAAGATATCTGTTCATTATTTCATGGGAACGCAAACAGTGGAATAGCTCTTGAAGCTCTGATGAAGTCTGTTAGTCAGATACGTGAGATAATTAAACATAAGTGATACTGGCAAGCACAGTGTGCAGGATTTTCATTTTCATTCAAGTTCTCATCAAATAATTCCCAAACACCGAGACTGAGGACCACACCGGACAGAGACTGGATACCACACCGGACAGAGACTGGGGACCACACCGGACAGAGACTGGGGACCACACCGGACAGAGACTGGGGACCACACCGGACAGAGACTGGGGACCACACCGGACAGAGACTGGGGACCACACCAGATAGAGAATGGATACCACACCGGACAGAGACTGGATGGTGTTATAAAGTTACAGTACAGCATAATGACAACCTAGGAATTTATATGATCAAGTACACACGCTACTCCCGACTCTACTCCCGACTCCTGAATCTACTCCCGACTCTACTCCTGACTCTACTCCCGACTCCTGAATCTACACCCGACTCTACTCCCGACTCTACTCCCGACTCTACTCCCGACTCTACTCCCGACTCTACTCCCGACTCCTGAATCTACTCCCGACTCTACTCCCGACTCCTGAATCTACACCCGACTCTACTCCCAACTCTACTCCTGACTCTACTCCCGACTCCTGAATCTACTCCCGACTCTACTTCCGACTCTATTCCTGACTCTACTCCCGACTCTACTTCCGACTCTACTCCCGACTCTGCTCCCGACTCTGCTCCCGACTCTGCTCCCGACTCTGTGGTTCCGGTTGAATTTCCATATTAATATGCGAGCAGTAGTTCCATATTTTGTACAAATCTAGCACCAACATTACTCAGTGATTATATACTCACCTTCCTTAGTTTGCACAACATGTGTGAATTTGGGTAAGAGTGTAAATAACTTATTTGGAAAATGAAATATTATCCCAAAAAGCTTACCGATGTGTAACATGTCATGTTTTGCCAATCGTACAGAATTGTATACAGAGCAGTAGTGTGGGTTACAGACCCCCAGGAAGCCCATTCATACAAGACAAGTGATCTTTGAGACTGATCATAAAATCTTGTGAATGGTAAAAATTAGACTTTTCAAATATAATTCCTCTGAATTTAATCTATTCGATTCGTTTTTCTATTGTACATTAAGTTGTGTTTATGGCTCACGGTGCATTTTCAAACTATAAAACCACCCTGGCAGTTGAACCAGATAAATGTTTTTTTATCCGCAGTCACACGTAGCCCAGATGAAGATAATTAATCGTTGCTGTGGTGGAGGATGCATTTCTGAGCTACTCCCGGTCTCCTACTACTTGTGAATTCTCAACACTGACCTGCTTATTTCAAAATAGCTCCGTTTTGACTAAGATGAATAGTTAGTAGGGCTGACACATCACCTTATTGTCTGAATATACTCCGTGTGTGAGGGAATATCCCGATTGCTTGACAACTTTCCCTTATTTTTTAAATAAGTTATCTAAGATGGGAAAATGATAGTCTTTCAAGGTCTAGTAACATAGTAATAACATCTTTATCAATTAAAGCACATCATAATTACCAACCATTACACTTCCATCTGACTTCGGGAGGAACAAGTCTCATAACCTCCTTCTCAAGCATTGCTACATATGTAGGATCTTAATTTGAACACCCTGTTGTTGCAGGAAAATGTCCTGCACTGTCACACCCTGATCTGTTTCACCTGTCCTTGTGATTGTCTCCACCCCTTCCAGGTGTTGCTTGTTTTCCCCAGTGTATTTATCCCTGTGTTTCCTGTCTCTCTGTACCAGTGTATTTATCCCTCTGTTTCCTGTCTCTCTGTACCAGTGTATTTATCCCTGTGTTTCCTGTCTCTCTGTACCAGTGTATTTATCCCTGTGTTTCCTGTCTCTCTGTACCAGTGTATTTATCCCTGTGTTTCCTGTCTCTCTGTACCAGTGTATTTATCCCTGTGTTTCCTGTCTCTCTGTACCAGTGTATTTATCCCTGTGTTTCCTGTCTCTCTGTACCAGTGTATTTATCCCCGTGTTTCCTGTCTCTCTGTACCAGTGTATTTATCCCTGTGTTTCCTGTCTCTCTGTACCAGTGTATTTATCCCCGTGTTTCCTGTCTCTCTGTACCAGTGTATTTATCCCCGTGTTTCCTGTCTCGCTGTACCAGTGTATTTATCCCTGTGTTTCCTGTCTCTCTGTACCAGTGTATTTATCCCTGTGTTTCCTGTCTCTCTGTACCAGTGTATTTATCCCTGTGTTTCCTGGCTCTCTGTACCAGTGTATTTATCCCCGTGTTTCCTGTCTCTCTGTACCAGTGTATTTATCCCCGTGTTTCCTGTCTCTCTGTACCAGTGTATTTATCCCTGTGTTTCCTGTCTCTCTGTACCAGTGTATTTATCCCCGTGTTTCCTGTCTCTCTGTACCAGTGTATTTATCCCCGTGTTTCCTGTCTCGCTGTACCAGTGTATTTATCCCTGTGTTTCCTGTCTCCCTGTACCAGTGTATTTATCCCTGTGTTTCCTGTCTCTCTGTACCAGTGTATTTATCCCCGTGTTTCCTGTCTCTCTGTACCAGTGTATTTATCCCCGTGTTTCCTGTCTCGCTGTACCAGTGTATTTATCCCCATGTTTCCTGTCTCTCTGTGCCAGTGTATTTATCCTCGTGTTTCCTGTCTCTCTGTGCCAGTGTATTTATCCCCGTGTTTCCTGTCTCTTCGTCTTGTATGTTTCCAAGTTAACCAGCGTTTTTTTCCCGTTTTCCTGCTTTGCCTTTTCTCCTTTTTCTAGTCCTCCCCGTTTTGACCCTTACCTGTTCTAGACTCTGTACCCGCCTGCCTGACTATTCTGCCTGCCCTGACCTCGAGCCAGTCTGCCACTCTGTACCTCCTGGACTCTGGTTATGATCTTTTGCCTGTCCACGACCATTCTCTTGCCTACTCCTTTTGGGGTTCTGATGGATCCTCATGGAGTTACCTTGTTATCTATGACCCCTTGCTGTAGGGGTTCTGATGGATCCTCATGGAGTTACCTTGTTATCTATGACCCCTGCTTTAGGGGTTCTGATGGATCCTCATGGAGTTACCTTGTTATCTATGACCCCTGCTGTAGGGGTTCTGATGGATCCTCATGGAGTTACCTTGTCATCTATGACCCCTGCTGTAGGGGTTCTGATGGATCCTCATAGAGTTACAGGACCAGTGTCAGAACCACTAAAAGGCTCAATTGGAGAGAAGTGGAGAGCTGCCCAGGACTTTACAGCATGTTTACCCTGGGTGGAACAGGGTGGAGGCCTGGACTAATAGTAGGGATATGGCTGCTACCACAGAGGAAAGAAAGATAGAGCTGATAGGGGAGGGGCTACAAGGATAGAGCTGATAGGGGAGGGGCTACACGGATAGAGCTGATAGGGGAGGGGCTACAAGGATAGAGCTGATAGGGGAGGGGCTACACGGATAGAGCTGATAGGGGAGGGGCTACAAGGATAGAGCTGATAGGGGAGGGGCTACAAGGATAGAACTGATAGGGGAGGGGCTACAAGGATAGGACTGATAGGGGGAGGGGCTACAAGGATAGAGCTGATAGGGGAGGGGCTACAATGATAGAGCTGATAGGGGAGGGGCTACAAGGATAGAGCTGATAGGGGAGGGGCTACAATGATATAGCTGATAGGGGAGGGGCTACACAGATAGAGCTGATAGGGGAGGGGCTACAAGGATAGAGCTGATAGGGGAGGGGCTACAATGATAGAGCTGATAGGGGAGGGGCTACACGGATAGAGCTGATAGGGGAGGGGCTACAAGGATATAGCTGATAGGGGAGGGGCTACACGGATAGAGCTGATAGGGGAGGGGCTACACGGATAGAGCTGATAGGGGAGGGGCTACATGAGAAGGCTGTACTGACAGACAGGAAACCCCTGAACCGGCTCCAAACAACCCAGAGAAATCTCTGCCTCTTAAGGAGGAAGTAGCCTTTTCCTGAACAAAACGTTGATGCTGTTATCAATACAGTTATGTTCCGAATGGAAAAATAGAATCTCAGCATCATAATATCAGCTTGACTCCGCTTTGGCTTGTATGGTCATTATAATTCCTACCACTAGAGGGCTCTCTTTCACGCTCACACTCCCAGGCTTCTCCAGGTAATATTAGAGACTACCAAAGAAAAGTAATGTCTCCACAGTCCTTTTGCCTTCTAACATTTTCCAAATAAAATCATTAATTGTGATGACTAGAAACAATCATAACAAGTTCTGTTGATTTCCTAAAACTCCTTTTAGTGGTGAAGGATGCAGACTCACGCAGAAGTCATACATATTATGGCGACAAGCACACCAGAGAAAAGGGCCTTAGCCCTGCTCTCCCATTCTAAGGCTAGACTTCCACTGAAAAAAAAGGCCTGTTTCTAGGCCCGGGAATTGTCAGGGATTTCACAATACAATATTAGCATGATAGTTAAGGGTGCTGATACGATATGTATTGCGATATTCACGATTCTACATGTATTGCGATTTGATACTACGATTCAATGTTCCAAACATATTGCTCACTATGTGTCTGCTGCAGAGGGACATTTGTTTTGATCAGTCATGGAAATATAATACTGAAAAAATATATTGGATCACTATTTAAAAAAATTATACTTAGAACACGCTACAGAAGGAAAAATACCAGAGTTTTGAAGCAGGTACAGCCGACCAGTCGCAAATATATTATTACAATATCCTAAAAAAATAATATCCCAATATGTAACTGTTTTTACCCATCACTATCTGCTTCATATATCTAACGATAAACAACGCTTCACTTTTGGGGAAAACTTAAAGTTACCCTAAACTAGCACACCAACGGTAATATCTAGTGACGTTGAGGAAGTAGACCGTGTCACCTTGCGTCCCTCCAGAGTGTACAGCTTCCTGACGTGGTACTGCATGAAGTCAGACAGCTCCTCCAGAAACAGGCTCAGGCTGCGGAGGGTCCTGCGATGGAGCACGATGGTCCTCCGAACAGAGGGGTCGCTATTCTTCACCAGCACCACCGTCTTGTGGAGGTGGTGGTGGCAAGAGGGCTCGGCAGGGACCTCCTCAGGCCGGGCCGGCCGCCTGCGAACATACTGCTGGGGGTGGTGACGGTGGGAGTGTGGGTGGACCGGAGGGAGGTACCAGGCTGATGCCTCTCTCTGGGCCTCTCTCTGGGCCTCTCTCTGGGCCTCTCTCTGGGCCTCTCTCTGGGACTCCTCCCTGGCCTCTGTGGCCTGGGCGCACAGGTAGCACCCCCGGTCCTCCAGGGTCTCCTGGTGAATGGCATCCCCACCATGGGTGGATCTCCTGGGGGGAGGCGCGGGGGCAGAACGCAGCCCGAAGGGGAGCAAGGGTTTGGGGTGGTGGTGGCTGCCCTCATCCAAGATGGCATCGAAGCACTGGAATCTGCCCTTGTGGGAAGACATCTTTGTTTACTTCCTGTCTGACTGCTCTTACTTCCTGGTTAGTCCACGCTTCTCGATGAAGGTGTGTAGAGAAAAGTGAGGAAAGGTGGGGGTCAGGTCAGCGCAGGCAGGTGGGTGTCGTGGTTAAACTGACTGGTTGTCTAGGTGCTGGTGGTCCACAGGATAACTGTGTTCCTCCCACTCGCCCAAACTGGAAGAGAGGAAGAGAGAGAAAAAGGTCAACGAGGTCAGATGACATCATGAACAGAACACGTTTACTTGTTTTGCGATGAGAGAAGCGTTTAGTAGCTTGTGCTCAGGAATATAAATCGATTCAAGTACGTGTGCACTTCAACACCTTTACACAGGATCATTTCACCGTCTCTGGTGTAAAATGGAACAGGCTTAGAGAATAAGTCTGTAGTCTCACCCGCTCTTATACCTTAATGGAGGCTTATGTCTTGTACTTAAATGTAAAGGTAACTGCCAAAATATAGGAATCAATTGAGTGAACAAGGGACACAAAGTATATTGAAAGCAGGTGCTTCCAAACAGGTGTGGTTCCATACATCCCATCATGCTTTAGGATTGTGTATAAAAATTGTCCAGTTGCCCATTATTTTGGCTACCATGGCTAGATGAAGAAATCTCATAGGGGGTTTAAAGGGTGTGTGTGTGTGTGTGTGTGTGTGTGTGTGTGTGTGTGTGTGTGTGTGTGTGTGTGTGTGTGTGTGTGTGTGTGTGTGTGTGTGTGTGTGTGTGTGTGTGTGTGTGTGTGTGTGTGTGTGTGCGTGTGCGTGCGCGTGCGCGTGTGCGTGTGCGTGCGTGCGTGTGTGTTTTTGTTTAACTATCTTTGTGGTTACCAGAAGTCTTTACAAGGATAGTAAAACAAGAAAAATGGAGTGACATTTCAGGTTTAGGGGTTAGGTTTAGGTTTAGGGTTAGGTTTACAATTAGGTTTAGGTTTTGAATTAAGGTTAGGGTTAGGGGTTACAGTAGGGTTTAGGGTTAGGGTTAGGAATTAGGTTAACGGTTAACGGTTAAGGATAGGGTTAGGGTTAGATTTAGGGTTAGGGAAAATATAATTTTGGAATGGACTCAATTGTTTGGTCTCCACAAGAGTGGCAATACAAAACCCTGTGTGTGTGTGTCTCAGTCTCAGTCACCAGATCTCAACCTAATTGAACACTTATAAGAGATTCGGTAGCGGTGCCCGAGACACCGTTCGGTAGCGGTGCCCGAGACACCGTCCGGTAGCGGTGCCCGAGACACCGTCCGGTAGCGGTGCCCGAGACACCGTCCGGTAGCGGTGCCTGAGACACCGTCCGGTAGCGGTGCCTGAGACACCGTTCGGTAGCGGTGCCCGAGACACCGTTCGGTAGCGGTGCCCGAGACACCGTTCGGTAGCGGTGCCCGAGACACCGTTCGGTAGCGGTACCCGAGACACCGTTCGGTAGCGGTGCCCGAGACACCGTTCGGTAGCGGTACCCGAGACACCGTTCGGTAGCGGTGCCCGAGACACCGTTCGGTAGCGGTGCCCGAGACACCGTCCGGTAGCGGTGCCCGAGACACCGTTCGGTAGCGGTGCCAGAGACACCGTTCGGTAGCGGTGCCCGAGACACCGTTCGGTAGCGGTGCCCGAGACACCGTCCGGTAGCGGTGCCCGAGACACCGTCCGGTAGCGGTGCCCGAGACACCGTCCGGTAGCGGTGCCCGAGACACCGTTCGGTAGCGGTGCCCGAGACACCGTTCGGTAGCGGTGCCCGAGACACCGTTCGGTAGCGGTGCCCGAGACACCGTTCGGTAGCGGTACCCGAGACACCGTTCGGTAGCGGTACCCGAGACACCGTTCGGTAGCGGTGCCCGAGACACCGTTCGGTAGCGGTACCCGAGACACCGTCCGGTAGCGGTACCCGAGACACCGTTCGGTAGCGGTACCCGAGACACCGTTCGGTAGCGGTGCCTAAACCACCGTCCGGTAGCGGTGCCTGAGACACCGTCCGGTAGCAGTGCCCGAGACACCGTTTTCCACCGTCGACAGAACACCAAATGAAACAATGGTGCTGCTTCCCTCCAATAGACTTCCAGACACTTGTAGAATCTACGCCAAGGTGCACTGAAGCTGTTCTGGTTCGTGGTGGCCCAACACCCTATTATTAAGACACTTTGTGTTGGTGTTTCCCCTTATTTAGGTAGTTAGCTCTAAGTCTTGTACATAAATGTACTTCTCACATTAGGTGTTAGGTGTTCATGGAAACATTAAGTGCTGAACATATTCCGCGTGGCCTTAAGCAGATAAAGACTAAGGAAGGAGCCATACAAGAGAACTTGGCAGTCGGCCTTATCTTTAGGGATTAAACTCTTTAAATAGAGGCCTTTACATTCACTGTCTTGAAGAGGGCGGGCAGCGAGCAGCAGAGGTAAGCTTCATATAACTTTAAATAAAGAGCTTAGTCTTCGCCGGAGCGCCTGATCAACACAGACAGTGGACATATCCATCACTTCCTGTAGGCCTACTGTAAGTCACTTTCCTAAACATCAACGATCAATAAGCCAGTGTTCAATATATAATTTGTCCATAATGCCAGAATCAACCAGTTAAACAAATACAGTACAGTATAGTAAAGTACAGTATGATACAGTACAGTATAGTACAGTGCAGTAAAGTACAGTATATTATAGTACATTATAATACAGTGCAGTATAGTACAGTGCAGTAAAGTACAGTATATTATAGTACATTATAATACAGTGCAGTATAGTACAGTGCAGTAAAGTACAGTATATTATAGTACATTATAATACAGTGCAGTATAGTACAGTATATTACAGTAGAGTGCATTATAGTACAGTACAGTACAGTGCAGTACAGAACGGTACAGTATAATACAGTTCAGTATAGTACAGTATAATACAGTACAGTATAGTAGAGTACATTATAGTACAGTACAGTATAGTAGAGTACATTATAGTACAGTACAGTGCAGTACAGAACGGTACAGTATAATACAGTATAGTACAGTATAATACAGTACAGTAAAGTACAGTACAGTATAGAACCGTATAATACAGTACAGTATGACACAGTATAGTATAGTGCAGAACAGTACAGTGTAATCCAGTACAGTAAGAGACAGCACAGTATAATACAGTACTGTGCATTACAGTAAAGTACAGTACAGTATATTGCAGTAAAGTAAAGTACAGTACAGTATATTGCAGTACGATACAGTACAGTATAGTACAGTACAGTACCTTAAAGTATGGTAAAGTAAAGTACAGTAAAGTACATTACATTACACTACAATACAGTATAGTACAGTACAGTGCATTGTAGTACAGCATAGAACAGTGCAGTGTAGTACAGTATATTACAAATACAGTACACTATAGAAGAGTATTCCACAATACATTATTCTACAGTACAGTATAGTACAGTACAGCATAGTACAGTATAGTATATTACATTACAGTAAAATACAGTATGGTACAGTACAGTATAATAGAGAACAGTACAGTATAGTACAGTACATTATGGTACAGTATAGTACAGATTAGTACAGTACAATATAGTATGGTGTGATATAGTACAGTAAAGTATAATACAGTATAGTATAGTACATTATAGTACAGTACAGTATAGTACAGTAGCGTATAGTACCATAGTGTAGTATAGTACAGTATATTATAGTGAGTGAAGTAGTGAGTACAGTATCGTGCAGTACAGTATAATACAGTATATTATAGCACAGCATAGCACAGTATATTATAGTACAGTAAAGTACAGTACAGTATAATACATTATAGTACAGTATAATACAGTACAGTATAGACAGTATAATACAGTATAGTACAGTATAATACAGTACAGTATAATACAGTATAGTACAGTATAATACAGTACAGTATAATACAGTATAGTACAGTATAATACAGTATAGTACAGTATAATACAGTACAGTATATTACAGTACAGTATAGTACAGTATAATACAGTACAGTATAGTACAGTATATTATAGTACAGTATAATACAGTACAGTATATTACAGTATATTATAGTACAGTATAATACAGTACAGTATAGTAAAGTACAGTGTAGTATAGTGCAGTGCAGTACAGTACATTATAGTACGGTACAGTACAGGATAGTACAGTACAGTTATAGTACAGTACAGTATAGTACAGTACAGTATAGTATAGTACAGTATAGTGGAGTTCTTTTAAGGGACAATGTGGTGGAGGCTTAAATGCTAAATCCTTGAATGTGTTGAGAAAGGAAGTCCACTGGCACATGCCAGAGAATAACTGAATATCTCCAACATTCTGTGTGGGAAACTACAAGCAGGCGACAGGAAGTAGGACAAGACAACACGTTTACTGGAGAATGGTTATCTCCTACAGAACACATTCAGTATAGTGAAGAGACAGAATGGTTATCTCCTGCAGAACACATTCAGTATAGTGAAGAGTCAGAATGGTTATCTCCTACAGAACACATTCAGTATAGTGAAGAGTCAGAATGGTTATCTCCTGCAGAAAACATTCAGTACAGTGAAGAGTCAGAATGGTTATCTCCTGCAGAACACATTCAGTATAGTGAAGAGTCAGAATGGTTATCTCCTGCAGAACACATTCAGTATAGTGAAGAGTCAGAATGGTTATCTCCTGCAGAAAACATTCAGTATAGTGAAGAGTCAGAATGGTTATCTCCTGCAGAACACATTCAGTATAGTGAAGAGACAGAATGGTTATCTCCTGCAGAACACATTCAGTATAGTGAAGAGTCAGAATGGTTATCTCCTGCAGAACACATTCAGTATAGTGAAGAGTCAGAATGGTTATCTCCTGCAGAAAACATTTAGGTTATTTATTGTATAGTAATGAGACAGAAGATCAACCTGTCTTCCAACACTGTAGTCTGTCTGAAAAAAAAACCTTGTCCGTTAGGCTAAAGGAGAATCCGATTAGCTAATTCAGGCTTATAACTTCTAAATGTATTGAGGTCTGCAAGGGCTCCTCGAGTAGAGGTTGGATAAATAATCTGGTTTCTGGAGTGCTAATGTCCATGTTAAGCCTCAGACAATCTCAGCATGTCTTTTTATAATATCACAAGACGTTCCTGTAAACCAAAGCAGGCGAGAAGCCAGAGTGGGTGATTCCAGGGTATAGATCTATTCAACTCTATCACCTAGAACTGTCAGAGAGACCTCACCATATAATATTATCACCATACTTAGGTGCTGATACCATACGTATTGTGATTCCCACGATTCCATATGTATTGTGATTCCCACGATTCCATATGTATTGTGATTCAATGCTGCAATTTTATTTAAAAAAATAGTGTCTGCTGCAGAGATACAATATAGGGCATGACATTTATTTTTGAAATAAAATGTAGTAATGGAAATAAAAGTGATGAAAACATGATTGCTCACTATTTTGTAATTTTTTGGGTGGGGTCAAAGAATTTATATAATATTGTTCAAAATACTCGGGGGAGAAGGGCATTGGTCAGGGAGGTGACCAAAAACCCGTGGGTCACTCTGACAGAGGTCTAGAGTTTATTTGTGGATATGGGAGAACCTTCATCAGTGGCCAGACGGAAGCCACTCCTCAGTAAAAGGCACATGACAGCCCGCTTGAAGTTTGCCGAAAGGCACCTAAAGACAATGAGAAACAAGATTCTCTGGTCTGATGAAACTAAGATTGAACTCTTTGGCCTGAATGCCAAGCGTCACGTCTGGAGGAAACCTGGCACCATCCCTACGGTGAAGCATGGTGGTGGCAGCATCATGCTGCGGGGATGTTTTTCAGCGGCAGGGACTGGGAGACTAGGCAGGATCGAGGTAAAGATGAACGGAGCAAAGTACAGAGAGATCCTTGATGAAATCCTGCTCCAAAGCACTCAGAACCTCAGACTGGGGCGAAGGTTCACCTTCCAATAGGACAACAAACCCTAAGCACACAGCTAAGACAACGCAGGAGTGGCTTCGGGACAAGTCCCTGAATGTTCTTCAGAGGCCAAGCCAGAGCCCAGATCTGCAGAGAGGAATGGGAGAAACTCCCCAAATACAGGCGTGCCAAACTTCATACCCAAGAAAGACTCGAGGCTGTAATCGCTGCCAAAGGTGCTTCAACAAAGTACTGAGTAAAGAGTCTGAAAAATGTACATTTATTTTGTATAAATTAGCAACAACAAAAAATATAAACCTGTTGTTGATATTTCATTATGGGGTTTTGTGTGTAGATCAATGAGGGGAAAGAAACATTTCATACTTTTTAGAATAAGGCTGTAACCTAAAACAATGGGTCTGAATACTTTCCGAAGGCACTTTAACTGTATCGGTCCCCCCACCCCCCCCCCATCACTACTATCTCCTGGATCGGCTTAAAATACACCTGGAGCATTAAATCACCTTTCTCTGTGGCTGCCGAGACATTTAGATACACGTTGTGTATTCAAGATTCAGTTCAATTCAAAATGGCTAACGTGGCGTCACCCATGGTCACCCCTAACACAAAATAAATGTATTTGCAAAAGCACTACACCGGTAAATCCAATTAAGTATACTCAGAATTGCCTTGTTAGCAGCTACTCCTGCTATTAGGTTGATGGGTTAAAAAAAGCCTTGTCTTTTCCTTCACTTCAATTAACTCATTAAAAAAAAGACGGTGAAAACAAACCATAAGAATCCCACATGTTCTAATCTGTCCCGAGGTGTCATGGCTGACGATCAAGGAGCCCAGATGAGTGAAATGAGGAAACTGTAAAACCACATCCTTCGAACTGGCTGGTACCAGGAATGAAGACGGCCTAATCTATTGTAGTTTGTGATCCCAAACAGCACCCTATTCCCTATATAATGCACTTCTTTTGACTAGAGCCCGTAGGGCTGGTCGACTGTTCTCCAGCCGAACGATGACGATGAGGGCTTTGGTCAATGGTAGTGAGCTATATAGAGAATAGAGTGCTGTTTGGGACGTGGCCCAAGTTCGCCACGGGTCTTTCCTGAATGAAGACAGCAGGAAGTTTTCTAGTTCGCCACGGGTCTTTCCTGATATCTGCTTCTGATAACGGCCCCATCCACGGTGTCAACAAATACCGACACAAGCAACAACAGCGTCTTGTTTTTCCAAAACAACATCAGTACTGGGAGGTTTTGGTCAATGTGCTCAGCTCTAAATGGACCGTACACTGACACGATGCACTAGAACACAAGAGGTTGGGGTCTTTAAGATGCAGTCAGATTAACCCTGATAGAGAGACACCAGTGAACTACAACATCCAGAGAGAGCAGTAGACACCAGTGAACTACAACATCCAGAGAGAGCAGTAGACACCAGTGAACTACAACATCCAGAGAGAGAGAGAGCAGTAGACACCAGTGAACTACAACATCCAGAGAGAGAGAGAGCAGTAGACACCAGTGAACTACAACATCCAGAGAGAGCAGTAGACACCAGTGAACTACAACATCCAGAGAGAGAACAGTAGACATCAGTGAACTACAACATCCAGAGAGAACAGTAGACACCAGTGAACTACAACATCCAGAGAGAGAGAGAGCAATAGACACCAGTGAACTACAACATCCAGAGAGAGAACAGTAGACACCAGTGAACTACAACATCCAGAGAGAGAACAGTAGACACCAGTGAACTACAACATCCAGAGAGAGCAGTAGACACCAGTGAACTACAACATCCAGAGAGAGAACAGTAGACATCAGTGAACTACAACATCCAGAGAGAGAGAGCAATAGACACCAGTGAACTACAACATCCAGAGAGAGAACAGTAGACACCAGTGAACTACAACATCCAGAGAGAGAACAGTAGACACCAGTGAACTACAACATCCAGAGAGAGCAGTAGACACCAGTGAACTACAACATCCAGAGAGAGAACAGTAGACATCAGTGAACTACAACATCCAGAGAGAGCAGTAGACACCAGTGAACTACAACATCCAGAGAGAGAGCAGTAGACACCAGTGAACTACAACATCCAGAGAGAGCAGTAGACATCAGTGAACTACAACATCCAGAGAGAGCAGTAGACACCAGTGAACTACAACATCCAGAGAGAGAGAGAGCAGTAGACATCAGTGAACTACAACATCCAGAGAGAGCAGTAGACACCAGTGAACTACAACATCCAGAGAGAGAGAGAGCAGTAGACACCAGTGAACTACAACATCCAGAGAGAGAACAGTAGACACCAGTGAACTACAACATCCAGAGAGAGAACAGTAGACACCAGTGAACTACAACATCCAGAGAGAGCAGTAGACACCAGTGAACTACAACATCCAGAGAGAGAACAGTAGACATCAGTGAACTACAACATCCAGAGAGAGCAGTAGACACCAGTGAACTACAACATCCAGAGAGAGAGCAGTAGACACCAGTGAACTACAACATCCAGAGAGAGCAGTAGACATCAGTGAACTACAACATCCAGAGAGAGCAGTAGACACCAGTGAACTACAACATCCAGAGAGAGAGAGAGCAGTAGACATCAGTGAACTACAACATCCAGAGAGAGAGAGAGCAGTAGACATCAGTGAACTACAACATCCAGAGAGAGAGCAGTAGACACCAGTGAACTACAACATCCAGAGAGAGAGAGAGCAGTAGACACCAGTGAACTACAACATCCAGAGAGAGAGCAGTAGACACCAGTGAACTACAACATCCAGAGAGAGCAGTAGACACCAGTGAACTACAACATCCAGAGAGAGCAGTAGACACCAGTGAACTACAACATCCAGAGAGAGCAGTAGACACCAGTGAACTACAACATCCAGAGAGAGCAGTAGACATCAGTGAACTACAACATCCAGAGAGAGCAGTAGACATCAGTGAACTACAACATCCAGAGAGAGAGCAGTAGACACCAGTGAACTACAACATCCAGAGAGAGAGCAGTAGACACCAGTGAACTACAACATCCAGAGAGAGCAGTAGACACCAGTGAACTACAACATCCAGAGAGAGAGCAGTAGACACCAGTGAACTACAACATCCAGAGAGAGCAGTAGACACCAGTGAACTACAACATCCAGAGAGAGAGCAGTAGACACCAGTGAACTACAACATCCAGAGAGAGCAGTAGACACCAGTGAACTACAACATCCAGAGAGAGCAGTAGACACCAGTGAACTAAAACATCCAGAGAGAGAACAGTAGACACCAGTGAACTACAACATCCAGAGAGAGCAGTAGACACCAGTGAACTACAACATCCAGAGAGAGAGAGAGCAGTAGACACCAGTGAACTACAACATCCAGAGAGAGCAGTAGACACCAGTGAACTACAACATCCAGAGAGAGAGCAGTAGACATCAGTGAACTACAACATCCAGAGAGAGAGCAGTAGACACCAGTGAACTACAACATCCAGAGAGAGCAGTAGACACCAGTGAACTACAACATCCAGAGAGAGCAGTAGACATCAGTGAACTACAACATCCAGAGAGAGAGAGCAGTAGACACCAGTGAACTACAACATCCAGAGAGAGCAGTAGACACCAGTGAACTACAACATCCAGAGAGAGCAGTAGACATCAGTGAACTACAACATCCAGAGAGAGAGAGCAGTAGACACCAGTGAACTACAACATCCAGAGAGAACAGTAGACATCAGTGAACTACAACATCCAGAGAGAGAGAGCAGTAGACACCAGTGAACTACAACATCCAGAGAGAGAGCAGTAGACACCAGTGAACTACAACATCCAGAGAGAACAGTAGACATCAGTGAACTACAACATCCAGAGAGAGAGAGCAGTAGACACCAGTGAACTACAACATCCAGAGAGAGCAGTAGACACCAGTGAACTACAACATCCAGAGAGAGAGCAGTAGACACCAGTGAACTACAACATCCAGAGAGAGCAGTAGACACCAGTGAACTACAACATCCAGAGAGAGCAGTAGACACCAGTGAACTACAACATCCAGAGAGAGAGCAGTAGACACCAGTGAACTACAACATCCAGAGAGAGAGAGAGAGCAGTAGACACCAGTGAACTACAACATCCAGAGAGAGCAGTAGACACCAGTGAACTACAACATCCAGAGAGAGCAGTAGACACCAGTGAACTGCAACATCCAGAGAGAGCAGTAGACACCAGTGAACTACAACATCCAGAGAGAGCAGTAGACACCAGTGAACTACAACATCCAGAGAGAGCAGTAGACACCAGTGAACTACAACATCCAGAGAGAGCAGTAGACACCAGTGAACTACAACATCCAGAGAGAGCAGTAGACAGTAGACCACATTGTCAGCAATGACCATCTGTGGTGATTATCGATCAAGAATAAAAGAATTAGGAGACAGTAAAAAAAAAACGAATAGGTTCCATTTGAAATGTATGCATTAAATATTTTCTGTTTCGTTTGACAGACGTAGGTTTATATATACATATATATATATAGTGCTCATTTTAGCCCAACCAAAATGTTTTGGCTCTCTTTAGAAGTTTTGCTTTTGATAATACCACCAAGACTTCCCGTTAGGACTCAACCTCCCAACAAGCGTGACCTTTGCTGCCCTGCAGATAACAGGTAACCTCTGTGTGCAACCTGTATAGACTTTTAAGACACCCGATTTACAGTACTAAGCATTTTCATAAGGTGCAAAGCTAGATAGCCTTTGGTCCCAGATTTACTAAAAGCATTTACACCGATCTTCCACCTTTACCTAATGTCTTACTCTTTCTCTCTATTTTAGCTTTTTGTTACGTCCTCCATGTTTAAAGCTCCTTACGCTGAATAAACCTGGGCCTAGGTATTACCACTGAAGATACAACACAAATGATTATACTCACACTTTCAACAGCAATCATGATCCCAATCCTAGCAGAAAAGAGAAATAAACGGGCTTAAAAATCCAAATCAGGCTTTAGCCATACTCTCTCCCCAATACACACTGTGACCAAATTAACAAGCAAACAAGTGATCAGAGGACAGAAGGAAGTCTTGGGTTGGGAGACCTACTCCTCCCTCCCTGTGAGGCCTCTACTGGCTCCTACCTGCTAATCGGATCTCTCCCTCTCTCCCTCCCTCTCTCCCTCTCTCCCTCTCTCCCCTCCACACACTCTGTCTCTCTCTCTCTCTCTCTCTCTCTCTGTCTCTCTCTCTCTCTCTCTCTCTCTCTCTCTCTCTCTCTCTCTCTCTCTCTCTCTCTTTCTCTCTCTCTCTCTCTCTCTCCCTCCCTCTCTCTCTTTCTCCCCCCTTACCGTTACCCGCTAATCTGGTCATCATGTGATAGCAGGTGAATGACATAATGTAAAGTCTCTCTAATCGCTTACCTCCAGATCGCTACCAAATCCTGCTAAGGCTTTGGGAAGACAAATGACCACACTTCACCTTTGCATAAAGCCAGGGATGACAAACTTAGACGTTTTCAACGGAACACCACGTTCACGACGAGGCAGTAGGCTTTATAGTTCGCCCTTAGTCTACCCTGTCTAGATGACCAACATCAGAAATCTGGACTGGAGTAGAGAATGAGCTGCAGTGGCAGTGAAATATATATAAGGTCGTCTTCAGAAAGACTTTAGAGAGACTCTAGAGAGACTTCAGAGAGACCAGAGAGACTTCAGAAGCCTTCAGAGAGACTCCAGAGATGTTGGAGTGACTTCAGAGAGACTTCAGAGAGACTCCAGAGAGACTTCAGAGAGACTCCAGAGAGACTTCAGAGAGACTTCAGAGAGACTCCAGAGAGACTCCAGAGAGACTTCAGAGAGACTTTGGAGTGACTCTAGAGAGACTCCAGAGACGTTGGAGTGACTTCAGAGAGACTCCAGAGAAATGTCAGAGAGACTTCAGGAGACTTCAGAGAGACTCCAGAGAGACTTCAGAGAGACTTCATAAAGACTCCAGAGAGACTCCAGAGAGACTTCAGAGAGACTCAGAGTGACTTCGGAGAGACTTCAGAGAGACTTCAGAGAGACTCCAGAGAGACTCCAGAATGCCTGCCTTTGTTTCTATTTGCAGACTTCAACAGGTGTAAAAAGGAAAAGGTCTGCTGGAGCCCTAGAGACCAATCACAATGCAGCTGTGGGGACATGGAGCCATACATTAGGGTGGCCCTGTGGAATTATTCACATCAACTTTACCACCTGAAGAAATAATAAACCCATTACTCATTAGTTAGGTTTCATATGTATCACAAGAAAACAGGAAGATAACAGAAACGCACTGGGTCGCAACACAGTAATAATATTACAATTTACGCACTACTTCCCTATAAATAAATAGTAATAGACACAAGTCACTTCCTGGTTTATCTGCCAGGGAGCTGATTGAAAGGCTGTAAATACAGGGCTTAACAACACCATACTGGGAGGATTATGATGATACTAAAGGGGGTGCTTGGGAAGAACTTATGCAAAGGGAGGGAATATATACTGTTGAAGTCGGAAGTTTACATACACTTAGGTCGGAGTCATTAAAACTCGTTTTTCAACTACTCCACAAATTTCTTGTTAACAAACTGTAGTTTTGGCAAGTCGGTTAGGACATCTACTTTGTGCATGACACAAGTCATTTTTCCAACAATTGTTTAAAGACAGATTATTTCACTTATAATTCGAGTCAATTGGAGGTGTATTTCAAGGCCTACCATCAAACTCCGTGACTCTTTGCTTGACATCATGGGAAAATCAAAAGAAATCAGCCAAGACCTCAGAATCTTTTTTGTAGATCTCCACCAGTATGGTTCATCCTTGGGAGCAATTTCCAAACGCCTGAAGGTACCATGTTCATCTGTACAAACAATAGCACGCAAGTATAAACACCATGGTACCACGCAGCCGTCATACCGCTCAGGAAGGAGACACGTTCTGTCTACTAGAGATAAATGTACTTTGGTGCGAAAAGTGCGAATCAATCCCAGAACAAGAGCAAAGGACCTTGTGAAGATGCTGGAGGAAACAGGTACAAAAGTATCTAAATCCACTGGTAAACGAGTCCTATATCGACATAACCTGAAAGGCTGCTCAGCAAGGAAGAAGCCACTGCTCCAAAACCGCCATAAAAAGCCAGACTACGGTTTGCAACTGCACATGGGGACAAAGATCGTACTTTTTGGAGAAATGTCCTCTGGTCTGATGAAACAAAAATAGAACTGTTTGGCCATAATGACCATCGTTATGTTTGGAGGAAAAAGGGGGGGGCTTGCAAGCCGAAGAACACCATCCCAACCGTGAAGCCCAGGGGTGGCAGCATCATGTTGTGGGGGTGCTTTTCTGCAGGAGGGACTGGTGCACTTCACAAAATAGATGGCATCATGAGGGAGAAAAAGTATGTGGATATATTGAAGCAGCATCTCAAGACATCAGTCAGGAAGTTAAAGCTTGGTCGCAAATGGGTCTTCCAAATGGACAATGACCCCAAGCATCCAAAGTTGTGGCAAAATGGCTTTACGACAACAAAGTCAAGGTATTGGAGTGGCCATCACAAAGCCCTCAATCCTATAGAACATTTGGGGCAGAACTGAAAACGCGTGTGCGAGCAAGGAGGCCTACAAAGCTGACTCAGTTACACCAGCGCTGTCAGGAGGAATGGGCCAAAATTCCCCCAACTTATTGTGGGAAGCTTGTGGAAGGCTCCCTGAAAAGTTTGACCCAAGTTAAACAATTTAAAGGCAATGCTACCAAATACTAATTTAGTGTATGTAAACTTCTGACCCACTGGGTATGTGATGAAAGAAATAAAAGCTGAAATAAATCATTCTCTCTACTATTATTCTGACGTTTCACATTCTTAAAATAAAGTGGAGATCCTAACTGACCTAAGACAGGGAATTTTTACTAGGATTAAATGTCTGGAATTGTGAAAAACTGAGTTTAAATGTATTTGGCAAAGGTGTATGTAAACTTCCGTCTTCAACTGTAGGGTTGAGCTCTATCCAGATGTTCATATCTTCATACTTCCTTCTCTCAACCCAGGATTTACACTATGACCGGATTAGTACACAAGACGATGCTAATAACGGCCACAAAAAAAGTCCCATGAGCATCTATTACACAATATGATGCTCCTTCTCCTTATTAATTCAGCCACTTACTGAGATAACTAGCAAGTTAATAAACCAAATACACAACTGGCCTCACCAGCTCGCTTTCTCCCGCTATTTACAAAACACTTGATTGACTGTTCTGGGGAACTATGGTAAGTTTCATAATGTAAAATAATGTGACGGGTGAAATGAAGAACGCAGTCTGCTTTATCTCCTAACGTACTGCACAAGTTGACTGCAGGTATTAACTTAAAAAGTAGCTGCAAATATTCATTTATTGAAAAACTTAAAATAACTAGTTTTAATAATAATAATAATAATTTTAATAATAATAATTATCAGCAGAAGATAATAACTTTTCAAACTAAAATGATTAAATATAATCAGCTTCAATTAACGCTTCATTAGCATTGAATCTGTTGTTATCAGTATTTGTCTACCTTATTAGAAATGTCAGCAAACTATAATCTAACTAACAGTACTCAAAGACAAATGTCACTTCACCACTACAGCAAGGGCCAACATCGAGAATTAACTGAATAAGTCATTCAACTAATTGAATAAGTAGACAAATCTCTGCCATTCAAGAGGTTGCATCACAGAGAACAGTTCGCCTACATGTGACTATCAGACAGGTTTAGCTGTAACTCTAACTAGCAGGAACACCTCTCTCTATAACCCTAACCAGCAGGAACACCTCTCTCTATAACCCTAACTAGCAGGAACACCTCTCTCTATAACCCTAACCAGCAGGAACACCTCTCTCTATAACCCTAACTAGCAGGAACACCTCTCTCTATAACCCTAACCAGCATACACACCTCTCTCTATAACCCTAACTATCAGGAACACCTCTCTCTATAACCCTAACTAGCAGGAACACCTCTCTCTATAACCCTAACCAGCATAAACACCTCTCTCTATAACCCTAACTATCAGGAACACCTCTCTCTATAACCCTAACCAGCAGGAACACCTCTCTCTATAACCCTAACCAGCAGGAACACCTCTCTCTATAACCCTAACCAGCAGGAACACCTCTCTCTATAACCCTAACCAGCAGGAACAGCTCTCTCTGTAACCCTAACAAGCAGGAACACCTCTCTCTATAACCCTAACCAGCAGGAACACATCTCTCTATAACCCTAACTAGCAGGAACACCTCTCTCTATAACCCTAACCAGCAGGAACACCTCTCTCTGTAACCCTAACTAGCAGGAACACCTCTCTCTGTAACCCTAACTAGCAGGAACACCTCTCTCTGTAACCCTAACTAGCAGGAACACCTCTCTCTATAACCCTAACCAGCAGGAACACATCTCTCTATAACCCTAACTAGCAGGAACACCTCTCTCTATAACCCTAACCAGCAGGAACACCTCTCTCTGTAACCCTAACTAGCAGGAACACCTCTCTCTATAACCCTAACCAGCAGGAACACCTCTCTCTATAACCCTAACCAGCAGGAACACCTCTCTCTAAAACCCTAACCAGCAGGAACACCTCTCTCTATAACCCTAACTAGCAGGAACACCTCTCTCTATAACCCTAACTAGCAGGAACACCTCTCTCTATAACCCTAACCAGCAGGAACACCTCTCTCTATAACCCTAACCAGCAGGAACACCTCTCTCTATAACCCTAACCAGCATAAACACCGCTCTCTGTAACCCTAACCAGCAGGAACTACTCTCTCTATAACCCTAACCAGCAGGAACACCTCTCTCTATAACCCTAACCAGCAGGAACACCTCTCTCTGTATCCCTAACCAGCAGGAACATCTCTCTCTATAACCCTAACTAGCAGGAACACCTCTCTCTATAACCCTAACCAGCAGGAACACACCTCTCTCTATAACCCTAACCAGCAGGAACTACTCTCTCTGTAACCCTAACTAGCAGGAACACCTCTCTCTGTAACCCTAACCAGCAGGAACTACTCTCTCTATAACCCTAACCAGCAGGAACACCTCTCTCTATAACCCTAACCAGCAGGAACACCTCTCTCTATTACCCTAACCAGCAGGAGCACCTCTCTCTATAACCCTAACCAGCAGGAACACCTCTCTCTGTAACCCTAACCAGCAGGAACACCTCTTTCTATAACCCTTACCAGCAGGAACACCTCTCTCTGTAACCCTAACCAGCAGGAACATCTCTCTCTGTAACCCTAACTAGCAGGAACACCTCTCTCTATAATCCTAACTAGCAGGAACACCTCTTTCATATTGTGCTACTGGCCTGAGACGATTGAAGATCAATATGAAATCTAGCCTTGTAGGTTCACGTTAACTAGCTAGCTAACTTAGCTGGTTCATTGTTGCCCCTTCGAAGGAAGTTAGGCTAGAAATCGTTTTAGCTAGGTAGCCTATGAAAACCAAAACTAAAAGTGTACAGAGCCATAGACCGTTTTGCCAACATGAAAGAGAGGATCCTACATTAGCCCTCCTTCTCTAAGATGTTTTATGAATACAGAGGCCCAAGTCTCTCTTTGGATCAAATCAATCTCGCAAGATATTTTATCCAAATGAAAGTACTCACCTGGATGAATGGGACCATTACTAAATGGGACCGTTAGTTAGGGTTCGGCAATATAAACCCTTCATTAAAGAATTTAGACAAATCCGAGCCTACTGCCCTTCCCGGACCGCATCACTGTGACAAGGAGGCAGGCTCGTGGTCAGCATGAGCTTTACAGCCATGTTATACAAAGGAATAGAATAGAAAATGAAATCATTAGAACTTTATTGTCCATCCAGGATGGACATTATTCTTTATTGTCCATCCAGGATGGACATTATTCTTTATTGTCCATCCAGGATGGACATTATTCTTTATTGTCCATCCAGGATGGACATTATTCTTTATTGTCCATCCAGGGTGGACATTATTCTTTATTGTTCATCCAGGATGGACATTATTCTTTATTGTCTATCCAGGATGGACATTATTCTTTATTGTCCATCCAGGGTGGACATTATTCTTTATTGTCTATCCAGGATGGACATTATTCTTTATTGTCCATCCAGGGTGGACATTATTCTTTATTGTCTATCCAGGATGGACATTATTCTTTATTGTCCATCCAGGGTGGACATTATTCTTTAGCATCACTTTACAAGAGCACATCTATTGCGTGACTGATGCATAGCTATGACCTATTGTTGACGACTGCACTGTGACCAGGCATGCTAGAGTTCGACCATCAGGTCAGACAGGGGGAACCAGAGAGTTGGTTTACTAGGACTAGTCAGGGTCTCCCCAGAGAGTATAAACTGAGTGTACAGAACATTTTAAGAACACCTACTCTTTCCGTGACCTAGACTGACCAGGTGAATCCAGGTGAAAGCTATGAGCACCGGGTTTGAGTGTGTCAAGAACTGCAGCGCTGCTGGGTTTTTCACGCTCAACAATTTCCCATGTCTATCAAGAATCGTACACCACCCAGAGGACATCCAGCCAACTTGACACATCTGTGGGAAGCATGGGAGCCAACATGGGCCAGCATCCCTGTGGCACGCTTACGACACCTTTTAGCGTCCTTGACCCGACGAATTGAAGCTGTTCTGGGGTGCAACTCAATACTAGGATGATGTTCTTAATGTTTTGTCCGCTCAGTGTAAATATCAGGTAGGGAACCCCTCACCTCTTGATCCAATAAGACCATTTACACAATCCCACTATACAATACAGTGTTAGATCAGAGTGCATCTAGCACTGTGAGTCCTTAATAAACCCCTTTAGAGTCTTAATGAACATAATCACCAACAATCACCAGCTAAATCTGTCTGTTTAAGCTAGCTATTTTTGTATGGACTGCGTGTCAATCCACAGCATCTGCCCGATGTTGGCCTTCAGCGTCTGCCGTGGAAAAGTGGCAGAACTACAGCCTTGTTTGTCCGACAAGGAGACATCCAGAAAATTGGTTTTTCTCACAAAAAAGTCGGTACCGCCACATGTCAACTTCGTTCCGTAGCGTTCTGCCGTTTTGGGCTACAAACTACACGGAACAAAAATATATAAATGCAACGTGCAATAATTTCAAAGATTTTTACTGAGTTACAGTTCATAGAAGGAAATCAGTCAATTGAAATATATTGAATTAGTTTCTAATCTATGGATTTCACATGACTGGCAAGGGGCGCAGCCATGGGTGGGACTGGGAGGGCATAGGCCCGCCCACTTGGGAGCCAGGCCCAGCCAATCAGAATGAGTTTTTCCCCACAAAAGGGCTTTATTACAGACAGAAATACTTTTCAGCACCTGTGTAATGATCATGCTGTTTAATCAGCTTCATTATACGCCACACCTAGAGTATCTTGGGAAAGGATAAATGCTCACTAACAGGGATTTAAACAAATGAGTTTAAATTATATTTAAACAAATCCCAACATTTGAGAGAAATAAGCTTATGGAACATTTTGGGATCTTTTATTTCAGCTCATGAAACATGGGACCAACATGTTGTTTTTATGTACAGGACAGACACAACAAAACCTTATTGACTGTCTGTTTTGCCATTCATGAATGTGTTATTCAATGTGTTTCTGTGGGATAGATCAGTAAAGGCCGAAATCAATATTATATACATTTTGGGGGGACACAGGACCTACAGTGGTCCTAAAATTCAAAATAGAGAAATTATCCATGGTAAACAAATTTACACAAAAACAAATACTAAACAAATTCTGTACATTAGTTTAAACTTCTTCTTAATAGGGGGCGCCCTTTTCACTTCTGGATAAAATCGTGCCCAATTTAAACGGTCTCGTACTCTGTCCTAGATCATATGATATGCATATTATTATTACTTTTGGATAGAAAACACTCTGAAGTATCTAAAACTGTTTGAATTATATCTGTGAGTAAAACAGAACTCATTTGGCAGGCAAACTTCCAAACAGGAAGTGAAAATTCTGAAATGGGTCTCTGTGAAAGGCATTGCCTATTCAATTGTCTTTTATTTATGGATCTGTATGCACTTCATACGCCGTCCACTAGATGTCAACAGGCAGTAGAACGTGGAATGAAGTGTCTAGCCTTCTGTGGGACCGGATGGGAGTCGTTGGAGTGAGAGGTCAGCCATATTGGTAGTACTTGGCTACGCACTTAGGTTTGTCATATCGTTTTCTGCAATGCGTTAGGTAGACACGAAGAAATGCTCCTTCTGGGACGTTATTGGATTGATTTCTGAAAAACATTCTAAAGATGGATTATCAACTGAGTTTGACCAGTTTATTCGACTATTATTATGACTTTTTGAATTTTTCGTTCATGCGTAAAATCTTCATGGACACGTGAGCTCCACTATGCTAGCCAAAGTTGCTAATTCGACAGAAGAAATTGACATTCTAAAACAAAACAACGATTTATTGTGGAACTAGGACTCCTTGCACTGCATTCTGATGAAAGATCATCAAAGGTAAGGGAATATTTATGATGTTATTTTGTATTTTTGTGGACTCTTTGGACTCCAACATGGCGGAGAATGGCTGAGCGCTGTCTCAGATTATTGCATGCTGTGTTTTGTACTAAAGTTATTTTTTTAAATCTAACACAGCGGTTGCATTAAGAACCAGTGTATCTTTAATTATATATGCAACTTGTATTTTTCAGCAAAGTTTATGATGAGTTTTTTTGTTAGATTACGTGGCTGTCTAAAATTTCTCCGGACATTTTGGTGCTATTTGTGACGATGGCTGCGTTGTAAAATCCAGAATTGTAGCTATAAATATGCACATTTTCGAACAAAACATAAATGTATTGTATAACATGATGTCATAAGACTGTCATCTGACGAAGTTGTTCAAAGGTTAGTGATTAATTTTATCTCTATTTGTGGGTTTTGTGAAAGCTATCTTTACGGTGAAAAAATGGCGTTGTGTTTTGGGCTATTGTGGTGAGCTAACATAAATATATGTTGTGTTTTCGCTGTAAAACATTTTAAAAATCGGACATGTTGGCTGGATTCACAAGATGTTTATCTTTCATTTGCTGTATTGGACTTGTGATTTCATGAAATTATATTATATGATATTCCCTGTGGCGCTAGGCTATGCTATGCTAGTCAGCGTTTCTGATGAGGAGGATCCCGGATCCGGGAGGGGAGATCGGTAGAGGTTTTTAAGCCATGTTATATAAAGAAATAGAACCTCTAACTATACTATACTCTAGCAACATAGCTCTATACTGTAGCAACATAGCTCTGTACTGTAGCAACATAGCTCTGTACTGTAGCAACATAGCTCTATACTGTAGCAACATAGCTCTGTACTGTAGCAACATAGCTCTATACTGGAGCAACATAGCTCTGTACTGTAGCAACATAGCTCTATACTGTAGCAACATAGCTCTATACTGTAGCAACATAGCTCTATACTGTAGCAACATAGCTCTGTACTGTAGCAACATAGCTCTATACTGTAGCAACATAGCTCTGTACTGTAGCAACATAGCTCTATACTGGAGCAACATAGCTCTGTACTGTAGCAACATAGCTCTATACTGGAGCAACATAGCTCTATACTATAGCAACATAGCTCTATACTGTAGCAACACAGCTCTATTCTGTAGCAACATAGCTCTATACTGTAGCAACATAGCTCTATACTGGAGCAACATAGCTCTATACTGTAGCAACATAGCTCTATACTGTAGCAACATAGCTCTATACTGTAGCAACATAGCTCTATACTGTAGCAACATAGCTCTATACTGGAGCAACATAGCTCTGTACTGTAGCAACATAGCTCTATACTGGAGCAACATAGCTCTATACTATAGCAACATAGCTCTATACTGTAGCAACATAGCTCTATACTGGAGCAACACAGCTCTATTCTGTAGCAACGTAGCTATATACTGTAGCAACATAGCTCTATACTGCAGCAACGTAGCTTTATAATGTAGCAACGTAGCTCTATACTGTAGCAACATAGCTCTATACTGTAGCAACATTGCTCTATGCTGTAGCAACTTAGCTCTATACTGTAGCAACATAGCTCTATACTGTAGCAACATAGATCTATACTGTAGCAACGTGGCTCTATAATGTAGCAACATAGTTTTAATCTGTAGCAACATAGCTCTATACTGTAGCAACATAGCTCTGTACTGTAGCAACATAGCTCTATACTGTAGCAACATAGCTCTGTACTGTAGCAACATAGCTCTATACTGGAGCAACATAGCTCTATACTCTAGCAACATAGCTCTGTAATGTAGCAACATAGCTCTATACTGGAGCAACATAGCTCTATACTATAGCAACATAGCTCTATACTGTAGCAACATAGCTCTATACTGGAGCAACACAGCTCTATTCTGTAGCAACGTAGCTATATACTGTAGCAACATAGCTCTATACTACAGCAACGTAGCTTTATAATGTAGCAACGTAGCTCTATACTGTAGCAACATAGCTCTATACTGTAGCAACATTGCTCTATGCTGTAGCAACTTAGCTCTATACTGTAGCAACATAGCTCTATACTGTAGCAACATAGCTTTATACTGTAGCAACATATCTCTATAATGTAGCAACATAGTTTTAATCTGTAGCAACATAGCTCTATACTGTAGCAACATAGCTCTATAATGTAGCAACGTAGCTCTATACTGTAGCAACATAGCTCTATACTGTAGCAACATAGCTCTATACTGTAGCAACATAGCTCTATAATGTAGCAACATAGCTCTATAATGTAGCAACATAGCTCTATACTGTAGCAACATAGTTCTATAATGTAGCAACATAGCTCTATACTGTAGCAACATAGCTCTATAATGTAGCAACATAGCTCTATACTGTAGCAACATAGCTCCATACTGTAGCAACATAGCTCAATACTGTAGCAACATAGCTCTATACTGTAGCAACAAAGCTCTATACTGTAGCAACATGGCTCTGTACTGTAGCAACATAGCTCTATAATGTAGCAACATAGCTCCATACTGTAGCAACATAGCTCCATACTGTAGCAACATAGCTCCATACTGTAGCAACATAGCTCAATACTGTAGCAACATAGCTCTATACTGTAGCAACATAGCTCTATACTGTAGCAACATCGCTCTATACTGTAGCAACAAAACTCTATACTGTAGCAACATAGCTCTATACTGTAGCAACAAAGCTCTATACTGTAGCAACATAGCTCTATAATGTAGCAACATAGCTCTATAATGTAGCAACATAGCTCCATACTGTAGCAACATAGCTCCATACTGTAGCAACATAGCTCCATACTGTAGCAACATAGCTCTATACTGTAGCAACATAGCTCTATACTGTAGCAACATCGCTCTATACTGTAGCAACAAAGCTCTATACTGTAGCAACATAGCTCTATACTGTAGCAACAAAGCTCTATACTGTAGCAACATCGCTCCATTTTGTAGCAACATAGCTCTATACTGTAGCAACATAGCTCTATAATGTAGCAACATAGTTCTATACTGTAGCAACATATCTCTATACTGTAGCAACATAGCTCTATAATGTAGCAACATAGCTCTATACTGTAGCAACATAGCTCCATACTGTAGCAACATAGCTCCATACTGTAGCAACATAGCTCTATACTGTAGCAACATAGCTCTATAATGTAGCAACATAGTTCTATAATGTAGCAACATAGCTCCATACTGTACAACATAGCTCTATACTGTAGCAACATCGCTCTATACTGTAGCAACAAAGCTCTATACTGTAGCAACATAGCTCTACACTGTAGCAACATAGCTCTATACTGTAGCAACATAGCTCTATACTGTAGCAACATAGCTCTATACTGTAGCAACATAGCTCCATACTGTAGCAACATAGCTCTATACTGTAGCAACATAGCTCTATACTGTAGCAACATAGCTCTATACTGTAGCAACATAGCTCTATACTGTAGCAACATAGCTCTATACTGTAGCAACATAGCTCCATACTGTAGCAACATAGCTCTATACTGTAGCAACATAGCTCTATACTGTAGCAACATAGCTCCATACTGTAGCAACATAGCTCCATACTGTAGCAACATAGCTCTATACTGTAGCAACATAGCTCCATACTGTAGCAACATAGCTCTATACTGTAGCAACATAGCTCTATACTGTAGCAACATAGCTCCATACTGTAGCAACATAGCTCTATATTGTAGCAACATAGCTCTATACTGTAGCAACATAGCTCTATACTGTAGCAACATAGCTCTATACTGTAGCAACATAGCTCCATACTGTAGCAACATAGCTCTATACTGTAGCAACATAGCTCTATACTGTAGCGACATAGCTCCATACTGTAGCAACATAGCTCCATACTGTAGCAACATAGCTCTATACTGTAGCAACATAGCTCCATACTGTAGCAACATAGCTCTATACTGTAGCAACATAGCTCCATACTGTAGCAACCATAGCTCTATACTGTAGCAACATAGCTCCATACTGTAGCAACATAGCTCTATACTGTAGCAACATAGCTCCATACTGTAGCAACATAGCTCTATACTGTAGCAACATAGCTCCATACTGTAGCAACATAGCTCTATACTGTAGCAACATAGCTCTATACTGTAGCAACATAGCTCTATACTGTAGCAACATAGCTCTATACTGTAGCAACATAGCTCTATACTGTAGCAACATAGCTCCATACTGTAGCAACATAGCTCTATACTGTAGCAACATAGCTCTATACTGTAGCAACATAGCTCTATACTGTGGCAACATAGCTCCATACTGTAGCAACATAGCTCTATACTGTAGCAACAGAGCTCTATACTGTAGCAACATAGCTCTATACTGTAGCAACATAGCTCTATACTGTAGCAACATAGCTCTATAATGTAGCAACATAGCTCCATACTGTAGCAACATCTGAACATTTGAGGACCGTGATATTTTAAGCCACATTGGTGTTTTATTTCAGTTGGAAAAACAAAACATTGAGCTAATTCTTTATACAGTGATGAATGGCATCGTCAGCTTTTTTTAAAAGACTGAATTACAATAGGTATAGGATGGGTATGGATCTGCTGATGCTTAAACAATGAGATACAACAGTGTGGGTAACAAGATTTGGTAGAGGACAACTGGTGCGTATGTCTGTGTGTTTAACAAAGAAAGAGAGAGAGGGGGGGAGAGAGGAGAGAGGAGAGAGGAGAGAGAGAGGGAGAGAGAGGGAGAGATGGAGAGAGTAGGAGAGAGAGAGAGATAGAGAGAGAGATGGAGAGAGAGAGAGAGAATGTGTGTTTTCTCCCAGTCATTGTGCCTACCAACATGAAGACTTCTGACAAAGGAAGCATCTTTTGATGGCTGACAAATCCTATTAGCGGGGATCTAGAGTCTTTCTAACGGAACACGGAACACAGAACAGACTCTTCAGAGGGTTCTAGTATTTCCATGGATTACGGATTATCATCATTCACAGTCTGACGACTGTCCTGTATCTGTATACCGTGCATCAGCATTAAAACAACAGGCCTTGGTAACAGCAGACAAATGAGGAAGAAAATATACGCCTCCTAATGACAATAGCTACCTACTGTACCGTGTGTTGATGGAGACTCAAGCTTGTTGAAGTATGATTTCTTAGTATAACAACTTGAACCCCATTGCAATTTCAATTTGCAATGTCAAGTTCAAATTGACCTGATTAGCTAAATCATAGTTAAAGACAGATTAGTAAGATTGTACAACATTATGAATTAATACAGTCACAAATAGGAAACAGCAGACAGATTAAAGAGCTGAAGAAAAACAGACTTTCCCCTACTTAAATTATTATTTGATGATGTAATTCCCTCGTCAAAAAATTAAAAAGTCGAAATAAAACATTAAAAAAAAATCATTTGAATGACACTGAGGGAAAGTGTTTTTACAACTAATGTCGGTTTGCCTCAGGCTGATGCCATGCAGGTGTCTGTACACATGCATATACACACACACTCTCATTCAAATAAACACATACAAGAACACACACATACGTGTAATAGTGCCAGACATGCACACAAACATATACAGTTGGCATCGCTGTTATGATTTTAATTGTCCTTTTTTTTTAATCATCTGGTTGGAGTGAACTAACTCAAGGGACAGGCAGTATGAATGATCTGGTTGGAGTGACCTAACTCAAGGGACAGGCAGTATGAATCATCTGGTTGGAGTGACCTAACTCTATGGACAGGCAATATGAATCATCTGGTTGGAGTGACCTAACTCTAGGGACAGGCAGTATGAATCATCTGGTTGGAGTGACCTAACTCTATGGACAGGCAATATGAATCATCTGGTTGGAGTGACCTAACTCTAGGGACAGCCAGTATGAATCATCTGGTTGGAGTGACCTAACTCTAGGGACAGGCAGTATGAATCATCTGGTTGGAGTGACCTAACTCTAGGGACAGGCAATATGAATCATCTGGTTGGAGTGACCTACAGTGGGGAGAACAAGTATTTGATACACTGCCGATTTTGCAGGTTTTCCTACTTACAAAGCATGTAGAGGTCTGTATTTTTTATCATAGGTACACTTCAACTATGAGAGACAGAATCTGAAACAAAAATCCAGAAAATCACATTGTATGATTTTTAAGTAATTAATTTGCATTTTATTGCATGACATAAGTATTTGATACATCAGAAAAGCAGAACTTAATATTTGGTACAGAAACCTTTGTTTGCAATTACAGAGATCATATGTTTCCTGTAGTTCTTGACTAGGTTTGCACACACTGCAGCAGGGATTTTGGCCCACTCCTCCCTACAGATCTTCTCCAGATCCTTCAGGTTTCGGGGCTGTCGCTGGGCAATACGGAGTTTCAGCTCCCTCCAAAGATTTTCTATTGGGTTCAGGTCTGGAGACTGGCTAGGCCACTCCAGGACCTTGAGATGCTTCTTACGGAGCCACTCCTTAGTTGCCATGGCTGTGTGCTTTGTGTCGTTGTCATGCTGGAAGACCCAGCCACGACCCATCTTCAATGCTCTTACTGAGGGAAGGAGGTTGTTGGCCAAGATCTCGCGATACATGGCCCCATCCATCCTCCCCTCAATACGTTGCAGTCGTCCTGTCCCCTTTGCAGAAAAGCATCCCCAAAGAATGATGTTTCCACCTCCATGCTTCACGGTTGGGATGGTGTTCTTGGGGTTGTACTCATCCTTCTTCTTCCTCCAAACACGGCGAGTGGAGTTAGACCAAAAAGCTCTATTTTTGTCTCATCAGACCACATGACCTTCTCCCATTCCTCCTCTGGATCATCCAGATGGTCATTGGCAAACTTCAGACAGGCCTGGACATGCACTGGCTTAAGCAGGGGGACCTTGCGTGCGCTGCAGGATTTTAATCCATGACGGCGTAGTGTGTTACTAATGGTTTTCTTTGAGACTGTGGTCCCAGCTCTCTTCAGGTCATTGACCAGGTCCTGCCGTGTAGTTCTGGGCTGATCCCTCACATTCCTCATGATCATTGATGCCCCACGAGGTGAGATCTTGCATGGAGCCCCAGACCGAGGGTGATTGACCGTCATCTTGAACTTCTTCCATTTTCTAATAATTGCGCCAACAGTTGTTTCCTTCTCACCAAGCTGCTTGCCTATTGTCCTGTAGCCCATCCCAGCCTTGTGCAGGTCTACAATTTTATCCCTGATGTCCTTACACAGCTCTCTGGTCTTGGCCATTGTGGAGAGGTTGGAATCTGTTTGATTGAGTGTGTGGACAGGTGTCTTTTATACAGGTAACGAGTTCAAACAGGTGCAGTTAATACAGGTAATGAGTGGAGAACAGGAGGGCTTCTTAAAGAAAAACTAACAGGTCTGTGAGAGCCTGAATTCTTACTGGTTGGTAGGTGATCAAATACTTATGTCATGCAATAAAATGCAAATTAATTATTTAAAAATCATACAATGTGATTTTCTGGATTTTTGTTTTAGATTCCGTCTCTCACAGTTGAAGTGTACCTATGATAAAAATTACAGACCTCTACATGCTTTGTAAGTAGGAAAACCTGCAAAATCGGCAGTGTATCAAATACTTGTTCTCCCCACTGTAACTCTAGGGACAGGCAATATGAATCATCTGGTTGGAGTGACCTAACTCTAGGGACAGGCAATATGAATCATCTGGTTGGAGTGACCTAACTCTAGGGACAGGCAGTATGAATCAACTGGTTGGAGTGACCTAACTCTAGGGACAGGCAGTATGAATCATCTGGTTGGAGTGACCTAACTCTAGGGACAGGCAGTATGAATCATCTGGTTGGAGTGACCTAACTCTAGGGACAGGCAGTATGAATCATCTGGTTGGAGTGACCTAACTCTAGGGACAGGCAGTATGAATCATCTGGTTGGAGTGACCTAACTCTATGGACAGGCAATATTAATCATCTGGTTGGAGTGACCTAACTCTAGGGACAGGCAGTGTGAATCATCTGGTTGGAGTGACCTAACTCTAGGGACAGGCAGTATGAATCAGCTGGTTGGAGTGACCTAACTCTAGAGACAGGCAGTATGAATCATCTGGTTGGAGTGACCTAACTCTAGGGACAGGCAATATGAATCATCTGGTTGGAGTGACCTAACTCTAGGGACAGGCAGTATGAATCATCTGGTTGGAGTGACCTAACTCTAGAGACAGGCAATATGAATCATCTGGTTGGAGTGACCTAACTCTAGGGACAGGCAGTATGAATCATCTGGTTAGAGTGACCTAACTCTAGTGACAGGCAGTATGAATCATCTGGTTGGAGTGACCTAACTCTAGGGACAGGCAATATGAATCATCTGGTTGGAGTGACCTAACTCTAGGGACAGGCAGTATGAATCATCTGGTTAGAGTGACCTAACTCTAGGGACAGGCAATATGAATCATCTGGTTGGAGTGACCTAACTCTAGGGACAGGCAGTATGAATCATCTGGTTGGAGTGACCTAACTCTAGGGACAGGCAGTATGAATCATCTGGTTGGAGTGACCTAACTCTATGGACAGGCAATATGAATCATCTGGTTGGAGTGACCTAACTCTAGGGACAGCCAGTATGAATCATCTGGTTGGAGTGACCTAACTCTAGGGACAGGCAGTATGAATCATCTGGTTGGAGTGACCTAACTCTAGGGACAGGCAATATGAATCATCTGGTTGGAGTGACCTAACTCTAGGGACAGGCAATATGAATCATCTGGTTGGAGTGACCTAACTCTAGGGACAGGCAATATGAATCATCTGGTTGGAGTGACCTAACTCTAGGGACAGGCAGTATGAATCAACTGGTTGGAGTGACCTAACTCTAGGGACAGGCAGTATGAATCATCTGGTTGGAGTGACCTAACTCTAGGGACAGGCAGTATGAATCATCTGGTTGGAGTGACCTAACTCTAGGGACAGGCAGTGTGAATCATCTGGTTGGAGTGACCTAACTCTAGGGACAGGCAGTATGAATCAGCTGGTTGGAGTGACCTAACTCTAGAGACAGGCAGTATGAATCATCTGGTTGGAGTGACCTAACTCTAGGGACAGGCAATATGAATCATCTGGTTGGAGTGACCTAACTCTAGGGACAGGCAGTATGAATCATCTGGTTAGAGTGACCTAACTCTAGGGACAGGCAATATGAATCATCTGGTTGGAGTGACCTAACTCTAGGGACAGGCAGTATGAATCATCTGGTTAGAGTGACCTAACTCTAGTGACAGGCAGTATGAATCATCTGGTTGGAGTGACCTAACTCTAGGGACAGGCAGTATGAATCAGCTGGTTGGAGTGACCTAACTCTAGAGACAGGCAGTATGAATCATCTGGTTGGAGTGACCTAACTCTAGGGACAGGCAATATGAATCATCTGGTTGGAGTGACCTAACTCTAGGGACAGGCAGTATGAATCATCTGGTTGGAGTGACCTAACTCTAGGGACAGGCAATATGAATCATCTGGTTGGAGTGACCTAACTCTAGGGACAGGCAGTATGAATCATCTGGTTAGAGTGACCTAACTCTAGGGACAGGCAATATGAATCATCTGGTTGGAGTGACCTAACTCTAGGGACAGGCAGTATGAATCATCTGGTTGGAGTGACCTAACTCTAGGGACAGGCAGTATGAATCATCTGGTTGGAGTGACCTAACTCTAGAGACAGGCAGTATGAATCATCTGGTTGGAGTGACCTAACTCTAGGGACAGGCAGTGTGAATCATCTGGTTGGAGTGACCTAACTCTAGGGACAGGCAGTATGAATCATCTGGTTGGAGTGACCTAACTCTAGGGACAGGCAGTATGAATCAGCTGGTTGGAGTGACCTAACTCTAGAGACAGGCAGTATGAATCATCTGGTTGGAGTGACCTAACTCTAGGGACAGGCAATATGAATCATCTGGTTGGAGTGACCTAACTCTAGGGACAGGCAGTATGAATCATCTGGTTGGAGTGACCTAACTCTAGGGACAGGCAATATGAATCATCTGGTTGGAGTGACCTAACTCTAGGGACAGGCAGTATGAATCATCTGGTTAGAGTGACCTAACTCTAGAGACAGGCAGTATGAATCATCTGGTTGGAGTGACCTAACTCTAGGGACAGGCAGTATGAATCATCTGGTTGGAGTGACCTAACTCTAGGGACAGGCAGTGTGAATCATCTGGTTGGAGTGACCTAACTCTAGGGACAGGCAGTATGAATCATCTGGTTGGAGTGACCTAACTCTAGGGACAGGCAGTATGAATCAGCTGGTTGGAGTGACCTAACTCTAGAGACAGGCAGTATGAATCATCTGGTTGGAGTGACCTAACTCTAGGGACAGGCAGTATGAATCATCTGGTTGGAGTGACCTAACTCTAGGGACAGGCAGTATGAATCATCTGGTTGGAGTGACCTAACTCTAGGGACAGGCAATATGAATCATCTGGTTGGAGTGACCTAACTCTAGGGACAGGCAGTATGAATCATCTGGTTAGAGTGACCTAACTCTAGAGACAGGCAGTATGAATCATCTGGTTAGAGTGACCTAACTCTAGAGACAGGCAGTATGAATCATCTGGTTAGAGTGACCTAACTCTAGGGACAGGCAGTATGAATCATCTGGTTGGAGTGACCTAACTCTAGGGACAGCCAGTATGAATCATCTGGTTGGAGTGACCTAACTCTAGGGACAGACACTATGAATCATCTGGTTGGAGTGACCTAACTCTAGGGACAGGCAATATGAATCATCTGGTTGGAGTGACCTAACTCTAGGGACAGCCAGTATGAATCATCTGGTTGGAGTGACCTAACTCTAGGGACAGGCAGTGTGAATCATCTGGTTCTATGTCTTACAGGACGTGAGCCTGAGCAGGAAGAGAAGAGACTCCTTCAACCTCAGACATCAACAACATACCTCATGTTCCACACATACAGAGACAGTCATGTCTATACGCACACACACACACACACACACACACACACACACACACACACACACACACACACACACACACACACACACACACACACACACACACACACACACACACACACACACACACACACACACACACACACACACACACACACACACACACACAGCTCTTCACAGCTCTTTCTCAACCTCCCCGTTGGTGGGGTGTGGTGGTGGGAGGGAAGATGGAAACAAAAGCCAGTCAGGTCGTCAAGGACACCTGCTACTGTTCCTCCCTAACGCTGCCAGAGCGTCCCAAACAGCACCCTAGTCCCTATATAGTGCACTACTTTCTGACCAGGGTCCATAGGAACTCTGATCAAAAGAAGCATACTTTTGTAGGGAATAAGGAACCATTTGGGACGCAGCGTTTAGGATCAAAGCTGAGGAAACTCTTTGTGTCTCGGGTTATTACATCTCCACATAAACACAGATCAGTTGTTTTTCTCCTTTTGTAGCAATTGACTTCATTTGTCAGTCATCGTAGCTTTTTACGTTTACATACTTGCCTTTGGAAACATAAAAAAGCTATGATGACTGACAAATGAAGTCGGTTCGTTCATAAACATTCAGTTGCTTCTATTAGTCTCTAAAAAGGGTTCCATTGTGGGACTGAGGAAATATACAGTAGTTTATGTGCACTTATGATGTGTAAGGAGTGTTACTAGACAGAACACTAGCAGTGGTACTAGACAGAGAACACAGGCAGTGGCACTAGACAGTCCACTAACAGTGGTACTAGACAGAACACTAGCAGTGGTACTAGACAGAACACTAGTAGTGGTACTAGACAGAACACTAACAGTGGTACTAGACAGAACACTAACAGTGGTACTAGACAGAACACTAGCAGTGGTACTAGACAGAACACTAGCAGTGGTACTAGACAGAACACTAGCAGTGGTACTAGACAGAACACTAACAGTGGTACTAGACAGAACACTAGCAGTGGTACCAGACAGAACACTAACAGTGGTACTAGACAGAACACTAGCAGTGGTACTAGACAGAACACTAGCAGTGGTACTAGACAGAACACTAGCAGTGGTACCAGACAGAACACTAACAGTGGTACTAGACAGAACACTAGCAGTGGTACTAGACAGAACACTAGCAGTGGTACTAGACAGAACACTAGCAGTGGTACTAGACAGAACACTAGCAGTGGTACTAGACAGAACACTAACAGTGGTACTAGACAGAACACTAGCAGTGGTACTAGACAGAACACTAGCAGTGGTACTAGACAGAACACTAGTAGTGGTACTAGACAGAACACTAACAGTGGTACTAGACAGAACACTAACAGTGGTACTAGACAGAACACTAGCAGTGGTACTAGACAGAACACTAACAGTGGTACTAGACAGAACACTAGCAGTGGTACTAGACAGAACACTAGTAGTGGTACTAGACAGAACACTAGTAGTGGTACTAGACAGAACACTAGTAGTGGTACTAGACAGAACACTAGTAGTGGTACTAGACAGAACACTAGTAGTGGTACTAGACAGAACACTAGCAGTGGTACTAGACAGAACACTAGTAGTGGTACTAGACAGAACACTAGCAGTGGTACTAGACAGAACACTAACAGTGGTACTAGACAGAACACTAACAGTGGTACTAGACAGAACACTAGTAGTGGTACTAGACAGAACACTAGTAGTGGTACTAGACAGAACACTAGCAGTGGTACTAGACAGAACACTAGCAGTGGTACTAGACAGAACACTAGTAGTGGTACTAGACAGAACACTAGTATTGGTACTAGACAGAACACTAGCAGTGGTACTAGACAGAACACTAGTAGTGGTACTAGACAGAACACTAGTATTGGTACTAGACAGAACACTAGCAGTGGTACTAGACAGAACACTAGTAGTGGTACTAGACAGAACACTAGCAGTGGTACTAGACAGAACACTAACAGTGGTACTAGACAGAACACTAGCAGTGGTACTAGACAGAACACTAGCAGTGGTACTAGACAGAACACTAGCAGTGGTACTAGACAGAACACTAGCAGTGGTACTAGACAGAACACTAGCAGTGGTACTAGACAGAACACTAGCAGTGGTACTAGACAGAACACTAGCAGTGGTACTAGACAGAACACTAGCAGTGGTACTAGACAGAACACTAGCAGTGGTACTAGACAGAACACTAGCAGTGGTACTAGACAGAACACTAGTAGTGGTACTAGACAGAACACTAGCAGTGGTACTAGACAGAACACTAGCAGTGGTACTAGACAGAACACTAGCAGTGGTACTAGACAGAACACTAGCAGTGGTACTAGACAGAACACTAACAGTGGTACTAGACAGAACACTAGCAGTGGTACTAGACAGAACACTAGCAGTGGTACTAGACAGAACACTAACAGTGGTACTAGACAGAACACTAGTAGTGGTACTAGACAGAACACTAGCAGTGGTACTAGACAGAACACTAGCAGTGGTACTAGACAGAACACTAACAGTGGTACTAGACAGAACACTAACAGTGGTACTAGACAGAACACTAGCAGTGGTACCAGACAGAACACTAACAGTGGTACTAGACAGAACACTAGCAGTGGTACTAGACAGAACACTAGCAGTGGTACTAGACAGAACACTAGTAGTGGTACTAGACAGAACACTAACAGTGGTACTAGACAGAACACTAGCAGTGGTACTAGACAGAACACTAGTAGTGGTACTAGACAGAACACTAGCAGTGGTACTAGACAGAACACTAACAGTGGTACTAGACAGAACACTAACAGTGGTACTAGACAGAACACTAGCAGTGGTACTAGACAGAACACTAGCAGTGGTACTAGACAGAACACTAGCAGTGGTACTAGACAGAACACTAGCAGTGGTACTAGACAGAACACTAGCAGTGGTACTAGACAGAACACTAGCAGTGGTACTAGACAGAACACTAACAGTGGTACTAGACAGAACACTAGCAGTGGTACTAGACAGAACACTAGCAGTGGTACTAGACAGAACACTAACAGTGGTACTAGACAGAACACTAGCAGTGGTACTAGACAGAACACTAGCAGTGGTACTAGACAGAACACTAGCAGTGGTACTAGACAGAACACTAGCAGTGGTACTAGACAGAACACTAGCAGTGGTACTAGACAGAACACTAGCAGTGGTACTAGACAGAACACTAACAGTGGTACTAGACAGAACACTAGTAGTGGTACTAGACAGAACACTAGCAGTGGTACTAGACAGAACACTAGCAGTGGTACTAGACAGAACACTAGCAGTGGTACTAGACAGAACACTAACAGTGGTACTAGACAGAACACTAGCAGTGGTACCAGACAGAACACTAACAGTGGTACTAGACAGAACACTAGCAGTGGTACTAGACAGAACACTAGCAGTGGTACTAGACAGAACACTAGCAGTGGTACTAGACAGAACACTAGCAGTGGTACCAGACAGAACACTAACAGTGGTACTAGACAGAACACTAGCAGTGGTACTAGACAGAACACTAGCAGTGGTACTAGACAGAACACTAGCAGTGGTACTAGACAGAACACTAGCAGTGGTACTAGACAGAACACTAACAGTGGTACTAGACAGAACACTAGCAGTGGTACTAGACAGAACACTAGCAGTGGTACTAGACAGAACACTAGTAGTGGTACTAGACAGAACACTAACAGTGGTACTAGACAGAACACTAACAGTGGTACTAGACAGAACACTAGCAGTGGTACTAGACAGAACACTAACAGTGGTACTAGACAGAACACTAGCAGTGGTACTAGACAGAACACTAGTCGTGGTACTAGACAGAACACTAGTAGTGGTACTAGACAGAACACTAGTAGTGGTACTAGACAGAACACTAGTAGTGGTACTAGACAGAACACTAGTATTGGTACTAGACAGAACACTAGCAGTGGTACTAGACAGAACACTAGTAGTGGTACTAGACAGAACACTAGCAGTGGTACTAGACAGAACACTAACAGTGGTACTAGACAGAACACTAACAGTGGTACTAGACAGAACACTAGTAGTGGTACTAGACAGAACACTAGTAGTGGTACTAGACAGAACACTAGCAGTGGTACTAGACAGAACACTAGCAGTGGTACTAGACAGAACACTAGTAGTGGTACTAGACAGAACACTAGTATTGGTACTAGACAGAACACTAGCAGTGGTACTAGACAGAACACTAGTAGTGGTACTAGACAGAACACTAGTATTGGTACTAGACAGAACACTAGCAGTGGTACTAGACAGAACACTAGTAGTGGTACTAGACAGAACACTAGCAGTGGTACTAGACAGAACACTAACAGTGGTACTAGACAGAACACTAGCAGTGGTACTAGACAGAACACTAGCAGTGGTACTAGACAGAACACTAGCAGTGGTACTAGACAGAACACTAGCAGTGGTACTAGACAGAACACTAGCAGTGGTACTAGACAGAACACTAGCAGTGGTACTAGACAGAACACTAGCAGTGGTACTAGACAGAACACTAGCAGTGGTACTAGACAGAACACTAGCAGTGGTACTAGACAGAACACTAGCAGTGGTACTAGACAGAACACTAGTAGTGGTACTAGACAGAACACTAGCAGTGGTACTAGACAGAACACTAGCAGTGGTACTAGACAGAACACTAGCAGTGGTACTAGACAGAACACTAGCAGTGGTACTAGACAGAACACTAACAGTGGTACTAGACAGAACACTAGCAGTGGTACTAGACAGAACACTAGCAGTGGTACTAGACAGAACACTAACAGTGGTACTAGACAGAACACTAGTAGTGGTACTAGACAGAACACTAGCAGTGGTACTAGACAGAACACTAGCAGTGGTACTAGACAGAACACTAACAGTGGTACTAGACAGAACACTAACAGTGGTACTAGACAGAACACTAGCAGTGGTACCAGACAGAACACTAACAGTGGTACTAGACAGAACACTAGCAGTGGTACTAGACAGAAGACTAGCAGTGGTACTAGACAGAACACTAGTAGTGGTACTAGACAGAACACTAACAGTGGTACTAGACAGAACACTAGCAGTGGTACTAGACAGAACACTAGTAGTGGTACTAGACAGAACACTAGCAGTGGTACTAGACAGAACACTAACAGTGGTACTAGACAGAACACTAACAGTGGTACTAGACAGAACACTAGCAGTGGTACTAGACAGAACACTAGCAGTGGTACTAGACAGAACACTAGCAGTGGTACTAGACAGAACACTAGCAGTGGTACTAGACAGAACACTAGCAGTGGTACTAGACAGAACACTAGCAGTGGTACTAGACAGAACACTAACAGTGGTACTAGACAGAACACTAGCAGTGGTACTAGACAGAACACTAGCAGTGGTACTAGACAGAACACTAACAGTGGTACTAGACAGAACACTAGCAGTGGTACTAGACAGAACACTAGCAGTGGTACTAGACAGAACACTAGCAGTGGTACTAGACAGAACACTAGCAGTGGTACTAGACAGAACACTAGCAGTGGTACTAGACAGAACACTAGCAGTGGTACTAGACAGAACACTAACAGTGGTACTAGACAGAACACTAGCAGTGGTACTAGACAGAACACTAGCAGTGGTACTAGACAGAACACTAGCAGTGGTACTAGACAGAACACTAGCAGTGGTACTAGACAGAACACTAGCAGTGGTACTAGACAGAACACTAACAGTGGTACTAGACAGAACACTAGCAATGGTACTAGACAGAACACTAACAGTGGTACTAGACAGAACACTAGTAGTGGTACTAGACAGAACACTAGTAGTGGTACTAGACAGAACACTAGTAGTGGTACTAGACAGAACACTAGCAATGGTACTAGACAGAACACTAACAGTGGTACTAGACAGAACACTAGTAGTGGTACTAGACAGAACACTAGTATTGGTACTAGACAGAACACTAGCAGTGGTACTAGACAGAACACTAGCAGTGGTACTAGACAGAACACTAGCAGTGGTACTAGACAGAACACTAGCAGTGGTACTAGACAGAACACTAACAGTGGTACTAGACAGAACACTAACAGTGGTACTAGACAGAACACTAGCAGTGGTACTAGACAGAACACTAACAGTGGTACTAGACAGAACACTAGTAGTGGTACTAGACAGAACACTAGCAGTGGTACTAGACAGAACACTAACAGTGGTACTAGACAGAACACTAGTAGTGGTACTAGACAGAACACTAGTATTGGTACTAGACAGAACACTAGCAGTGGTACTAGACAGAACACTAGCAGTGGTACTAGACAGAACACTAGCAGTGGTACTAGACAGAACACTAGTAGTGGTACTAGACAGAACACTAACAGTGGTACTAGACAGAACACTAACAGTGGTACTAGACAGAACACTAGCAGTGGTACTAGACAGAACACTAGTAGTGGTACTAGACAGAACACTAGCAGTGGTACTAGACAGAACACTAGCAGTGGTACTAGACAGAACACTAACAGTGGTACTAGACAGAACACTAGCAGTGGTACTAGACAGAACACTAGCAGTGGTACTAGACAGAACACTAGCAGTGGTACTAGACAGAACACTAGCAGTGGTACTAGACAGAACACTAGCAGTGGTACTAGACAGAACACTAGCAGTGGTACTAGACAGAACAGAGTCACTGGTAAATTACTGGGAGCCTCTATCACCTGCTGAGTCACTGTTAAATTGTCTCCGGTAAGTTATGACACCAGGACAAAATGTATACACATAACTGTTCAGTGAGTCATTTAGCATGCCGTCATGCAGGTCAAAATAGTGATTTGTAATCAGCACTCTGTATGGGAACAACCAGTTAAATGTATTGATGTTGATAGAGATAAATGTGACAGAAGAATATAAACTAACTAGATTGATTGTTGTAATGTGCCCTGGCACACGCCCGTCTGTTGGTAGCTCTGCCAGCCTATGAAACCAGTAGGTCGATAGGAGACCTTGCACATTCCTTCGTACAAGACCATCTCGTACAGCTACCGTGTGGGGACAATTGTCTCCTCAGTGGCAACAGCCTTCTGGGAAGGTCTGGTCAAGGAATTACTTGTCTTTTCCAAAGGAGGAAGACAAAGGGTCTCTTCCCATTGTTATGCTTGCCGTGGTGTTCGCAAACGACTTATTTTGGGTGATTGATGTGGTTGCCTTTGGCAAGGCCAGTGATGGAGGGACCCTGAGCAACTCTGCCTTTGGCCAGTGATGGAGGGACCCTGAGCAACTCTGCCTTTGGCCAGTGATGGAGGGACCCTGAGCAACTCTGCCTTTGGCCAGTGATGGAGGGACCCTGAGCAACTCTGCCTTTGGGCAGTGATGGAGGGACCCTGAGCAACTCTGCCTTTGGCCAGTGATGGAGGGACCCTGAGCAACTCTGCCTTTGGCCAGTGATGGAGGGACCCTGAGCAACTCTGCCTTTGGGCAGGTTCTTTTAAGGAGGCCCCTTAGGACCACTCTCTGGGGCAGATCTCAGCCCAGTTCCCCCATGTGTTTGTCAGTGGTGGAAAAAGTACCCAATTGTCATTCTTGAGTACAAGTAAAGATACCTTTAGTAGAAAATGACTCAAGTAAAAGTGAAAGTCACCCAGTAAAATACTACTTGATTAAAACGCTAAAAGTATTTGGTTTTAAATATACATAAGTATCAAAAGTAAATGTAATTGCTAAAATATACTTATTTTAAGCAAAGTAGACGGCACAATTTTCTTGTTTTTTAAATTTACGGATAACCAGGGGCACACTCCAACATTCAGACATAATTTACAAACAAAGCATTTCTGTCTAGTGAGTCCACCAGATCAGAGGCAGTAGGGATGAGCAGGGATGTTCTCTGTTTAGTGAGTCCTCCAGATCAGAGGCAGTAGGGATGACCAGGGATGTTCTCTGTTTAGTGAGTCCTCCAGATCAGAGGCAGTAGGGATGACCAGGGATGTTCTCTGTTTAGTGAGTCCTCCAGATCAGAGGCATTAGGGATGACCAGGGATGTTCTCTGTTTAGTGAGTCCTCCAGATCAGAGGCATTAGGGATGACCAGGGATGTTCTCTGTTTAGTGAGTCCTCCAGATCAGAGGCAGTAGGGATGACCAGGGATGTTCTCTTGACTCGTGTGTGAATTGGACCATTCTCCTGTCCTCTTAAGCATTTAAATTGTAACGAGTACTTTTGGTTGTCAAGATAAATGTATGGAGTAAAAAGTACATTATTTTCTTAGGAATGTAGTGAAGTAAAAGTAAATGTAAACGTTGTCAGAAATATAAATAGTAAAGTAAAGTTCAGATACACAGATACCCTCACAGTGTAGGTTGGAAAAAGTATGTCAACCCTTGGATTTAATAACTGGTTGACCCTCCTTTGGCAGCAATAACCTCAACCAAACGTTTTCTGTAGTTGCGGATCAGACCTGCACAACGGTCAGGAAGAATTTTAGACCATTCTTCTTTACAAAACTGTGTCAGAAATATTCTTGGGATGTCTGGTGTGAACCGCTCTCTTGAGGTCATGCCACAGCATCTCAATCGGGTTGAGGTCAGGACTCTGACTGGGCCACTCCAGAAGGCGTATTTTCTTCTGTTGAAGCCATTCTGTTGTTGATTTACTTCTGTGTTTTGGGTCGTTGTCCTGTTGCATCATCCAACTTCTGTTGAGCTTCAATTGGCGGACAGATAGCCTAAAATTCTCCTGCAAAATGTCTTGATAAACTTGGGAATTCCTTTTTCCGTAGATAATAGCAAACTGTGCAGGCCTTGAGGCAGCAAAGCAACCCCAAACCATGATGCTCCCTCCACCATACTTTACAGTTGGGATGAGGTTTTGATGTTGGTGTGCAGAGTCTTTTTTCTCCACACACAGTGTTTTTCCAAACAACTCATCTGTAGTTTCATCTGTCCACAGACTATTTTGCCAGTAGCCCTGTGGAACATCCAGGTGTTCTTTTGCAAAATTCAGACGTGCAGCAATGTTTTCTTTGGACAGCAGTGGCTTCTTCCGTGGTGTCCTCCCATGAACACCATTCTAGTTTAGTGTTTTACGTATCGTCGACTCGTCAAAAGAGATGTTAGCATGTTCCAGAGATGTTAGCATGTTCCAGAGATGTTAGCATGTTCCAGAGATTTCTGTAAGTCTTTAGCTGACACTCTAGGATTCTTCTTAACCTCATTGAGCATTTTGCGCTGTGCTCTTGCAGTCATCTTTGCAGGATGGCCACTCCATCTGTCTTACTGTGGACTGATGAACATCAAGGCTTTTAGAGATACTTTTGTAACCCTTTCCAGCTTTATGCAAGTCAACAATTCTTAATCTTAGGTCTTCTGAGATCTCTTTTGTTCGAAGCGTGGTTCACATCAGGCAGTGCTTCTTGTGAATAGCAAACTCAAATTTTGTGAGTGTTTTTTATAGGGCAAGGCATCTCTAACCAACATCTCTAATCTCGTCTCATTGATATGACTCCAGGTTAGCTGACTCCAAGGGGTTCACATACTCTTTCCAACCTACAATGTGAATGTTTAAATGATGTATTCAATAAAAACAACAAAAATACAATACTATGTGTGTCTATTGTTGTGTCTTAAATGAAGACCAGATCAAGTTTGATGACCGATTTATGCAGAAATCCAGGTAATTCCAAAGTGGCTTCTTGCCACTGTAAGTATTTTTGCATAAATACTTTACATCACTGGTGTTTGTGGCAGACGAGAGCTTTCCCCTGAGGTCAAATCTGATCCATATGTTCCTGTTTAGTGATACTTACTGAATTGATAAAGGGCTTGATAGTATGCAAACTCAAATGTAATCTAACCGTACACACGTGTACTGTACAAGATATAATGTCAATGTCCAGGTCGGTGCAGAACAGTAAGCTGAGGAAATTAAACACTCATCTAAAAAAAAAAAGATTTAGAAAAAATAGGGGGCCAACTGTCTTGTCTGCATATTGGTAGATACATTTTAAAGTAACCAAACTATTCATATTTTATGAATGACAAGACTAAAAGACTTCCGTGTTACCTTGGTTGACTGATAATCCAATGCCCTGGGAACAGGTGAAATGCAGAAGCCAGTAATGGTTAACACTGACCCAGGGAACCTCAAACAATCTGACGCCATGGCAGAGCAGACTGATGTAACAGGTGGTAGGTAAGTGTCTGTCCTGTGACTCTAGCAGAGAAAAACTCCCACTTCCTCTCTGGCAATGAGCTTCCTCTCTGTACTAAGAGCTTTGCCGTAAACACAGACAACAACCTACAGAGGTGCAGAAAGTTTATATTCCCCTTGACTTACTCCACATTTTGTTGTGTTACAGCCTGAACTCAAAATGGATTAAATAGAGATATTGTTTTTATCTAACCCATCTGCACACAATAAACCATAATAACGAAGTTACATTTTTTTTTTATAAAATAAAATACAGAAGCGTCTCATTTTACATACGTTTTTCACACCCCTGAGTCAATACATTGTAGATGCAAGCGCCTTTGCTGGCAATTACAGATGCCAGTCTTTTGGGGTAATACTCTAGCAGGTTTGCACACCTGTATTGTACATTATTTGCTAGAGAGCCATGTTCAAGTCATAGATTTTCAAGACGATTTAACCCTTGTGTTATAAGTCAAAAATGACCCGCCAATATGTTTAACAGCAGAGAAGAATAAATAACTAAATTAGATTTTTTCAACTTGAAATTTGATGTCTTTTCCTAGAGTGACTCCAACATTAGAAAAAGTGAAACATTTGTTCATATTTCCATGAAAGCTGTTACAAAATCATTTACACACCACAAAAACCACAAAGACACACACACACAATGAGAAATGTAGATTGTGTGCTACTGTCACGTTCCTGACCTGTTTTCTGTTTAGTTTTGTGTGTTAGTTGGTCAGGACGTGAGTTTGGGTGGGCATTCTATGTTGTCTGTTTCTATGTTGGTTTAGGGTTGCCTGGTATGGCTCTCAATTGGAGGCAGGTGTTTGGCGTTCCTCTAATTGAGAGTCATATTTAGGTAGGCTGTTCACAAGGTTTGTTTGTGGGTGGTTGTCTCCTGTGTCTGTGTCGATGTTTGCACCATACGGGACTGTTTACGGTTTGTTCATTTCATGTAGTCTGTTCCTGTTCATTTCGTTCTTCACGTTGTATGTAAGTTCGTCGTTCAGGTCTGTCTTCTTTCGTTTTGTTATTTTGTTAGTTTATTCAAGTATAGTTTGTTTCGTTTTGTCTTGTTAATAAAAGATTTATCATGTCATTTCAACGCGCTGCACCTTGGTTCAATCCCTGCTCCTCCTCTTCGGATGAAGAGGAGGAGGACCGCCGTTACAGCTACTGATTGAACTCAGACAAAACTAAAACTTTATTGTGCAGCATCTCCCCTCCATGACCTCCACACATGACTCAAGTTCGCAGAAAAAAATAAAAACAATTTCAGACAAAAGAAAATGTATTGAAAGCATTGTTTACTAATGGGGACTGCGATCAGAGGCTGTAAAGGTGCTGCAGATGACAGCCCCCCCAGTTCTCTCTCTGCTGAAGCCATGAGTTCTCGTTTCAGTGACCAACAGGTCGTAGATCTGATTTTTTCAGACGTCCAGGAGGAACAAGAGAACAATGATTTAGAAGAGGAGGAGGTATCTGAAGAAGAGGATGGGGAAGAATACAACCCAGAGCACGATGCATCATCTTCAGATGAAGAAGAAATCCCCCAAGCTGAAAGAGAGACATTTTTGTCAAAGAACAGCAAAATAACATGGTCCTTGTCACCATATGACAACCAGGGCAGGATGGCAGCACAAAATGTCATAAGGATGACCCCAGGGCCTTATGACCCCAGGGCCTTATGACCCCAGGGTCTTATGACCCCAGGGCCTTATGACCCCAGGGTCTTATGACCCCAGGGCCTTATGAGCCCAGGGCCTTATGACCCCAGGGCCTTATGACCCCAGGGCCTTATGACCCCAGGGTCTTATGACCCCAGGGTCTTATGAGCCCAGGGCCTTATGACCCCAGGGTCTTATGACCCCAGGGCCTTATGACCCCAGGGCCTTATGACCCCAGGGTCTTATGACCCCAGGGCCCACAAGACATGCAGTTGCCCATGCCCAGGACATCGCCTCAACATTCTACATGTTCATCACACCAGCCATCGAAAAAAATCATCCTGGAGATGACAAATGTGTAGGGTTTCCATAAATATGTAGACAACTGGAAAAGGATGGATGAGATTGACCTGAGTGCCTACATAGGGCTGCTAATCTTAGAGGGTGAGTTTAGGTCCCGAGGCAAGGCTACATGTAGTCTCTGGGATGCAGAGATTGGAAGGGCAATTTTAAGTTCTACAATGCCACTGAAAGTCTTTCACACTTTCTCAAGAAAGCTACGATTTGATAACCTTGAGTCAAGACCTGCAAGACGTGTGAGAGACAAACTGGCGGCCATAAGAGAGGTCTGGGAGAAGTGGGTGGAGCGTCTGCCGTACCTCTACAACCCTGGGCCTGAAGTAACAGTGGATGAGCAACTGGTTCCCTTCAGAGGTACATGTTGATTTCATATCTGTAATGTAAGTGATTTTCACAATTATATTATGTATTGCTGTAATGTCATTGATTTATGTGATTGTCTTCTGTGACACTGATACTAATTACTAATAGTAATCTCTTTTGTCAAAAGGTCGCTGTCCTTTCCGGCAGTATATGCCCAGAAAGCCAGCAAAGTATGGCATCAAGATATGGGTGGCCTGTGACGCACAATCCAGCTACGCTTTGAAGATCCAAGTCTACACAAGGAAGCCGACCACTGGAGGCCCGGAGAAGAACCAGGGGATGCGGGTTGTGCTTGATGTGACAGATGGACTGAGGGGGCACAATGTCACGTGTGACAATTTCTTCACCTCTTATAAACTCAGCCAGAAGCTCCTGAAGAGGAAGATCACCATGGTTGGTACAGTTAGAAAGAACAAGCCTGAGCTCCCCCCTGCACTCCTCGCAACAAGGGGGAGAGAGGCCTTCTCAAAAAAGTTTTGACTTCACCCCCACCACCACTCTAGTTTCTTACCTCCCAAAGAGGAACAAGAATGTGGTCCTCCTGAGGACACTGCACAAAACGGCTGAGATCGGTGATAGTGAGGACAGGATGCCAGCCATCATCCTGGACTACAACCACAACAAAGGAGGCGTGGACAACTTGGACAAGGTGATTGGAACTTACAGCTGTAGGAGGATGACTGCCCACTGGCCCCTGGTCATCTTCCAAAACATAACCCAGATATTCACAAAGTTTGTGATGAATGACAGGTTGTTTCTTGATGCAAAATAGATTTGGGGTTTAATATTCAATTAAGCTGCTTTATTTTAGGGGTTTAATGAAGGCGGGTCATTTTTTACAGAATGTTAAGCCTACACAAGGGTTAAGTAAAAACTGTAACTAGGCCACTCAGGAACATTCAATGTTATCTTGGTAAATGTAACGTCTGCTCCCAACTCACACCATCAAACACATAGATCCCCTGAACGAAGCTCACTCTCCAGATCCCAATTACCTCAATTCTAATCACCTGTTCACACACCTGTATGTCATTATCACACACTATTTATTTCAGTTCTTTGCACCCCATCACTGTGAGGTATTGTTTGTTTTGTGAAGCACGTCTTTCAGAGCTTTGGTTTTCTTGTTATTTACTCCTCCTGTGTATGATAGTTTTGGCCTGCCTCACTAACGATGCCTTTTGCCATCAGATTTCCTGTTATCTACCTATTGCCTGATCTCCCGGACTACGTTACTAGCCTTTTCCCTGCCTGTACAGGATTTCCTGTTATTTACCTATTGCCTGATCTCCTGGACTACGTTACTAGCCTTTTCCCTGCCTGTACTGTTGCTCTTTGGACCCCCTGTGTATGATCTTCTGCCTGTCCCTGGACTCAGCTACCTGCCTCCTCCTGTGGTCCTTTGCAATAAACAACTGCAGTGCCCTGCGCTTGAAACCAGCTCTCTGTCTCCCCTTGTGTTCATTACAGTAAGCACCTCCAGTGTAGATTTGGCCGTGTGTTTAAGATTTTTGTCCTGCTGAAAGGTGAATTTGTCTCCTAGTGTCTGTTGGAAAGCAGACTGAACCAAGTTTTCCTCTAGTCCTTGCCTTTGACAAGCATACCCATAACATGATGCAGCCAGTAGCTTCTTGCTTGCTGTTTCAATGTTGCAGAGTAGCAGTGCAGTAGCTTCTAGCTTGTTGTTTCTAGTTCCAGAGTAGAGCTGTTAAAAGGGGCTCTCACAGGCGACTTTTGACCTTATAGCGTTAATCAGAAGTGTCTTTACTGCGTCTGCTGCTCAAGATTTGAAAACCCGGTTAGGACAGACAGGATGATGGTGATTCTCCTAAAGAAAGAGAGTAGGGATGATTAAAGGTAAAGGTCTATAATTAACTAGTATATGAAAATATCCTGCTGTAGTTGTCAAAGGATAGTGACAAATATCACTTTGATTCACAATATCAGAGAGGCAAAGTGTGAAATAACTGTGTATACGCATGGCTTCACCCCCAGCTCATGTTAACAGGGTCATAGTGACCATATTCCATCTATTAAATGAATGATCCACGTTGTAGTGAGGAATCACAATAGAAGCATCCTCCTCCACATCAGGGTAAGTAGTTATGTCACCCTGGGGAAATGCCACAGCAATGCCAACAACAACAGACTCAAACACACGCACGCATTTGGTTGCTTGGAAGTTGTAGGAACATACGTTTTGTGTTTCCCATTAGTTCTGGGAAACCTGGTTTCCTGACCGCTAAAACGGAATGTCATTTTAAACGTTCTGAGAACGGAAGAGAAAATTTCACATGTTCTGGGAACATACATTTTTTAAGGTGCAGGAAGGTTCTGAGAATCTTTTACTATGGTTCCAGGGAGGTTCTGAGAATCTTTTACTATGGTTCCAGTGAGGTTCTGAAAACGTTTTACTATGGTTCCAGGGAGGTTCTGAGAATCTTTTACTATGGTTCCAGGGTGGTTCAGAAAACGTTTTACTATGGTTCCAGCGAGGTTTTGAGAACGTTTTACTATGGTTCCAGGGAGGTTCTGAGAATGTTTTACTTTGGTTCCAGCGAGGTTTTGAGAACGTTTTACTATGGTTCCAGGGTGGTTCTGAAAACGTTTTACTTTGGTTCCAGCGAGGTTTTGAGAACGTTTTACTATGGTTCCAGGGTGGTTCTGAGAACGTTTTACTCTGGTTCCAGGGTGGTTCTGAGAACGTTTTACTATGGTTCCAGTGAGGTTCTGAAAACGTTTTACTATGGTTCCAGTGAGGTTCTGAGAACGTTTTACTATGGTTCCAGGAAGGTTCTGAGAATCTTTTACTATGGTTGCAGCGAGGTTCTGAGAACCTTTTACTCTGGTTACAGGTAGGTTCTGAGAATCTTTTACTATGGTTGCAGCGAGGTTCTGAGAACCTTTTACTCTGGTTACAGGTAGGTTCTGTGAACGTTTTACTAATGTTCCAGGGTGGTTTTGAGAACGTTTTACTATGGTTCCAGGGAGGTTCTGAGAACGTTTTACTATGGTACCAGGGAGGTTCTGAGAACGTTTTACTAATGTTCCAGGGTGGTTCTGAGAACGTTTTACTATGGTTCCAGGGAGGTTCTGAGAACGTTTTACTATGGTACCAGTGAGGTTCTAAGAACGTTTTACTATGGTTCCAGTGAGGTTCTGAGAACGTTTTACTATGGTTCCAGGAAGGTTCTGAGAACGTTTTACTTTGGTTCCAGGAAGGTTCTGAGAATCTTTTACTATGGTTGCAGGGAGGTTCTGAGAAGCTTTTAATCTGGTTACAGGTAGGTTCTGTGAACGTTTTACTAATGTTCCAGGGTGGTTCTGAGAACGTTTTACTATGGTTCCAGGAAGGTTCTGAGAACGTTTTACTATGGTACCAGTGAGGTTCTGAGAACGTTTTACTATGGTTCCAGGAAGGTGGCAGGCAAAAACCTGAGAGAAAATCCAACCAGGAAGTGGGAAATCTGAGGTTTGTAGGTTTTAAACTCATCGCCTATCAAATACACAGTGGGATATGGGTCATTATGCACTTCCTAAGGCTTCCACTAGATGTCAACAGTCTTTAGAACCTTGCCTGATGCTTCTACTGTGAACGGGGGCCGAATGAGAGGGAATTGAGTAAGGTCTACCATGACCTGAACATGCGCTGACCATGCGCGTTCATGTGAGAGCGAGCTCTGATCCATCGCACTTCTGAAGACAAAGGAATTCTCCGGTTGGAACATTATTGAAGATTTATGATAAAAACATCCTAAAGATTGATTCAATACATCGTTTGACATGTTTCTACTGACTGTTACGGAACTTTTTGACATTTCGTCTGCTTTTATTGAACGCGCTTCGTGACTTTGGATTTGTTTACCAAACGCGCTAACAAAAATAGCTATTTGGACATAAATGATGGACATTACCGAACAAATCAAACATTTAATGTGGAACTGGGATTCCTGGGAGTGCATTCTGATGAAGATCATCAAAGGTAAGTGAATATTTATAATGTTATTTCTGACTTCTGTTGGCTGTGTTTTTCTGTGATTTGGCGGTGACCTAACATAATCGTTTGTGGTGCTTTCGCTGTAAAGCCTTTTTGAAATCTGACACTGTAGTGGGATTAACAACAAGATTACCTTTAAAATGGTATAAGATACTTGTATGTTTGAGGAATTTTAATTATGAGATGACTGTTTGAATTTGGTGCCCTGCAATTTCACTGTCTGTTGTCATATCGATCCCGTTAACGGGATTGCAGCCCTAGAACGTTTTAAGATCAGATCAGTAGTGGGTGCAGCCATCACACCTGGATGTGACCAAGTAGTGGTGCAGCCAACACACCTGTATGTGACCAAGTAGTGGTGCAGCCAACACCTGGATGTGGCCAAGTAGTGGGCACAGCCAACACACCTGGATGTGGCCAAGTAGTGGTGCAGCCAACACACCTGGATGTGGCCAAGTAGTGGTGCAGCCATCACACCTGGATGTGGCCAAGTAGTGGTGCAGCCAACACACCTGGATGTGACCAAGTAGTGGTGCAGCCAACACACCTGGATGTGGCCAAGTAGTGGTGCAGCCATCACACCTGGATGTGGCCAAGTAGTGGTGCAGCCAACACACCTGTATGTGACCAAGTAGTGGTGCAGCCAACACACCTGGACGTGGCCAAGTAGTGGTGCAGCCAACACACCTGTATGTGGCCAAGTAGTGGTGCAGCCAACACACCTGTATGTGACCAAGTAGTGGCGCAGCCAACACACCCGTATGTGGCCAAGTAGTGGTGCAGCCAACACACCTGTATGTGACCAAGTAGTGGCGCAGCCAACACACCTGTATGTGGCCAAGTAGTGGGCGTAGCCAACACACCTGGATGTGGCCAAGTAGTGGTGCAGCCAACACACCTGGATGTGGCCAAGTAGTGGTGCAGCCAACACACCTGTATGTGGCCAAGTAGTGGGTACAGCCAACACCTGTATGTGGCCAAGTAGTGGTGCAACCGACACACCTGGATGTGGCCAAGTAGTGGTGCAGCTGACACACCTGTATGTGGCCAATTAGTGGTGGAGCTGACACACCTGTATGTGGCCAAGTAGTGGTGCAGCCAACACACCTGGATGTGACCAAGTAGTGGTGCAGCCAACACACCTGGATGTGACCAAGTAGTGGTGCAGCCAACACACCTGGATGTGGCCAAGTAGTGGTGCAGCCAACACACCTGGATGTGGCCAAGTAGTGGGCGTAGCCAACACACCTGGATGTGACCAAGTAGTGGTGCAGCCAACACACCTGTATGTGGCCAAGTAGTGGTGCAGCCAACACACCTGGATGTGGCCAAGTAGTGGGCACAGCCAACACACCTGGATGTGACCAAGTAGTGGGTGTAGCCAACACACCTGGATGTGGCCAAGTAGTGGTGCAGCCAACACACCTGGATGTGACCAAGTAGTGGTGCAGCCAACACACCTGGATGTGACCAAGTAGTGGGTGCAGCTAACACACCTGGATGTGGCCAAGTAGTGGTGCAGCTAACACACCTGGATGTGGCCAAGTAGTGGTGCAGCTAATACACCTGGATGTGGCCAAGTAGTAGTGCAGCTAACACACCTGGATGTGACCAAGTAGTGCTGCAGCTAACACACCTGGATGTGACCAAGTAGTGGTGCAGCTAACACACCTGTATGTGACCAAGTAGTGGGCGTAGCCAACACACCTGGATGTGGCCAAGTAGTGGGCGTAGCCAACACACCTGTATGTGACCAAGTAGTGGTGCAGCCAACACACCTGGATGTGGCCAAGTAGTGGCGCAGCCAACACACCTGGTTGTGGCCAAGTAGTGGGCTTAGCCAACACACCTGGATGTGGCCAAGTAGTGGTGCAGCCAACACACCTGTATGTGGCCAAGTAGTGGTGCAGCCAACACACCTGGATGTGGCCAAGTAGTGGTGCAGCCAACACACCTGTATGTGGCCAAGTAGTGGCGCAGCCAACACACCTGGATGTGACCAAGTAGTGGTGCAGCCAACACACCTGGATGTGGCCAAGTAGTGGCGCAGCCAACACACCTGGATGTGGCCAAGTAGTGGGCGTAGCCAACACACCTGGATGTGGCCAAGTAGTGGTGCAGCTAACACACCTGTATGTGACCAAGTAGTGGGCGTAGCCAACACACCTGGATGTGGCCAAGTAGTGGCGCAGCCAACACACCTGTATGTGACCAAGTAGTGGGCGTAGCCAACACACCTGTATGTGACCAAGTAGTGGGCGTAGCCAACACACCTGGATGTGACCAAGTAGTGGTGCAGCTAACACACCTGGATGTGGCCAAGTAGTGGTGCAGCTAACACACCTGGATGTGGCCAAGTAGTGGGCGCAGCCAACACACCTGTATGTGACCAAGTAGTAGTGCAGCCAACACACCTGGATGTGACCAAGTAGTGGTGCAGCCAACACACCTGGATGTGACCAAGTAGTGGGCGTAGCCAACACACCTGTATGTGGCCAAGTAGTGGTGCAGCCAACACACCTGGATGTGACCAAGTAGTGGGCGTAGCCAACACACCTGTATGTGGCCAAGTAGTGGGCGTAGCCAACACACCTGTATGTGACCAAGTAGTGGCGCAGCTAACACAACTGGATGTGACCAAGTAGTGGTGCAGCCAACACACCTGGATGTGGCCAAGTAGTGGTGCAGCTAACACAACTGGATGTGACCAAGTAGTGGTGCAGCCAACACACCTGGATGTGGCCAAGTAGTGGTGCAGCTAACACAACTGGATGTGACCAAGTAGTGGTGCAGCCAACACACCTGGATGTGGCCAAGTAGTGGTGCAGCCAACACACCTGGATGTGACCAAGTAGTGGTGCAGCCAACACACCTGAACATACTTAACAAGATAGCGTTCCCTCCAGAAGTAAAACAGAACATTACAAACTTTTGCGAGATAATTTGACACAGTAGAATTGTTTTATGATGGTCATACTATGGAACACTTATTTTGAATTTGAGTATAAAAAAAAATATGAAAAGATTATTTGATAAAATATAGAATTTGTTTTTTACTACTATAGCCCAGAGAAACACATAGAATAACACATTCATAAATGGCCTAAAAAAAAAGATATCCTACATCCAAGAGCTATAAGAAATCTAAGGAAATATATATATATATATATATATAACACCTACAGTACCTGAACACACAGGACAGAGAGAGTTTTGTTGACAATGAGAACGGAATGTGTATGTTTTTAAATAACATTCTTAGAATGTTCTCTGAACGTTCCTTAACTTTTCTTGTGGTTTTCATGAAAAGTTTGCTTAATGTTCTGAAAACATGACTTTAATAAATAGAACCGTGGGGGAACCAGTAGAAAACGTATGCTGAACTACTGCAATTCCCACCCAATAAACATATGGTTCTCAGAACATTACAGTTGAAGTCGGAAGTTTACATACACTTTAGCCAAATACATTTCAACTCAGTTTTTCACAATTCCTGACATTTAATCCTATTTAAAATTCCCTGTCTTAGGTCAGTTAGGATCACCACTTTATTTTAAGAATGTGAAATATCAGAATAAAAGCAGAGAGAATTATTTATTTCAGCTTTTATTTCTTTCATCACATTCCCAGTGGGTCAGAAGTTTACATACACTCAATTAGTATTTGGTAGCTTAGCCTTTAAATTGTTTAACTTGGGTCAAATGTTAAGGGTAGCCTTCCACAAGCTTCCCACAATAAATTGGGTGTATTTTGGCCCATTCCTCCTGACAGAGCTCGTGGAACTGAGTCAGGTTTTTAGGCCTCCTTGCTCGCACACGCCTTTTCAATTCTGCCCACACATTTTCAAAAGGCTTGAGGTCAGGGCTTTGTGATGGCCACTCCAATACCTTGACTTTGTTGTCCTGAAGCCATTTTGCCACAATTGTGGAAGTATGCTTGGGGTCATTGTCCATTTGAAAGACCCATTTGCGACCAATCTTTAACTTCCTGACTAATGTCTTGAGATGTTGCTTCAATACATCCACATAATTTTCCATCCTCATGACGCCATCTATTTTGTGAAGTGCACCACTCCCTCCTGCAGCAAAGCACCCCCACAACATGATGCTGCCACCCCCGTGCTTCACGGTTGTGTTGGTGTTCTTCAGCTTGGAAGCCTCCCCCTTTTTCCTCCAAACATAACGATGGTCATTATGGCCAAACAGTTCTATTTTTTTTCATCAGACAAGAGAACATTTCTCCAAAAAGCAACATCTTTGTCCCCATGTGCAGTTGCAAACCGTAGTCTGGCTTTTTTATAGCGGTTTTGGAGCAGTGGCTTCTTCCTTGCTGAGCGGCCTTTCAGGTTATGTCAATATAGGACTCGTTTTACTGTGGATATAAATACTTTTGCACCTGTTTCCTCCAGCATCTTCACAAGGTCCTTTGCTATTGTTCTGGGGTTGATTTGCACTTTTCATACCAAAGTACGTTCATCTCTAGGAGACAGAACGCGTCTCCTTTCTGAGCGAGATGACGGCTGCGTGGTCCAATGGTGTTTATACTGGCGTACTATTGTTTGTACAAATGAACACGGTACATTCATGCGTGTGTGTGTGTGCGTGTGCTCAAACACACATGCATGTGGGGGTCTGGGAGAGGAAGTGTGTCCATCTGATAAAAGGGCATGTGTCTGAACTCAATTTTATACACTAATTGTAGTCTCACCCATTTTTATCTAATGATCGGTCATTTTTGACCCGGGAACACCACAGGTGTAAAAAAGTTTAATTAAACACCCAAAATGTTATGAAAATCATCAAAATGTATGTTGTGTGTTCAGATGCCCTGTGTGGACGAAGTCATGGATCCTTATGACAATCAGATTAAATGAACTACATTTTTCAGAGAGAAAACGTGTAAATCGGTCTAATTCGACCGGAATAATGCCCGATGAGCTGGTGTTTGGAGGATATACAGTGGGGAGAACAAGTATTTGATACACTGCCGATTTTGCAGATTTTCCTACTTAAAAAGCATGTAGAGGTCTGTAATTTTTATCATAGGTACACTTCAACTGTGAGAGACGGAATCTAAAACAAAAATCCCGAAAATCACATTGTATGATTTTTAAGTAATTAATTAGCATTTTATTGCATGACATAAGTATTTGATACATCAGAAAAGCAGAACTTAATATTTGGTACAGAATCCTTTGTTTGCAATTACAGAGATCATACGTTTCCTGTAGTTCTTGACCAGGTTTGCACACACTGCAGCAGGGATTTTGGCCCACTCCTCCATACAGACCTTCTCCAGATCCTTCAGGTTTCGGGGCTGTCGCTGGGCAATACGGACTTTCAGCTCCCTCCAAAGATTTTCTATTGGGTTCAGGTCTGGAGACTGGCTAGGCCACTCCAGGACCTTGAGATACTTCTTACGGAGCCACTCCTTAGTTGCCCTGGCTGTGTGTTTCGGGTCGTTGTCATGCTGGAAGACCCAGCCACGACCCATCATCAATGCTCTTACTGAGGGAAGGAGGTTGTTGGCTAAGATCTCGCAATACATGGCCCCATCCATCCTCCCCTCAATACGGTGCAGTCGTCCTGTCCCCTTTGCAGAAAAGCATCCCCAAAGAATGATGTTTCCACCTCCATGCTTCACGGTTGGGATGGTGTTCTTGGGGTTGTACTCATCCTTCTTCTTCCTCCAAACACGGCGAGTGGAGTTTAGACCAAAAAGCTCTATTTTTGAATCATCAGACCACATGACCTTCTCCCATTCCTCCTCTGGATCATCCAGATGGTCATTGGCAAACTTCAGACGGGCCTGGACATGCGCCTGCTTGAGCAGGGGGACCTTGTGTGCGCTGCAGGATTTTAATCCATGACGGCGTAGTGTGTTACTAATGGTTTTCTTTGAGACTGTGGTCCCAGCTCTCTTCAGGTCATTGACCAGGTCCTGCCGTGTAGTTCTGGGCTGATCCCTCACCTTCCTCATGATCATTGATGCCCCACGAGGTGAGATCTTGCATGGAGCCCCAGACCGAGGGTGATTGACCATCATCTTGAACTTCTTCTATTTTCTTCTATTTTCTAATAATTGCGCCAACAGTTGTTGCCTTCTCACCAAGCTGCTTGCCTATTGTCCTGTAGCCCATCCCAGCCTTGTGCAGGTCTACAATTGTATCCCTGATGTCCTTACACAGCTCTCTGGTCTTGGCCATTGTGGAGAGGTTGGAGTCTGTTTGATTGAGTGTGTGGACAGGTGTCTTTTATACAGGTAACGAGTTCAAACAGGTGCAGTTAATACAGGTAATGAGTGGAGAACAGGAGGGCTTCTTAAAGAAAAACTAACAGGTCTGTGAGAGCCGGAATTCTTACTGGTTGGTAGGTGATCAAATACTTATGTCATGCAATAAAATGCAAATGAATTACTTAAAAATCATACAATGTGATTTTCTGGATTTTTGTTTTAGATTCCGTATCTCACAGTTGAAGTGTACCTATGATAAAAATTACAGACCTCTACATGCTTTGTAAGTAGGAAAACCTGCAAAATCGGCAGTGTATCAAATACTTGTTCTCCCCACTGTATTGGCACGGGTGTTGTTAGGCCCGAGGCGCTGGTGTTTGGAGGATATATTGGCACGGGTGTTGTTAGGCCCGAGAAGCTGGTGTTTGGAGGATATATTGGCACGGGTGTTGTCAGGCCCGAGGCGCTGGTGAGGGCCGACAAACCGTTCCAATATATCCTCCAAACAAAGGTTTCTCGGGCATCATCACTTTTATAAAACGGGTAAACAACATATTCAAATAATGATTGATATATTTTCAGTAAAAAATGTATTTTGATTAATTTATTTATACTATTTTATCCTTCCACAAGATATAGTCCCGACACAAATCTAGGGTTGCTACCCAAGTCGGCTGGTCGTTTGTTCTATCGCTTCGGTTGCCAAGAGATGTGACCCAGTTGTTCAGTGTTTTTGTTCTGTATCTATGGGCGTGACCCAGTTGTTCGCTCTAAATGTTCCATTGAAATATTGGCTGACAACGTTCTTATCCCTTGCTAGCTAGCTAGCCAACTACGACTAACTTACAGTCACGTCAAACAGTGCAGCCAGAATAACACCGAAGTAGTTGCATTTGCATTTTTTTAAGCTGTTTTCTAGTGACATTTATTTAGATACGTCCATAACAATGAGCTAATGAGGCACGATTTCACGATTTTGCACAGTCAGATGGAACAGAGTAAATAGGCATTTTAATGTCATAGATTTAGCCGGTGGTAACTTGTGGAATAGACACTGGCTGGAATACAGGTTTTAACCAATCAACATTGAGGATTAGACCCACCTGTTGTATAAATGAATAATAACCATAGGACAACCAAGCTCTAAGAAACATATGGTTCTCAGAACGTTGTGTGCTAACTGGGTCTTGTCCTAATTACATGTGGACAAACAAACACCCCAGCCTCCCGTTGCATCAGAAAGCACCATCCGCTTGGCTTAGTGCCGTTCAGAACCAGCTAGCTCTTATGGTAAATGGAAACCTATTCCTTCTTTCCCTGGACTGACAGCCGTGCAGGCGTTCTTCTCTGGACTCTGGACAAACACACACACACACTCTGCCTCTTTGTGCTAATGCCTCCCTTCTGTTCTGTCTGTATCTGTTGAGAACAGGTGTGGGACCTGGTACAGCTGCTGCATTCAGCTGTAGGTACAGGTGGGTGTGCGCTGGCTGGCCACTCCGATCGCAACGCTGTGCTCCATCCACCCAAGATCTTCCAGGAGTCTCCATCTGTCTTCCCCCACACCTCCCCCGCGCCTCCCCTACACCTCCTCCGCTCCTCCTCCGGTCCTCCCCCGCGCCTCCCCCCGGGACTCCCTCATGTCTCCCCCGCTCCTCCCCTGCGCCTCTGCCACTCCTTCCCCGCTTCCTTTGCCACGTGGCAGGCGTCCCTCGCCGAGTCTGGTCCATTCTTCGTCCCGCGTTGCTCACGCCTGCTACTACACACTGTGCCTGTTGTCTCGCAACAATGAGGCTGAGAATAGCTGCAACCATAATCCTTTGCTGTACAGAGTTTTTGGCGAGGGCTTATGCCAAGTACAAATTGGTTATTATTCCGCTGTAATGTAACAAACACACTCCAACTGGAAATGTGAAATGTACCTCAGATCCTGCACATTTCCTGGTTTGATGGTGACTGATGGAAGGGTTTGTCTTGTCTTCTTCCTGTTGTCCTCTCATCGACTGAGTGTTGTCCTCTTCCTGTTGTCCTCTCTTTGACTGAGTGTTGTCTCCCTCCAGTTGTTCTCTCATCGACTGAGTGTTGTCTTCTTCATGTTGTCCTCTCATTGACTGAGTGTTGTCCTCTTCCTGTTGTCCTCTCATCGACGGAGTGTTGTCCTCTTCATGTTGTCCTCTCATTGACTGAGTGTTGTCCTCTTCCTGTTGTCCTCTCATCGACGGAGTGTTGTCCTCTTCATGTTGTTCTCTCATCGACTGAGTGTTGTCCTCTCATCGACTGAGTGTTGTCCTCTCATCGACTGACTGTTGTCCTCTCATCGACTGACTGTTGTCCTCTCATCGACTGAGTGTTGTCTTGTCCTCTTCCTGTTATCTTCTCATCGAAGGAGAGTTGTCTTCTTCCTGTTGTCCTCTCATCGACTGAGTATTGTCCTCTCATCGACTGAGTGTTGTCTTGTCCTCTTCCTGTTATCCTCTCATCGACTGAGTGTTGTCCTCTTCATGTTGTCCTCTCATCGAAGGAGAGTTGTCTTCTTCCTGTTGTCCTCTCATCGACTGAGTATTGTCCTCTCATCGACTGAGTGTTGTCTTGTCCTCTTCCTGTTATCCTCTCATCGAAGGAGAGTTGTCTTCTTCCTGTTGTCCTCTCATCGACTGAGTATTTCACCGGAGGCCGAGACCTCACACTTATTTATTATATATTGGGGGGGGGACTCAGTCGGGGTCTCAACTGAACATTCTAGCAGTTTTTATTGTCATGTCAGCTGCATTTTTTTACATCGATAAATGAGTATAGCGGCCGACCGAATTTACCGACCGAATTACCGACCGCTTAGGGCCCCCAGAAGGCAGGGCCCCCTTGACTGCATGTGTGGGTATGGATGTGCATACGACGACCCATCAGCCACTGCTCGTCCAGTCCAGAAACAGGCCCCGTCCATACACCAACATCATCCAGTCAGTGTCAGAAAGGGTAGCTATAAGCCAGCCTTAGTGGAGAAGAGGAGCGTAAGAGTGTGTTGTTTTGTTTGTCCAGGAAGGTGATGAGACAGTGTGGAAACAGGAAGTAGATCAGACTACCTAACAGACAACAGTTTCCTTAAGGACAAGACACACCATAGATAGCAATAGATCACCGGCTGGGTGTGGACGAACAGTGGCGGGTCAACGTGTATAATTCTTGGGAAATTAACACAAAACGACGGCTGATGTTCAGCTTTGATCTGGGACCTGTGACTATACAGACACTACAGACTACCTGACAAGCTAGTTCCTAAGTGCTGATCTGGGACCTGTGACTATACAGAAACTACAGACTACCTGACAGGCTAGTTCCTAAATGCTGATCTGGGACCTGTGACTATACAGACACTACAGACTACCTGACAGACTAGTTCCTAAATGCTGATCTGGGACCTGTGACTATACAGACACTACAGACTACCTGACAGACTAGTTCCTAAGTGCTGATCTGGGACCTGTGTCCTGGACCAGAGAGTAATAACAAGACATTTAGAAATGACCTGGTTTGTTTGTTCAGCTTATATCCTTTTTAATACCTCAAATACATCTCAGATCAGCTTGATGTGGAAAGGAATCAGAGTTGATGTAGCCTACTTACCTGACAGAATCCTACCTCGTCTGAATAAGCAGCCATAACCTCAGTATATACGGTATTACCCACTCAGATTTGACCTTTATACAGTTTACTTTCCGTCAGTCAGACCAAAATGTTAGGTGTGAGTCAGCTCATGCTTTTTAATTGGGTTTGTGGACAGAGAGGTTGTGATGTTATTTTAGTCAGAGTACTGTGGACAGAGAGGTTGTGGTGTTATTTTAGTCAGAGTACTGTGGACAGAGAGGTTGTGATGTTATTTTAGTCAGAGTACTGTGGACAGAGAGGTTGTGGTGTTATTTTAGTCAGAGTACTGTGGACAGAGAGGTTGTGATGTTATTTTAGTCAGAGTACTGTGGACAGAGAGGTTGTGGTGTTATTTTAGTCAGAGTACTGTGGACAGAGAGGTTGTGGTGTTATTTTAGTCAGAGTACTGTGGACAGAGAGGTTGTGGTGTTATTTTAGTCAGAGTACTGTGGACAGAGAGGTTGTGATGTTATTTTAGTCAGAGTACTGTGGACAGAGAGGTTGTGGTGTTATTTTAGTCAGAGTACTGTGGACAGAGAGGTTGTGATGTCATTTGCATCAGTGTACTGTGTAGTGTATAGGTGTGTAGTGTATATCAGAAACATGTACCGGGAAGGAAAGTCCTAACTGGAGACGTACCAATAAGTGTTGTGGTCTTGGAAGAAGATATTTCATTGCAGGTTCAAACTGATCTGACAGAGTACGTGTGTGTGTGTGTGTGTGTGTGTGTGTGTGTGTGTGTGTGTGTGTGTGTGTGTGTGTGTGTGTGTGTGTGTGTGTGTGTGTGTGTGTGTGTGTGTGTGTGTGTGTGTGTGTGTGTGTGTGTGTGTGTGTGTGTGTGTGTGTGTGTGTGTGTGTGTGTGTGTGGTCCCCTCTGTTCCCATCTCTTTACTTCTCCAGCCCAGCCGTTCCAGCCAACCCCAAACATCCTGATGCAGAGAGACTCAGGTCTTATCAGTCAGGAAACACCGCTCTACAGCCACATCCTCCCCACTAGGACCACGACTCAACTGCTCCCAGAAAACCACAATGCAGGAAGGCCGAGCCAGACTCTAGGATTTGTCAAAAGCCCCCTGAATTCCTTTTTATCGAAACAGAGTGAAGAATTCAGGTAGGGAAAAAAAAGAGAGAGCGGGACAGAGATAGGAGAAAATGAGAAAGGTTAAATAGTAAATGGTGAAGAGAACACAGATTTATTTGTTTATCTATTTACAAAAGGGCTGCATCAGCAAGATAATGTAGGGGGGGTAGGGTGAAGGGGGGATGGGGAGTAGCGTGAGGGGGATGGGGGTGGGGGGGTAGGGTGAGGGGGGATGGGGGGTGGGGGGTTCCAGTCAGCTTAAAGAAAGGTATCCAGAATAAGACTGCATGGGAAAACAAAGAGCGATTGAGATGGAGGGAGGTGGTGGCTGTTTTACACCAATCCTCTGAACAGGGGAATAATTAAATAAAGGAGAGACTGGTGGAGAGACTGGTGGAGAGAGAGATGGAGAGAGATATGGAGAGATGTGGAGAGATAGAGAGAGATGGAGAGAGATGTGGAGAGATAGAGAGAGATGGAGGGATGTAGAGAGAGATGGAGAGGGGGAGGGAGAGAGAGGTGGAGAGATAGAGTTATAGAGAGAGAGTTGGAGAGAGAGGTGGAGAGATGTGGAGAGATAGAGAGAGATGGAGAGAGATGTGGAGAGATAGAGAGAGATGGAGGGATGTAGAGAGAGATGGAGAGGGGGAGGGAGAGAGAGGTGGAGAGATAGAGTTATAGAGAGAGAGTTGGAGAGAGAGGTGGAGAGAAAGATGGGGTCAGCAACAGACAGTAGATACGTACCCTAGTGCAGGAGTCAGCAACAGACAGTAGATACGTACCCTAGTGCAGGGGTCAGCAACAGTCAGACACACTTGTATTAAAATCAATGCCAGAACATTGTGTCTTGCTTAGTTTTTGGTCAAAAATGAATGTCAAATCATTAGGAATTTAGTTAAATATGAGTTTAATTCCGGAAATCTGTTCCAAATAGTAAAAAAAGAGACATATGTAGTTATTGTTATTTTCATATTCAATCTCTTCTTGGATTTCGTTGTGTTACAGTTGCAGTGTACCCACCCCACCCCCCCCCCTCCGACCATTTGCTCCGACAAAAATTGTCACGAGGCTGAATCTAGTTGCCTAGTTGCTCAGTGTTAGTCTGTGTCTGTGTGTGGGCATATCCAAGTTACATATACGTCAATATAGAAAGTGGAACTTTATTTAAAATTAATTCACAAACCTAAATCAGCATACAGTAATTATTATTTTCATTGTAAAGATTATGATTATATATTAAGTACTTGAAAAGAAGAAAGTATATAAGGTATTTTTCTTCATGATATTTCCTTTCGTCTCAAAATGACGCTGTGTTTCCTTTCTAGTACACTAGTTTTGACAAGAGCCCTGTTGTACCTGGTCAAAAGTAGTGCACTGTATAGGGACTAGAGTGCCATTTGAGACGCGACAAAACCATGTGGTCTGCGATAACTGCATAAGAAATGTCCATCTAATCCTCATTTAAATACACACTACTTGAGGTAAAAAAACGCCAACTAATGTCGGGTAACAAATAATACAAACATTCAAACAGAAAGAATTCATAATAACAGCAATACAATTAAAGCATTTAGTTGAAACGTCAAAGGGCTTCAATAAGTGATGACAGCATCTGTACAACACGCTATACAACAACACGTTAAGACAGCTGGACAACGACTGGCAACACGTTAAGACAACGACTGGCAACACGTTAAGACAGCTGGACAATGACTGCACCAACCGACCGGCTGTTATTCAGTTCTGGAAATAGACAGATAGAAGCGATGAACTAGTTGATCTATTTGAGCATCCCTGAGGTGTCCTTCAATCCTCTCTCTCTTTCTCTCATTTATACCCTCTTGTTTCCTTCCTTGGCCCCAAACAATCATCTTGCTATATGATTGGTTCTGGTGTCGCCCCCCCCCCACTAACCCATCTTCAGCCTACCAGGAGCCATAGGTATCAAGCGTCTCAAAGTTTTTTGCCTTATAGATCACAATTTAATAAGATTACATGGATATAGACACCTGATCCTAGATCAGCAGTCCTACTCTGAGACGCGTGACACATTATGGCCCCCCAGGTCAGTCTCCAGGTGTGATGACGGGAGCTGTTGGTGTCGGCATGGTGACCGTCTAAGAAATGCCGTAGTTGTTGTAGTACGCTGCCGTGGCGTCCGCTAACACAGAGATCAGGCTGGTTTCCGCGACAACGCTGCTCCCAGACGTCACCTGAATGTGACCCGTCACAGTCATTCCTCCTCCGTGTTCAGAGTGGAATACCCCTATCCCCGCTGCCGCCGCACCTGCCGCGGTCGAGTTCAGGTACTGGTCGAACTCATCACGGTCGACCTCCCCTAGAAGCTCTACCTGACTCAGCTGGTCCAGTGTCTCCAGTTGACCGTGGTTCTGGTCATGGTTCTGCTCTGGAGGAGGAGAGAGCTGACCCAGGTGGTGCTGGTGGTGGTGACCCGGGGAGAGGTGCCCCAAGTGGGGGTGATGGTGGGGCTGAAGGCCCGGGTGGACCTGGAGCTGGGAGGACCAGGAGGATGGGCTGTAGTAGGACAGAGGATGCCCAGGGATGAGGCCTCCGGACTGAGCCTGGGACATGTGGGAGAGGTGGGCTAGGTGGGAGTGGGAGCCACAGTGGATGGAAGTCTGTGTCTGGGTGTAGTCAGGGTGGTAGGGCGGAGGACTCAGGCCCATGTGACCTCCACCACCACCTCCACCTCCGGGGGCCTGACCCTGACGCTGGTGCTGGTGGCGCTCCTCTGAGACGGATGAAGAGGAGGAAGAAGAGGAGGGGTAGTAGGAGGGGTAGTCGTGGTCCAGGGCCGTATCCAGAGGGGACATCTCAGGCGGGGTAGGGAGGCCGTAGGGGTAGGTGCTGCTGGACGGTACATCTCTTAAGGATCTAACCGGGCTGAGTGAAGAGCGTGATGAAAACCCACCATCCCCTTCTTTATCCAAACCCAGAGGCAGACAGAGACCCCGGGAGTCAGTTAGGGCATTCTGGTCCGGCCCCCCCAGGCTGCTCAGTAGGAACCCGGGGTCCACACGCTTACAGATGCGCTTCAGCTGCTTCTTGCGACGAGGGCGATACTTGTAGTTGGGGTAGTCCTGCATGTGCTGCACGCGCAGCCTCTCGGCCTCCTCCACGTAGGGACGTTTCTGAAGAGGGGTCAGGGACTTCCACGACTTGCCTGGGAGAAAGAACAAGAAACAAGACTCGTTTAATTGTCCACTATAATCATTTATTTCTCGTTCACTTTTTTTGTTAGGCCGTATACAGAAATAGTTTATGGAGGAAAAACAATGCAACAGTACTTATTATGTTATTATTATTATATTTTTATCATATTATTATATTGTATTAGTTGACTGAAACATTGGTGTGGGATACAAAGAAACATAATATCAGTTTATCGTCCATAATAAAAAACGTATAATGTTGTATGTGTATTATGTATTTAGATCACCAGTGTGCTGGAGTTTCTACCTTTTAAAAAATATATATTTTATCAATAAGAAACACTTATTTTCTTGCTTGTGTTCAGTGGAATATTCGTTTTTAAGGATATATAGAGCAATAGCGCACAATGTTAAAATATTACATAGTGTTGCGTTGACATTACTTATGATTACATATTTATTGCATTCAAAATGAAGAGCAACTGCCAAATATCATCGAGATAATTCATGAATATCTAGCGAGGATTAAAACTACCAAAGGTTGCAATGCCATCACTTTTATAAGTCCCCCGTTTCCACATGATGGCTTCGTTGAATGCGTAATCTTCGTTGTAAGAATGGACAAACAATAGCATATCTTTATGGAAAACAGTTTCAATTTCCCCTTCGAGGTGTATATTTAAATTAGAGAATAAACTATGATATCGCTCTCTCTCCCGTGTTGACTGGATGAACGCATGATATGCTTATATTTACACTGTAAGACGTGGTGCCATTTATTAAAGAGCAACATAATATGAATCATCATTTAATAATATGAATCACCATCATTTTAACGAAATCATTTATTACTGGTATATCAGTTATACCCGAAAGTCAAACCTAATCTTAAATCAAATGTAAATCTTAATTCTGAGTTTTATAAAGTAATCCCCCATAAATTCGATATAAGGAATGGATAGGCCTATGCTTTCTAAATTTAAACAAATTATCACATATGTTTATATTTAACCTCCTAATATAGTTTGACAGTTTTTATATAATTTGTATTGAAATAATAAAATTATCCATAACCGCGCGCTAGCGAGCGCCAGGACGCACGCTGAGATTTATCCTCTAATGCAAGTGGCCCACAGGCCTCCTGATAAACTACTACTACTGGTAGAGAACGTGCAATGGAATTGATTGTATTTTAATTGAATTTAGCGACGTCCGCTCATGAACTAACTGACACTAGAAGTTTTGGTCAGGTGAGGAGTTTTGTTTTCATTTTAAGGAGATATGGATCATGCTCAAAATCGACCCCCCCCCCCCCAAAAAAAAAACTAAAAAATGCAAAGAAACTATGTTTTTATGTATTGTATTTTATTTAGGTACTTTTAAATACCAAAACAGAAACAAACGTTATGATTTGATATCTAAATTAATTTTGAACAGGTTTCGGCAATTAATAGCTCTGATTTGACATAGGCTAACTTTTGGCAGACCATGTGTAGGCCTATAGCATAATAATAATACTATTAAGAAGATGAAGTATAATCCTAATAATAATAATAATATTATTAAAATATGTAATTATAAAATATGAAATACGTCCGTAAAAATAAACGTGAATCTCACCCAGCATCTTACTGAGCTCTGCGTTGTGCAGGTCTGGGTTTTGGACAGCCAGGCGCTTCCTCTCATCTTTAGCCCAGACCATGAACGCGTTCATGGGCCGTCTGATGCGCGGCTCCGATGCTTTGTCCGCGGGAGTCCTTTGCGAGCCGTGTCCGTCAGGCACGTCCCCATCTCCCGTTGAGCACTCAAAGCTCTCCGGCCAAGACGAGTACACGCTGATGAGTGCCGACATGCTTTCTCCTCACTCTCAGCAAAAGTTCGGTTGAGCTTCTCTCCTCACGCTCCCGCGGCGCAGTGAAAACTTTTCTCTCTCTAAATTTGACTATAACAGTGAAATGTGCCGTGACAAATACGTACTATAAGTACATTTAAAAAAAACGTTGTTAAAATAGAGAAATGGTTTGATTCTTCAACTGTCTAAATTGGTTGAGATGTTGCCTAGGTTACACCGGTTGCCTCTGTTGGTTATTGAGAGGGACCGTGTGTCTGGTCGCTGTTCTACTGTGATGTTGTAATTCAGCGTTTCCTTGCGTTTGGAAGGCAAACAGCCCTTTATATTTGAGGAGTTCCAACACTAAGCCCGGAGGACTCTCAGCTCCTCCTTGATTGCAACTTGAGACCTGCGAGGAAACAAAAAAAGGGACAGGGTCATTTACTATTCCATTTCCTACTCATGTAGTACAGCGAAACAGAAACGGCTTTTACTGTAACGGATGGTAATGTTAGTACTAACATAAGATATAGGCCTAATTGGTTCTTAGCTGGCATCCATTATAGAATCGAATATAACTTTATATTCCCCAATGTCATGACACTGCTTTCAACTATAATTTTATTGTAGGTTATCTGTTGGCAGTGATGTTTTCTTATTTTATTGCACGTTATCTGTTGATAAGACAAATGTAAAAGCTTACATGCCAATAGACACTTGATGCATGATGATGGGAAAGACCTTTTCCATTTGTTAGTACTTCCACGACTTCTAATGAAGTAGTAGACCTAGTCTGTTGATTTCTACACTGTGTTTCTAAGGATAGCCTACCAAAGGATAGTCTACCTCACATAAGGTGTTTCTAAGGATAGTCTACCTCACCTGAAGTGTTTCTGAGGATAGTCTACCTCACCTGAAGTGTTTCTAAGGATAGTCTACCTCACCTGAAGTGTTTCTAAGGATAGTCTACCTCACCTGAGGTGTTTCTAAGGATAGTCTACCTCACCTGAAGTGTTTCTAAGGATAGTCTACCTCACCTGAAGTGTTTCTAAGGATAGTCTACCTCACCTGAAGTGTTTCTAAGGATAGTCTACCTCACCTGAAGTGTTTCTAAGGATAGTCTACCTCACCTGAAGTGTTTCTAAGGATAGTCTACCTCACCTGAAGTGTTTCTAAGGATAGTCTACCTCACATAAGGTGTTTCTAAGGATAGTCTACCTCACATAAGGTGTTTCTAAGGATAGTCTACCTCACATAAGGTGTTTCTAAGGATAGTCTACCTCACCTGAAGTGTTTCTAAGGATAGTCTACCTCACATAAGGTGTTTCTAAGGATAGTCTACCTCACATAAGGTGTTTCTAAGGATAGTCTACCTCACATTAAGTGTTTCTAAGGATAGGCTACCTCACCTGAAGTGTTTCTAAGGATAGGCTACCTCACCTGAAGTGTTTCTAAGGATAGCCTACCTCACATTAAGTGTTTCTAAGGATAGGCTACCTCACCTGAAGTGTTTCTAAGGATAGGCTACCTCACATTAAGTGTTTCTAAGGATAGTCTACCTCACCTGAAGTGTTTCTAAGGATAGCCTACCTCACATTAAGTGTTTCTAAGGATAGGCTACCTCACCTGAAGTGTTTCTAAGGATAGGCTACCTCACCTGAAGTGTTTCTAAGGATAGTCTACCTCACCTGAAGTGTTTCTAAGGATAGTCTACCTCACCTGAAGTGTTTCTAAGGATAGGCTACCTCACCTGAAGTGTTTCTAAGGATAGTCTACCTCACCTGAAGTGTTTCTAAGGATAGTCTACCTCACCTGAAGTGTTTCTAAGGATAGTCTACCTCACCTGAAGTGTTTCTAAGGATAGTCTACCTCACCTGAAGTGTTTCTAAGGATAGTCTACCTCACCTGAAGTGTTTCTAAGGATAGTCTACCTCACCTGAAGTGTTTCTAAGGATAGTCTACCTCACCTGAAGTGTTTCTAAGGATAGGCTACCTCACCTGAAGTGTTTCTAAGGATAGGCTACCTCACCTGAAAAGTAGAATTTTATATCAGCACTTAATCTGCTGGCAGGCTATATCAATAAGGTCTGTCAATACATGCCTTGGTTTGAAAACTTTAACTTGGGCTACATCTCAAATCGCACCCTTTTCCCTATATAGGGAATTAGCGTGCCATAGGGCCCTGGTCTAAAGTAGTGCACTATATAGGGAATAGGGTGCCATTTGGGATATACATTGACCCCGTAGAGAGACAATACATTGTTACTTAAGCCTAATACGTATAAAATGTATATATCAAGAAAAGTTATAATCTCCAAACTCAACCCATTATTCTCTGAATTTGTGAACTAGCCAGTGGTTAAAACAAGATTCTCAGTGTGTGTGTGTGTGTGTGTGTGTGTCAAATCAGTTTCCTTCGCTGGTCTGTGGTCAGCTCTGTGGCAGAGTGGAGAGGATGCCAGACCCAGGAGTTCCTGTTGACAGGACATTCTTAGGCTGCCTGCGGCCATTAAGTAGGCTACACACACACCCCTGCAGGACGCCCCCCCCCCCCACCACCACCACCCACAGTAGTCTTATTAGGACCCTATCCTTACACCCACATAGAAACTGTCTGTCTGTCTGTCTGTCTGTCTGTCTGTCTGTCTGTCTGTCTGTCTGTCTGTCTGTCTGTCTGTCTGTCTGTCTGTCTGTCTGTCTTGTCTGTCTTGTCTGTCTTGTCTGTCTTGTCTGTCTTGTCTCTGTCTTGTCTCTGTCTGCCTGTCTGTTTGCCCGTCAAAGTGAAGTGCCAGTGTCAGCCACATCTCAAAGCGTGTCCAAAATGACTCTACTCCCTATATAGACCAGATACCTATGGGTCCTGAGTCAAAAGTAGTGCACTAAACTCAGCAATAAAATAAACGTCCTCTCATTGTCAACTGCGTTTATTTTCAGCAAAACTTAACATGTGTAAATATTTGTATGAACATAACAAGATTCAACAACTGAGACATAACCTGAACAGGTTCCACAGACATGTTACTAACAGAAGTGGAATAATGTGTCCCTGAACAAAGGGGGGGGGTCAAAATCAAAAGTAACAGTCAGTATCTGGTGTGGCCACCAGCTGCATTAAGTACTGCAGTGCATCTCCTCCTCATGGACTGCGCCAGATTTGCCAGTTCTTGCTGTGAGATGTTACCCCACTCTTCCACCAAGGCATCTGCAAGTTCCCGGACATTTCTGGGGGTAATGGCCCTAGCCCTCACCCTCCGATCCAACAGGTCCCAGACGTGCTAAATGGGATTGAGATCAAGGCTCTTCGCTGGCCATGGCAGAACACTGACATTCCTGTCTTGCAGGAAATCACGCACAGACCAAGCAGTATGGCTTGTGGCATTGTCATGCTGGAGGGTCATGTTAGGATGAGCCTGCAGGAAGGGTACCACATGAGGGAGGAGGATGTCTTCCCTGTAACGCACAGCATTGAGATTGCCTGCAATGACAACAAGCTCAGTCCGATGATGCTGTGACACACCGCCCCAGACCATGACGGACCCTCCACCTCCAAATCAATCCCGCTCCAGAGTACAGGCCTCGGTGTAACGCTCATTCCTTCAACGATAAATGTGAATCCGACCATCACCCCTGGTGAGACCAAACCGCGACTCGCCAGTGAAGAGCACTTTCTGCCAGTCCTGTCTGGTCCAGCGACGGTGGGATTGTGCCCATAGGTGACGTTGTTGCCGGTGATGTCTGGTGAGGACCTGCCTTACACCAGGCCTACAAGCCCTCAGTCCAGCCTCTCTGTCTGGTGAGGACCTGCCTTACAACAGGCCTACAAGCCCTCAGTCCAGCCTCTCTGTCTGGTGAGGACCTGCCTTACAACAGGCCTACAAGCCCTCAGTCCAGCCTCTCTGTCTGGTGAGGACCTGCCTTACACCAGGCCTACAAGCCCTCAGTCCAGCCTCTCTGTCTGGTGAGGACCTGCCTTACAACAGGCCTACAAGCCCTCAGTCCAGCCTCTCTGTCTGGTGAGGACCTGCCTTACAACAGGCCTACAAGCCCTCAGTCCAGCCTCTCTGTCTGGTGAGGACCTGCCTTACAACAGGCCTACAAGCCCTCAGTCCAGCCTCTCTCAGCCTATTGCGGACAGTCTGAGCACTGATGGAGGGATTGTGCGTTCCTGGTGTAATTCGGGGAGTTGTTGTTGCCATCCTGTACCTGTCCCGCAGGTGTGATGTTCGGATGTACCGATCCTGTGCAGATGTTGTTACACGTGGTCTGCCACTGCGAGGACGATCAGCTGTCCATCCTGTCTCCCTGTAGCGCTGTCTTAGGCGTCTCACAGTACGGACATTGCAATTTATTGCCCTGGCCACATCTGCAGTCCTCATTTCTCCTTGCAGCATGCCTAAGGCACGTTCACGCAGATGAGCAGGGACCCTGGACATCTTTTTTTGTGTGTTTTTCAGAGTCCGTAGAAAGGCCTCTTTAGTGTCCTAAGTTTTCATAACTGTGACCTTAATTGCCTACCGTCTGTAAGCTGTTAGTGTCTTAATTAACGACCGTTCCACAGGTGCATGTTCATTATTGTTTATGGTTAATTGAAAAAGCATGGAAAACAGTGTTTAAACCCTTTACAATTAAGATCTGTGAAGTTATTGGGATTTTTACGAATTATCTTTGAAAGACATGGTCCTGAAAAAGGGCCATTTTTTTTTGTTGCTGAGTTTAAATAGGGAATAGGATGCCATTTGGAAAAGGGCCCTGGTCTAAAGTAGTGCACAATATAGGGAATAAGATGCCATAGGGCTGTGGTCTAAAATAGTGCACTATATAGGGAATAGGGTGCCATAGGGCTCTGGTCTAAAGTAGTGCACTATATAGGGAATAGGGTGTCATTTGAGACACGTATCAATATAGGGACTTACCCCTCAGGAACAGGAAACAGCACCTGATGCCCCAGATTGCGTAGAGCTGACAACATGACACGACATCGCTGATATATAGGCCTCCACTTCCTCCTGCAGTCCTGACGGGTGTGTGAGAGAGAGAGTGAGAGAGAGAGAGAGAGAGAGAGAGTGTGAGAGAGAAAGAGAGAGAGAGAGAGAGTGTGAGAGAGAAAGAGGGAGAGAGAGAGTGTGAGAGAGAGAGAGAGTGTGAGAGAGAAAGAGAGAGAGAGAGAGAGTAAGAGAGAGAGTGTGAGAGAGAAAGAGAGAGAGAAAGTGTGAGAGAGAGAGTGTGAGAGAGAGTGTGTGAGAGAGAGTGAGAGAGAGAGACAGATGGAGAGTGTGAGTGAGAGAGTGTGAGTGTGAGAGAGAGTTAGAGAGAGAGACAGATAGAGAGTGTGAGAGAGAATGAGAGAGTGTGAGAGAGAGTGTGAGAGAAAGAGAGAGAGAGACAAGGGCAACCAGTGAAGAACAAACACCATTGTAAATACAGCCCATATTTATTTTCCCTTTTGTACTTTAACTATTTGCACATCGTTACAACACTGTATATATACATAATATGACATTTGAAATATCTTTATTCTTTTGAGTGTAATGTTTACTGTTAATTTTTATTGTTTATTTCACTTTTGTATATTATCTATTTCACTTGCTTTGGCAATGTTAACATGTGTATCCCATGCCAATAAAAACCCATTGAATTGAGAGAGAGAGAGAGAGAGAGAGAGAGAGAGAGAGAGAGAGAGAGAGAGAGAGAGAGAGAGAGAGAGAGAGAGAGAGAGAGAGAGAGAGAGAGAGAGAGACTTTGACTTTTTGTCTTTCTTGAAGTCCAACAAGTCCTCCAGACCCCCTTGCCAGTCTCCAGTCTCTGCCATCACCTGCAGTGGCGGAAACATTGGAGCCGCCGACTACTTTGGCCGCTCAAACACCCCCCTTACCGGCTGAGACAGTGCCTCCTGGACCTCCCCCAGGAATCTCTCCAGCAGCCTAAGAGATGTTAGTCCTGTTTGTTGAGCCAGGACTTACAGGGTTTTTCACCATTCCTCCCCCAGCAGCCGCAGGTCACCCAGCTTTAGAAAAAACCCTGCCATCAGTCGCTTCTGCATAGTGGCCGATTGAACCGATCTCAAAAGGATGTCTGGGTTGTGGAAGATCGGCTCCTCCCACACCCACAGCCCAGGCTCCACACCCCCTTCTCGTGTGGGCCTTAGCAGCTGCCAGACCCTCAGAACCACAGAGTAAAAATCAGAGAGACCTGCTGTACTCAGCCTCTCCAGCCTCATGAGGAACAGCTGCCGGTCCAACCCTAATTCGCCAGCTCTCCTCAGCAGCGCGCATGCTGGTGAAGCATGGAGCAGGAGGTGTGATGGTGTGGGGGTGCTTTGTTGGTGACAATGTCTGTGATTTATTTAGAATTCAAGGCACACTTATTAACTAGCATGGCTACCACAGCATTCTGCCACCGGCCAGAGAAGGGAGACATGAAAAGAAGGTGAGATACGGTAGTCACTGGTAAGCTGTAACCTGGAAGGGATTTTGTTGCACTCTGGACAGGGCCTTCTCTTGAATCCTAGAGATGGGACGATAGGTTAGCTTGAAGGGCGATAGGTTAGCTTGAAGGGCGATAGGTCAGCGTGAGGTTGAAACTTGCGAAGAAAAGGGCCCACCTTGCTTGGCGCGGATCAAATGTAAATGTAAATGTAATTCAGCTTCCTCGCTGTCCGTATGTACCACAGGTTCCGATGGTCGGTGAGGTTGACGAATGGTTCCTTGGCCCCCTCCAGCCAGTGTCTCCACTCATCTAATGCCAACTTCACCACCAGGAGCTCTCGATTGCCAACGTCGTAATTCTTCTCTGCAGGGGACAGTTTCTTAGAGTAATATGCAAGGATTACCTTGTCATTGAGACAGAAGTGCCCCCACGCCCACCTCTGAAGCATCCACCTCCACCACAAAGGATATCGTGGGATCTGGGTCTTTGAGCAATGGGGCGGAAGTGACACGTCCCTTGAGTAGACGGAAGGCCTCGTCGGCTGCTGGGCTCCACACCAACCAATCAGGGCCCGCCCTTGAAGAGAGAGGTTAGTGAGATGGTGCTGAAGTTCCTGATGAAACGTCGGTAGAAGTTGGCAAACCCCAAATTAACTGTTGTAACCCCTTTCTGGTGGTTGGGAATGGCGGCATCTACCTTCTTGTTGCCCATCCTCACTCCCTGCGGGCTGATTTTGTAGCCTAAGAAGGAAAACAGCCTTCTAATGAAATTGGCACTTCTCAGCCTTGATGAACGTGAGTGACGTGATCCTCCAGGGTAGCCAAGTAGACCAGGATGTCATCGAGATACACGACCACCTGGCGTCCGAACATGTCCCCGAACACCTCGCCAAATGGCATCACCAAGTACTCGTAGTGACCAGACATCGTGCTAAACGAAGTCCTCCACTCATCCCCCTCCCGGGACGTGGATGAGATCGTATGCACATCGCAGGTCCAGTTTGGTAAAGAACTGGGCCCCGCGGAGTTGTTCGATGGCTGCCGGCACCAACGGGAGAAGATAATGGTACTTCATGGTAATTTCATTGAGTCCTCGGTAATCAATATATGGATGTAACCCTCCATTCTTGGCCACGAAGAAACCAGGCGACGCAGGAGAAGTGGACGTTACGGATGAAACCTTGATGAAACCTTGTTAGAGCGCCTCTTGGATGTAATCCTCCATGGCCTGGGTCTGAACCACCGACAGAGGGTAGATGCGTCTGCCAGCATGTCACCTCACCTGCACATTAGGACCGGGCCGGAAACATTTCCTGTTCACATAGTTGAACTCGTTTTAGGATGGTGTTTTTATGGCCATGTGGGGGCCGTCTATTGCTCCGTTCATATTTGGAACTCATTGATATTTGAAACCGCTGTTGACTTCAACCTGTTGTGTCATGGAGTGTGGACATTTTATGTTACAGATCGTTTTGCTGATGATTGCATCCTAAACATTGGCTCATTGAGGGCTGAGAGATATCCGATCAGCAAGCTTTCTCTAGAACCAGAGGGTGGACAGCACCGGAATGACACATGTTTGCCTTTTTAAAGTAGGTCTTAAATCCTCACCAAAATAATATTAAATGGGTTTTGGGAATGAATATCTAATGCAATCTGTACTTTCTGCCCCCCAAAAAAGTCCCGAATGTCTCTAAAAATGTGTTCTCTTGCGAAATGCAGCGTGCGCCAAATCTTCCAACAGAGCAAAATCAGACTCATTCCATCTCCCATGGTCTTTTATAGTATTTCAACAATGGTTTCACTTTCACACGGCACTTTATATGGATTATTATTGTAACAATGTGGTCAAATTATAAAGCATGTTAAGATATAATGCATGAATTCACAGTGGAAATATAATGAAATCGAAAAAATGATTTAATTATTACTCTCAATATTATATTTTCAGCCCATTCCACGCCTATTCTACACATGACAACCAGTTCCCTTATTCCACCACTTGCCACTGTGCGTATATGCATGGTCATGGCTTTCCATAAATTTACGAACACTGTCAAGCAAACGTTCATATTGATACATCTCACACTTTGGTGGCAATGATCCCACACATGGTTTATACACAGATTTGTGCCTACGCATCATTGATCAATGAGGCCTCTGATCTGTTTTCCCGCCAATGAAGTCCTGTCAATCAGGGGATAAATTCGATGATGCTGAGCTGCAGGGCTGCAGGAAAAGGCCGATCACGTCATCTGGCGAAAGCGGGGAGGGAGGAGCGCAATTTTCCAATCGAACAGTAATCTCTGTCGTTTTGTCCAAAAAATCAGTATGGTGCATCGTCCAGAAAAATACAAAAATACAATCATTTTTCCTGAAAACACATTTAATCAATTTAATCAATAGAAAACACTTTTGCATGAGAAAACACAGAATCCTACTAATGTTTAATTACGTCACTTTTGATTTGAGACAACTTTGCAGTGCGCTTTGAACGGGGCACCTGGCTCACGCCCAGGGGGCAGCCCAGTTCCAAACACAGCTACACGGGCTCAGGGACAAGTTTAATCTAACCCCCTTGTCACGTCTACTCCCGCTCCTCCCCTCCGGCGTTCGACGTAGCCGGTATACTAACCATCTCTATTTCAGTATGACACTACCATCTCTATTTCAGTCTGACACTATCATCTCTATTTCAGTATGACACTACCATCTCTATTTCAGTCTGACACTACCATCTCTATTTCAGTCTGACACTACCATCTCTATTTCAGTATGACACTACCATCTCTATTTCAGTCTGCCACTACCATCTCTATTTCAGTCTGACACTACCATCTCTATTTCAGTCTGACACTACCATCTCTATTTCAGTATGACACTACCATCTCTATTTCAGTCTGACACTACCATCTCTATTTCAGTCTGACACTACCATCTCTATTTCAGTCTGACACTACCATCTCTATTTCAGTCTGACACTACCATCTCTATTTCAGTATGACACTACCATCTCTATTTCAGTCTGACACTACCATCTCTATTTCAGTATGACACTACCATCTCTATTTCAGTCTGACACTACCATCTCTATTTCAGTCTGACACTACCATCTCTATTTCAGTCTGACACTACCATCTCTATTTCAGTCTGACACTACCATCTCTATTTCAGTCTGACACTACCATCTCTATTTCAGTATGACACTACCATCTCTATTTCAGTATGACACTACCATCTCTATTTCAGTCTGACACTACCATCTCTATTTCAGTCTGACACTACCATCTCTATTTCAGTCTGACACTACCATCTCTATTTCAGTCTGACACTACCATCTCTATTTCAGTATGACACTACCATCTCTATTTCAGTCTGACACTACCATCTCTATTTCAGTCTGCCACTACCATCTCTATTTCAGTCTGACACTACCATCTCTATTTCAGTCTGACACTACCATCTCTATTTCAGTATGACACTACCATCTCTATTTCAGTATGACACTACCATCTCTATTTCAGTCTGACACTACCATCTCTATTTCAGTATGACACTACCATCTCTATTTCAGTCTGACACTACCATCTCTATTTCAGTCTGACACTACCATCTCTATTTCAGTCTGACACTACCATCTCTATTTCAGTCTGACACTACCATCTCTATTTCAGTATGACACTACCATCTCTATTTCAGTCTGACACTACCATCTCTATTTCAGTCTGACACTACCATCTCTATTTCAGTCTGACACTACCATCTCTATTTCAGTATGACACTACCATCTCTATTTCAGTCTGCCACTACCATCTCTATTTCAGTCTTACACTACCATCTCTATTTCAGTCTGACACTACCATCTCTATTTCAGTCTGACACTACCATCTCTATTTCAGTCTGCCACTACCATCTCTATTTCAGTCTGACACTACCATCTCTATTTCAGTATGACACTACCATCTCTATTTCAGTCTGACACTACCATCTCTATTTCAGTCTGACACTACCATCTCTATTTCAGTCTGACACTATCATCTCTATTTCAGTCTGACACTACCATCTCTATTTCAGTCTGACACTACCATCTCTATTTCAGTCTGACACTACCATCTCTATTTCAGTCTGACACTACCATCTCTATTTCAGTCTGACACTACCATCTCTATTTCAGTCTGACACTACCATCTCTATTTCAGTCTGACACTACCATCTCTATTTCAGTATGACACTACCATCTCTATTTCAGTATGACACTACCATCTCTATTTCAGTCTGACACTACCATCTCTATTTCAGTATGAAACTACCATCTCTATTTCAGTCTGACACTACCATCTCTATTTCAGTCTGACACTACCATCTCTATTTCAGTATGACACTACCATCTCTATTTCAGTCTGCCACTACCATCTCTATTTCAGTATGACACTACCATCTCTATTTCAGTCTGACACTACCATCTCTATTTCAGTCTGACACTACCATCTCTATTTCAGTATGACACTACCATCTCTATTTCAGTCTGACACTACCATCTCTATTTCAGTATGAAACTACCATCTCTATTTCAGTCTGACACTATCATCTCTATTTCAGTATGACACTACCATCTCTATTTCAGTCTGACACTACCATCTATATTTCAGTCTGACACTACCATCTCTATTTCAGTCTGACACTACCATCTCTATTTCAGTCTGACACTACCATCTCTATTTCAGTCTGACACTACCATCTCTATTTCAGTATGACACTACCATCTCTATTTCAGTCTGACACTACCATCTCTATTTCAGTATGAAACTACCATCTCTATTTCAGTCTGACACTATCATCTCTATTTCAGTATGACACTACCATCTCTATTTCAGTCTGACACTACCATCTCTATTTCAGTATGACACTACCATCTCTATTTCAGTCTGACACTACCATCTCTATTTCAGTCTGACACTACCATCTCTATTTCAGTCTGACACTACCATCTCTATTTCAGTCTGACACTACCATCTCTATTTCAGTCTGACACTACCATCTCTATTTCAGTCTGACACTACCATCTCTATTTCAGTCTGACACTACCATCTCTATTTCAGTATGACACTATCATCTCTATTTCAGTCTGACACTACCATCTCTATTTCAGTCTGACACTACCATCTCTATTTCAGTCTGACACTACCATCTCTATTTCAGTATGACACTACCATCTCTATTTCAGTCTGACACTACCATCTCTATTTCAGTCTGACACTACCATCTCTATTTCAGTCTGACACTACCATCTCTATTTCAGTATGACACTACCATCTCTATTTCAGTCTGACACTACCATCTCTATTTCAGTCTGACACTACCATCTCTATTTCAGTCTGACACTACCATCTCTATTTCAGTCTGACACTACCATCTCTATTTCAGTCTGACACTACCATCTCTATTTCAGTCTGACACTACCATCTCTATTTCAGTATGACACTACCATCTCTATTTCAGTCTGACACTACCATCTCTATTTCAGTCTGACACTACCATCTCTATTTCAGTCTGACACTACCATCTCTATTTCAGTATGACACTACCATCTCTATTTCAGTCTGACACTACCATCTCTATTTCAGTCTGACACTACCATCTCTATTTCAGTATGACACTACCATCTCTATTTCAGTCTGACACTACCATCTCTATTTCAGTCTGACACTACCATCTCTATTTCAGTCTGACACTACCATCTCTATTTCAGTCTGACACTACCATCTCTATTTCAGTCTGACACTACCATCTCTATTTCAGTCTGACACTACCATCTCTATTTCAGTCTGACACTACCATCTCTATTTCAGTATGACACTACCATCTCTATTTCAGTCTGACACTACCATCTCTATTTCAGTCTGACACTACCATCTCTATTTCAGTATGACACTACCATCTCTATTTCAGTCTGACACTACCATCTCTATTTCAGTCTGACACTACCATCTCTATTTCAGTCTGACACTACCATCTCTATTTCAGTCTGACACTACCATCTCTATTTCAGTCTGACACTACCATCTCTATTTCAGTATGACACTACCATCTCTATTTCAGTCTGACACTACCATCTCTATTTCAGTATGACACTACCATCTCTATTTCAGTCTGACACTACCATCTCTATTTCAGTATGACACTACCATCTCTATTTCAGTCTGACACTACCATCTCTATTTCAGTCTGACACTACCATCTCTATTTCAGTCTGACACTACCATCTCTATTTCAATATGACACTACCATCTCTATTTCAGTCTGACACTACCATATCTATTTCAGTATGACACTACCATCTCTATTTCAGTCTGACACTACCATCTCTATTTCAGTCTGACACTACCATCTCTATTTCAGTATGACACTACCATCTCTATTTCAGTATGACACTACCATCTCTATTTCAGTATGACACTACCATCTCTATTTCAGTATGACACTACCATCTCTATTTCAGTCTGACACTACCATCTCTATTTCAGTCTGACACTACCATCTCTATTTCAGTATGACACTACCATCTCTATTTCAGTCTGACACTACCATCTCTATTTCAGTATGACACTACCATCTCTATTTCAGTATGACACTACCATCTCTATTTCAGTATGACACTACCATCTCTATTTCAGTATGACACTACCATCTCTATTTCAGTCTGACACTACCATCTCTATTTCAGTCTGCCACTACCATCTCTATTTCAGTATGACACTACCATCTCTATTTCAGTATGACACTACCATCTCTATTTCAGTATGACACTACCATCTCTATTTCAGTATGACACTACCATCTCTATTTCAGTCTGCCACTACCATCTCTATTTCAGTCTGACACTACCATCTCTATTTCAGTATGACACTACCATCTCTATTTCAGTCTGACACTACCATCTCTATTTCAGTATGACACTACCATCTCTATTTCAGTCTGACACTACCATCTCTATTTCAGTCTGACACTACCATCTCTATTTCAGTCTGACACTACCATCTCTATTTCAGTCTGACACTACCATCTCTATTTCAGTATGACACTACCATCTCTATTTCAGTCTGACACTACCATCTCTATTTCAGTCTGACACTACCATCTCTATTTCAGTCTGACACTACCATCTCTATTTCAGTATGACACTACCATCTCTATTTCAGTCTGACACTACCATCTCTATTTCAGTATGACACTACCATCCATATTTCAGTCTGACACTACCATCTCTATTTCAGTCTGACACTACCATCTCTATTTCAGTCTGACACTACCATCTCTATTTCAGTCTGACACTACCATCTCTATTTCAGTCTGACACTACCATCTCTATTTCAGTATGACACTACCATCTCTATTTCAGTCTGACACTACCATCTCTTTTTCAGTCTGACACTACCATCTCTATTTCAATATGACACTACCATCTCTATTTCAGTATGACACTACCATCTCTATTTCAGTCTGACACTACCATCTCTATTTCAGTCTGACACTACCATCTCTATTTCAGTCTGACACTACCATCTCTATTTCAGTCTGACAGTACCATCTCTATTTCAGTCTGACACTACCATCTCTATTTCAGTATGACACTACCATCTCTATTTCAGTCTGCCACTACCATCTCTATTTCAGTCTGCCACTACCATCTCTATTTCAGTCTGACACTACCATCTCTATTTCAGTATGACACTACCATCTCTATTTCAGTCTGCCACTACCATCTCTATTTCAGTCTGACACTACCATCTCTATTTCAGTATGACACTACCATCTCTATTTCAGTCTGACACTACCATCTCTATTTCAGTATGACACTACCATCTCTATTTCAGTCTGACACTACCATCTCTATTTCAGTCTGACACTACCATCTCTATTTCAGTCTGACACTACCATCTCTATTTCAGTCTGACACTACCATCTCTATTTCAGTATGACACTACCATCTCTATTTCAGTCTGCCACTACCATCTCTATTTCAGTCTGACACTACCATCTCTATTTCAGTCTGACACTACCATCTCTATTTCAGTCTGACACTACCATCTCTATTTCAGTCTGACACTACCATCTCTATTTCAGTCTGACACTACCATCTCTATTTCAGTATGACACTACCATCTCTATTTCAGTCTGACACTACCATCTCTATTTCAGTCTGACACTACCATCTCTATTTCAGTATGACACTACCATCTCTATTTCAGTCTGACACTACCATCTCTATTTCAGTATGACACTACCATCTCTATTTCAGTCTGACACTACCATCTCTATTTCAGTCTGACACTACCATCTCTATTTCAGTATGACACTACCATCTCTATTTCAGTCTGACACTACCATCTCTATTTCAGTATGACACTACCATCTCTATTTCAGTCTGACACTACCATCTCTATTTCAGTATGACACTACCATCTCTATTTCAGTCTGACACTACCATCTCTATTTCAGTATGACACTACCATCTCTATTTCAGTCTGACACTACCATCTCTATTTCAGTATGACACTACCATCTCTATTTCAGTATGACACTACCATCTCTATTTCAGTCTGACACTACCATCTCTATTTCAGTCTGACACTACCATCTCTATTTCAGTCTGACACTACCATCTCTATTTCAGTATGACACTACCATCTCTATTTCAGTCTGCCACTACCATCTCTATTTCAGTATGACACTACCATCCATATTTCAGTCTGCCACTACCATCTCTATTTCAGTCTGCCACTACCATCTCTATTTCAGTCTGACACTACCATCTCTATTTCAGTCTGACACTACCATCTCTATTTCAGTCTGACACTACCATCTCTATTTCAGTATGACACTACCATCTCTATTTCAGTCTGACACTACCATCTCTATTTCAGTATGACACTACCATCTCTATTTCAGTCTGACACTACCATCTCTATTTCAGTCTGACACTACCATCTCTTTTTCAGTCTGACACTACCATCTCTATTTCAGTATGACACTACCATCTCTATTTCAGTATGACACTACCATCTCTATTTCAGTCTGACACTACCATCTCTATTTCAGTCTGACACTACCATCTCTATTTCAGTATGACACTACCATCTCTATTTCAGTCTGGAATAGTTTGTTTTTCTTGTCTTGTTTGCAACGTTGTATTTAAGGGTATTGCGTTGTCCATTCCCAACGGGCTTTGAAGGGATTATTTTTTACCATATATAGTTAATTAGGGGCGTTTTGAAATATAAACAGCCAAGGTCGTGCATGAGCACTGAGAATGAGAAAAATTGTTATTTATCAATGGTTTTCTCCTACCAGTGTGCTATAACGCTCGTAGGATTGTTTGATAAATCCCACTTTTTCTATGCTTACCAACATTCTACAGTTGAAGTCGGAAGTTTACATACACCTTAGCCAAAGACATTCAAACTCAGTTTTTCACAATTCCTGACATTTAATCCTAGTAAAAATTCCCGGTCTTAGGTCAGTTAGGATCACCACTTTATTTTAAGAATGTGAAATGTCAGAATAATAGGAGAGAGAATGGTTTATTTCGGCTTTAAGTTCTTTCATCACATTCCCAGTGGGTCAGAAGTTTACATACACTCAATTAGTATTTGGTAGCATTGCTTTAAATTGTTTAACTTGGGTCAAACGTTTCGGGTAGCCTTCCACAAGCTTCCCACAATAAGTTGGGGGAATTTTGGCCCATTCCTCCTAACAGAGCTGATGTAACTGAGTCAGGTTTGTAGGCCTCCTTACTCGCACACGCTTTTTCAGTTCTGCCCACACATTTTCTATAGGATTGAGGTCAGGGCTTCGTGATGGCCACTTCAATACCTTGACAATGTTGTCCTTAAGCTATTTTGTCACAACTTTGGAAGTATGCTTGGGGTCATTGTCCATTTGGATGATCCATTTGCGACCAAGCTTTAACTTCCTGACTTCCTGACTGATGTCTTGAGATGTTGCTTCAATATTTCCACATAATTTTCTCTCCTCATGATGCCATCTATTTTGTGAAGTGCACCAGTCCCTCCTGCAGCAAAGCACCCCCACAACATGATGCTGCCACCCCCGTGCTTCACGGTTGGGATGGTGTTCTTCGGCTTGCAAGCCTCCCCCTTTTTCCTCCAAACATAACGATGGTCATTATGGCCAAACAGTTCTATTTTTGTTTCATCAGACCAAAGGACATTTCTCCAAAAAGTATTATCTTTGTCCCCATGTGCAGTTGCAAACCGTAGTCTGGCTTTTTTATGGCGGTTTGGGAGCAGTGGCTTCTTCCTTGCTGAGCGAACTTTCAGTTTATGTTGATATAGGACTCATTTTACTGTGGATATAGATACTTTTGTACCTGTTTCCTCCAGCATCTTCACAAGGTCCTTTGCTGTTGTTCTGGGATTGATTTGCACTTTTCACACCAAAGTACGTTCATCTCTTGGAGACAGAACATGTCTCCTTCCTAAGCGGTATGACGGCTGCGTGAACCCATTGTGTTTTTACTTGCGTACTATTGTTTGTACAGATGAACGTGGTACCTTCAGGCGTTTGGAAATTGCTGCCAAGGATGATCCAGACTTGTGGAGGTCTACAATTTGTTTTCTGAGGTCTTGGCAGATTTTTTTTTCCCCCCATGATGTCAAGGAAAAAGGCACTGAGTTTGAAGATAGGCCTTGAAATACATCCACAGGTACACCTCCAATTGACTCAAATTATGTCAATTAGCCAATCAGAAGCTTCTAAAGCCATGACATAATTTTCTGAAATTTTCCCAGCTGTTTAAAGGCACAGTCAACTTAGTGTATTTAAACTTCTGACCCAATGGAATTGTGATACAGTGAATTATAAGTGAAATAATCTATCTGTAAACAATTGTTGGAAAAATTACTTGTGTCATGCACAAAGTAGATGTCCTAACCGACTTGCCAAAACTATAGTTTGTTAACAAGACATTTGTGAAGTGGTTGAAAAATGAGTTTTAATGACTCCATCCTAAGTGTATGTAAACATACGACTTCAACTGTATATTCCTTTCATAAGTACTATTTTAGAATAGTTTCTACATAACGTCGAAAAATGAGGCCCTGGATCTTTTCGGGGATGTTTTTCAGATTTGTTTTTCAATTAATTTTCAGAATTTATCAAAAGGCATTTCTAAAATGATGAACGGGCCGCGGGCCGCCAGTTAAATAGCCCTGCTATACAAGGTGAACACTTTGTCATGCCGCCCCACCCATCCAGACTGCATTGGGTCACACTGACCACAGGAGTGTTTTCTCATGCTGTATCTGGATTCAAATGTTCAGAGGCCAAGACAATGCCATCTAGGACCACAATGTTACAGTCTTTATTTAATAACAACTACAGTACTTTGTCAGGCCAAGCCACAACGACTCATCGGTCTTAATTTTCCTAATGGCCTACTCAATGGGCCTACTCAATGCTTAATGATTGGTCCTTAAAAATAAGACCTAGTCCATGTAGGACTGAACAATGCTACTGGGTAATTACCGTACATTATACCGTAGAGCAGGGTTCCCAAAAAGCAGCCCGCGAGCCAAATTTGGCCCCCAAAGTTTTTTTTCTCGTTTTTTTTTAAATGTAGTACAGAAAAGATTGTAAAAACACCAGCGTGATTTACATTTTAAATATCTTTTATATTTTAGAAATCTTCCAAAGTACTCCCAAATTGTATTTGTCACATGCTTCATAATTGTGTGTGTGTGTGTGTGTGTGTGTGTGTGTGTGTGTGTGTGTGTGTGTGTGTGTGTGTGTGTGTGTGTGTGTGTGTGTGTGTGTGTGTGTGTGTGTGTGTGTGTGTGTGTGTGTGTGTGTGTGTGTCTGGGGTTATTGGGGAAAACAATCAAATGTATTTCTGGACAATAAAGTATATATTCTACTCTGTTCAACTACGTCGGTAATAAGTACTGAGGTAAATGAGTGAGTAGGGAGTTAGACAAACATATTGATGGTTTGAAGTAAGAATCATGTCTAGAAATCAAGAGGCAAACACAGTGTAATATGGAGTTATGAACACAATGTATTATGTAGTTATAAACACAATTTAATATGTAGTTATAAACACAATGTAATATGGAGTTATAAACACAATGTAATTATAAACACAATGTAATATGGAGTTATAAACACAATGTAATTATAAACACAATGTAATATGGAGTTATAAACACAATGTAATTATAAACACAATGTAATATGGAGTTATAAACACAATGTAATTATAAACACAATGTAATATGGAGTTATAAACACAATGTAATTATAAACACAATGTAATATGGAGTTATAAACACAATGTAATATGGAGTTATAAACACAATGTAATATGGAGTTATAAACACAATGTAATATGGAGTTATAAACACAATGTAATATGGAGTTATAAACACAATGTAATTATAAACACAATGTAATATGGAGTTATAAACACAATGTAATTATAAACACAATGTAATTATAAACACAATGTAATATGGAGTTATAAACACAATGTAATATGTAATTATAAACACAATGTAATATGTAGTTATAAACACAATGTAATATGGAGTTATAAACACAATGTAATTATAAACACAATGTAATATGTAGTTATAAACACAATGTAATATGGTTTTATAAACACAATGTAATTATAAACACAATGTAATATGTAGTTATAAACACAATGTAATATGGAGTTATAAACACAATGTAATTATAAACACAATGTGATATGTAATTATAAACACAATGTAATATGGTTTTATAAACACAATGTAATTATAAACACAATGTAATATGTAGTTATAAACACAATGTAATATGGTTTTATAAACACAATGTAATTATAAACACAATGTAATATGGAGTTATAAACACAATGTAATATGGAGTTATAAACACAATGTAATTATAAACACAATGTGATATGTAATTATAAACACAATGTAATATGGAGTTATAAACACAATGTAATATGGAGTTATAAACACAATGTAATTATAAACACAATGTAATTATAAACACAATGTAATATGGTTTTATAAACACAATGTAATTATAAACACAATGTAATATGGAGTTATAAACACAATGTAATATGGAGTTATAAACACAATGTAATTATAAACACAATGTAATATGGAGTTATAAACACAATGTAATTATAAACACAATGTAATTATAAACACAATGTAATATGTAGTTATAAACACAATGTAATATGTAATTATAAACACAATGTAATATGGAGTTATAAACACAATGTAATTATAAACACAATGTAATATGGAGTTATAAACACAATGTAATTATAAACACAATGTAATTATAAACACAATGTAATATGTAATTATAAACACAATGTAATATGGAGTTATAAACACAATGTAATTATAAACACAATGTAATATGTAATTATAAACACAATGTAATTATAAACACAATGTAATATGTAGTTATAAACACAATGTAATATGGAGTTATAAACACAATGTAATTATAAACACAATGTAATATGTAATTATAAACACAATGTAATTATAAACACAATGTAATATGTAGTTATAAACACAATGTAATATGGAGTTATAAACACAATGTAATTATAAACACAATGTAATATGGAGTTATAAACACAATGTAATTATAAACACAATGTAATTATAAAAACAATGTAATATGTAATTATAAACACAATGTAATATGGAGTTATAAACACAATGTAATTATAAACACAATGTAATTATAAAAACAATGTAATATGTAATTATAAACACAATGTAATATGGAGTTATAAACACAATGTAATTATAAACACAATGTAATTATAAACACAATGTAATATGGAGTTATAAACACAATGTAATATGTAATTATAAACACAATGTTGTCGTGGTCTGATATTTGGCAACAGAATGACTTCGCCCGTGGCTCTGGAGTCAGCTTCAGTCCTTTAGGTGAATTTATTAATCTGCATACAGCATGTACATTATCATGGACTTGGATCTCAAATTGCACCCTATTCCCTCCATAGTCCACTACTTTAGTCCAGAGCCCTGTTCCCTCCATACTCCACTATTTTAGACCAGAGCCCTATTCCCTCCATAGTCCACTACTATAGACCAGAGCCCTATTCCCTCCATAGTCCACTACTATAGACCAGAGCCCTATTCCCTCCATAGTCCACTACTATAGACCAGAGCCCTATTCCCTCCATAGTCCACTACTATAGACCAGAGCCCTATTCCCTCCATAGTCCACTACTTTATACCAGAGCCCTATTCCCTCCATAGTCCCCTACTTTAGACCAGAGCCCTATTCCCTCCATAGTCCACTACTTTAGACCAGAGCCCTATTCCCTCCATAGTCCCCTACTTTAGACCAGAACCCTATTCCCTCCATAGTCCCCTACTTTAGACCAGAGCCCTATTCCCTCCATAGTCCACTACTTTAGACCAGAGCCCTATTCCCCTCATAGTCCCCTACTTTAGACCAGAGCCCCTTAGGGAATAGGATGCCGTTCGGGATTCATTCCCCTGTGTTTTTGCTCTTTGTTCATGCAGCTCGTTTTAATTTAAGTAATTCAGGAATATTGCAAGATTCACATATACTTCTTGCTTAGGCCACATGGGATTAAAGCAAGCATTCCACTGGTCATTAGTCTCTGTCCTCGACCAACCAGAACACAGATTATAGTCAATACTGTTCCATACAGGACGGGGGAGTAAAAGCATTGTTTTGAGGACTTATTGATCCCATTGGCAAAAAACTCTGAAATCATTATATTTTTTTAACCATGAAATACTGTTTGATGTTTTATTGTTAATATGATCAATACAAACAGTGTGGTAGATGTTATGTGGGATATTTATGGTTCTTAAAATACTAACTGGATTAGTGAAATATTTGAGTGTGTGCCAGGGGTCCAGTTTCCTGTATGCTCAGCGCAGCAGTTTTCCCCCCGTAGTGTCAGATATGAGCCTAATGGAGGTCCCCAGGCAGAGTGAGAGAAGAGCCACACACCAAGTCACCACTTTCCCTTCCGTCTCTCTTTCCCCCTCTCTCCTCCATCCCATCTCTCTTTCCCCCCTGCATCCCTCTCCCGAGAGTGATTTCACAGGCAGTTTGAAAGTACCCCCTAGGCTAACCGTCATCCCCAATCCCTGCTAGAGCCCATGTAGTTGGACCCCATCAGCTCTATAGCCCCAGTCTATCGGTAGACCAGAGAGGAGGGAGACCATTGTTATTGTCCAGTTACAGACCGTATAGATTTTTTTTTCTCCGGGTTTTGAAGTTGGAAAGTTTTGTCCTAATGGCACCTCACCTCCAGCTCTGTTGTGTTGCTAACTCCCACCTTGTCAGAAGTTCCAGTCATTTCAGTGAGGATCTGAGGCTGCAGAAAACTTTCAGGGTGAGACACACAGACCAAGGCCACAAATAGAGCAAAACACTTCCTCCTTTACAGTCTGAAGTACACGATAAGGAAGACACAGATGAAGAAAGAGAGGAAGATGAACACCTCAGGAAGGAGGAGTGGTGGACGAGGGACGGTAAACATAGCTAACCTCCTCCTCCACAGAGCCCCAGGAAGGAGGAGTGGTGGACGAGGGACGGTAAACATAGCTAACCTCCTCCTCCACAGAGCCCCAGGATGGAGGAGTGGTGGACGAGGGTCGGTAAACATAGCTAACCTCCTCCACAGAGCCCCAGGAAGGAGGAGTGGTGGACGAGGGTCGGTAAACATAGCTAACCTCCTCCTCCACAGAGCCCCAGGATGGAGGAGTGGTGGACGAGGGTCGGTAAACATAGCTAACCTCCTCCACAGAGCCCCAGGAAGGAGGAGTGGTGGACGAGGGTCGGTAAACATAGCTAACCTCCTCCTCCACAGAGCCCCAGGAAGGAGGAGTGGTGGACGAGGGTCGGTAAACATAGCTAACCTCCTCCACAGAGCCCCAGGAAGGAGGAGTGGTGGACGAGGGTCGGTAAACATAGCTAACCTCCTCCTCCACAGAGCCCCAGGATGGAGGAGTGGTGGACGAGGGTCGGTAAACATAGCTAACCTCCTCCACAGAGCCCCGGAAGGAGGAGTGGTGGACGAGGGTCGGTAAACATAGCTAACCTCCTCCACAGAGCCCCAGGATGGAGGAGTGGTGGACGAGGGTCGGTAAACATAACTAACCTCCTCCACAGAGCCCCAGGGAAGAGGGTGCATTGTGTGCCTTGTGCAGCCTATAGATAAGACTCCTTCTGCTGAGGAGCGGCATGGCCGGCTATCAGTCCTCTTCCTGCTCCCTCTCTTTACTCTCCCTTGGTGGGTATTGATCCCATCTTGACACACTCATCCCGGTGTCCCTGGCAGCTACTACCATACACCGTTCAAAGGGACGTAAATATTTTGTCTAAATGGCACGTATACACAATCCTATTGTCTCAAGGCTTAAAATACTTAATCTACACTGACTGAAGTGGATTTAACAAGTGACAATAAGGGATCATAGCTTTCACCTGGATTTACCTGGTCAGTCTATGTCCTGAAAAGAGCAGCTGTTCCTAATGTTTTGTACACTCAGTGTATATTACCATAGTTACAGTGGCTTGCAACAGTACATTTACATTTAAGTCATTTAGCAGACGCTCTTATCCAGAGCGACTTACAAATTGGAAAGTTCATACATATTCATCCTGGTCCCCCCGTGGGGAATGAACCCACAACCCTGGCGTTGCAAGCGCCATGCTCTACCAACTGAGCCACACGGGACGACACAGTATTCAACCCCCGTGGCATTTTTCCTATTTTGTTGCCTTACAACCTGGAATTAAAATTGATTTTGGGGGAGGTTTGTATCATTTGATTTACACAATATGTCTACAACTTTGAAGATGCAAAATATTTTTTTTTGTGAAATAACTATTCATGCCCCCAGAGTCAGTACTTTGTAGAGTCACCTATTGCAGCAATTACAGCTGCAAGTCTCTTGGGGTATGTCTCTATAAGCTTGGCACATCTAGCCACTTGGATTTTTTCCCATTCTTCAAGGCAAAACTGCTCCAGCTCCTTCAAGTTGGATGGGTCCTGCTGGTGTACAGCAATCTTTAAGTCATACCACAAATTCTCAATTGGGTTGAGGTCTGGGCTTTGACTAGGCCATTCCAAGACATATAAATGTTTCCCCTTAAACCACTCGAGTGTTGCTTTAGCAGAATGTTTAGGGTCATTGTCCTGCTGGAAGGTGAACCTCCGTCCCAATCTCAAATCTCTGGAAGACTGAAACAGGTTTCCCTCAAGAATTTCCCTGTATTTAGCACCACCCATCATTCCTTCAGTTCAGACCAGTTTCCCATTCCCTGCCGATGGAAAACATCCCCACAGTGAATCATGGTGGTGGCAGCATCATGCTGTGGGGATGGTGTTCTCGGGGTGATGAGAGGTGTTGGGTTTGCGCCAGACATAGCGTTTTCCTTGATGGCCAGAAAGCTTAATTTTAGTCTCATCTGACCAGAGTACCTTCTTCCATATGTTTGGGGAGTCTCCCACATGCATTTTGGTGAACACCAAACGTGTTTGCTTATTTTTTTTTTAAGCAATGGCTTTTTTCTGGCCACTCTTCCATAAAGCCCAGCTCTGTGGAATGTACAGCTTAAAGTGGTCCTATGGACAGATACTCCAATCTCTGCTGTGGAGCTTTGCAGCTCCTTCAGGGTTATCTTTGGTCTCTTTGTTGCCTCTCTGATTAATGCCCTGCTTGCATGGTCCGTGAGTTTTGGTGGACAGGTTTGTTGTGGTGCCATATTCTTTAAATTTTTTAATAATGGATTCAATTTAGGGGTTTATTGAGGGTTTCATAGCATAGGGTGTGAATACATATGCATGTACCACTTTTCCGTTTAAAAAATAAATAAATAATTTAAACAAGTTTTTTTTTTTTTTTTACTTCACCAGTTTTGACAATTTTGTGTATGTCCATTACATGAAATCCAAATCAATATCCATTTAAATTACAGGTTGTAATGCAACAAAATAGGAAAAACTCCAAGGAGGGTGAATACTTTCGCAAAGGCACTGTAGATGATACAGGCATCACCCTGTCACCTATACAGCCACCCCACCATAGCGCCAGCAGCTACCTCCAGCTACCTGAACATATTCTCTGTGAAAGTCATCAACTACCCCAGCTGGTGGGGTTACATGGGTTATCCTTCCAGCGGTGTCAAACCTGCAGTTGTCCATCCATAGTCCTCTCTGTGATCCATCACTCTGAGTTCAGGTAGAGCCCGCTATCACCTGTCTCCTCCCGCCTCTCCCCTTTCTCCCTGTCTCCCCCTTCTCCTCCCGCCTCTCCCCCTTCTCCCTGCCTCTCCCTTCTCCTCCCGCCTCTCCCCTTCTCCCTGCCTCCCCCTTCTCCTCCCACCTCTCCCCCTTCTCCCTGCCTCTCCCTTCCCCTCCCGCCTCTCCCCCTTTTCCCTGCCTCCCCCTTCTCCTCCCACCTCTACCCTTCTCCCTGCTTCTCCCTTCTCCTCCGGCCTCTCCCCCTTCTCCCTTCTCCCTGCCTCTCCCTTCTCCTCCCGCCTCTCCCCTTCTCCCTGCCTCCCCCTTCTCCTCCCACCTCTCCCCCTTCTCCCTGCCTCTCCCTTCCCCTCCCGCCTCTCCCCCTTCTCCCTGCCTCCCCCTTCTCCTCCCGCCTCTCCTCCTTCTCCCTGCCTGCCCCTTCTCCTCCCGCCTCTCCCCTTCTCCCTGCCTCCCCCTTCTCCTCCCACCTCTCCCTTTCTCCCGGTGCCCCCCTTTTCTGCCTGCCTCCTCCTTTCCTCCTTCTCTTTTCCTTCCTCCTCCTTCTCCTCACAGCCTCTCCCCTTTGCCTCCTCCTGTCCCCCTCCTCTGGTCCATGACACAATTACTCACAAGAAGACAAACGACAGGCTCTTGCTGCTGGTATCAGAGAGTCCAGCCACTTCTAAATGAAGGTGCTTTGGCAGCGCTGCTGTGGCTCCTTATACTTCCCCCTCTCCATCTCCCCAGTCTCTCGCTCCCCATCATGCTTATCGGCAGGCGAGCAGTGCCCCTAGCCACCCCCTCCTCCACCCCCTAGCCTCCCTCCTCTGTCACCCCCAGCCTCTTTCCTCTCTGTACTCTTCCTCAAGGGGTTTAGTTAGGGGAGACACATGGAGGACCAGCCTGGTTGATTTATCTCCCCTGCCCCTCTAGCCCCTTCGCCTGGCCCCCACCCTCAGCTCCCAGCCCCAGGTACCAGCCCCTTCGCCTGGCCCCCACCCTCGGCTCCCAGCCCCAGGTACCAGCCCCTTCGCCTGGCCCCCACCCTCGGCTCCCAGCCCCAGGTACCAGCCCCTTCGCCTGGCCCCCACCCTCGGCTCCCAGCCCCAGGTACCAGCCCCTTCGCCTGGCCCCCACCCTCGGCTCCCAGCCCCAGGTACCAGCCCCAAGCCTGGACACCACCAGGCTGAAACAGCCGACGAGGCTCCAACGACTCCAGTGGTTCCACATTAGCTGGAGTAAACCTTCCTGCAGGTGAAAAATGTCCTGTGATTGGCTAATTAATCAGTCAAACGGGAGCGACGCGGCCTCTGACTGGAGGGACCGAAGCAGGCGCCTGCAGAGGGCCCGCTGATAAATAGTCTCCCTGACGATTCATACATCAACAAAAGTTAGTCATTTTTCTAAAGCCCAAAGATGGCGGTGCAGGGGAGGGGTAGGTATCGCCACTGAAGTTACCCTAGCTACAGTTTTAATTTATTTTGCTCGCTTTATTTATATTTATTTGTCAATGTGGAGAAACGACTCCTCTACTCGACAGATAATCACTTTTTTTTTTTTTTATGTCTCACTTTTTGAATCTTGTGTAATTGTTCTCTTTGTAGAAAGCACTGTATTTTTTCCTTAGCCTTACTCTTAGTCTTAGTCTTAGTCTTAGTCTTAGCCTTAGTCTTAGCCTTAGTCTTGGACAACAACAAAAAACAGCTGAATGGAGAATATCCATTTGAAACAGCTTTATAAAACACAACTAGGATTAATCTACAGTATGTCCGGGAATATAGATTAGTCTCTGATGTGTTTAAACGATAATTTGACCGTTACTGAGCGTACCTAGGCTACCTGCGCTATCATACAGGCCCGCTGGTTGTTTAAATACGGTAAGGAGATACGTTGTTTAAATACGGTAAGGAGATACGTTGTTTAAATACGGTAAGGAGAACAGTACAACTCTATAGGATCATGAATAACCCACATCTCCTTTGTGCAAATTTATTTTAATGCAAATTCAGTCTAGAGTCTTGGTTTGGCACATACATTTCACTCCAGTATGCAGTCCGGTACCTCTGTATATTTATTATATCTTAATAAGCAGAGAGATCATTTACAGGACGGGTTGTTGTACATACAGATATGAAATAATGTAGTGAACAAAAAAGTGTTAAACAAATATTTTATATTTGAGATTCTTCAAAAGTAGCCACCCTTTGCCTTGATGACAGCTTTGCACACACTTGGAATTCTCTCAACCAGCTTCATGAGGTAGTCACCTGGAATGCATTTCAATTAACAGGTGTGCATTGTTAAAAGTTATTTTGTGGAATTTCTTTCCTTCTTAATGCGGTTGAGTCAATCAGTTGTGTTGTGACAAGGTAGGGGTGGTATACAGAAGATAGTCCTATTTGGTAAAAGAACAAGTCCATATTACAGCAAAAACAGCTCAAACAAGCAAAGGGAAAGCCAATCCATTTAAGTTAAGACATGAAGGTCAGTCAATACAAAACATTTCAAGAACTTTGAAAGTTTCTTCAAGTGCAGTCATGAAAACCATCAAGTGCTATGATGAAACTGGCTCTCATGAAGACCACCACAGGAAAGGAAGACCCAGAGTTATTAAGCCGTGATGAAACTGGCTCTCATGAAGACCACCACAGGAAAGGAAGACCCAGAGTTATTAAGCTATGATGAAACTGGCTCTCATGAAGACCACCACAGGAAAGGAAGACCCAGAGTTACCTCTGCTGCAGAGGATAAGTTCATTAGAGTTACCAGCCTCAGAAATTACAGCCCAAATAAATGCTTCACAGAGTTCAAGTAACAGACACATCTCAATATCAACTGTTCAGAGGAGACTGTGTGAATCAGGCCTTCATGGTCAAATTGCTGCAAAGAAACCACTACTAAAGGACTCCAATACGAAGAAGAGACTTACTTGGGCCAAGAAACACAAGCAATGGACATTAGACTGGTGGAAATCTGTTCTTTGGTCTGATGAGACCAAATTTGAGAGATGCATAGTAGTTGAACGGAATATCTAGGTATGTGTGGTTCCCACCGTGAAGCATGGAGGAGGAGGTGTTATGGTGTGGGGGTGCTTTGCTGGTGACACTGTCTGTGATTTATTTAGAATTAAAGGCAGACTTAACCAGCATGGCTACCACAGCATTCTGCAGCGATATGCCATTCCATCTGGTTTGCGCTTAGTGGGACTATCATTTGTTTTTCAAAAAGGACAATGACCCAAAATACACCTCAAGGCTGTGTAAGGGCTATTTGACCAAGGAGAGTGCTGCATCAGATGACCTGGCCTCGACAATCACCCTACCTCAACCCAATTGAGATGGTTTGGGATGAGTTAGACCACAGAGTGAGGGAAAATCAGCCAACAAGTGCTCAGCATATGTGGGAACTCCTTCAAGACTGTTGGAAAAGCATTCCAGGTGAAGCTGGTTTAGAGAATGCCAAGAGTGTGCGAAGCTGTCATCAAGGCAAAGGGTGGCTACTTTAGAATTGTTTAACACTTTTTTGGTTACTACATGATTCAATATGTATTATTTCATAGGTTTGAGGTCTACAATGCAGAAAATAGTTTTAAAAAACACACAAAAAACACCTTCAATGAGTAGGTGTGTCCAAACTTTTGGCTGGTACTGTATATTGACATAGTGCAAAGTTGATTGCACCTTGAAATGACTAAAACAATTTGTGCTTTTTGACTGATTTATAATTTAAACGACTACCCAGCATTATCTAAGTTTATATTGATGAGCTTGTGTATCAGAACATAGAATCTCTATTTATTTACATGGTTAGTTCTGTAGATTCCACTTGCGCTGTTCTCCTCAACATAACATGCCTGGATGATGGTGATGGATAGGCCTAGCAGTTAGTTAGTGAGTGATTGAGTGAGTTAGTGAGTAGCGAGTAGTGAGTTGGCCGGCTGCGTGGGCCCGGCTGGTTCTAGGGCCCACTAGGTTCCAGCTAGGCGGTCGGTACGGAGTGCTCCTCCTGGGGTCGTGCTGACCTACCTGCCCTCTCCCACTCCCACTCCCTGCTCCGCCACAAAGAGGCCTCAGCCCCTGTTGCCCGCTCCCTCTGCCCACGCCCGTCCACATGAAGGATGGCTAGTCAGTGTGCGGGGGGGGGGGGTCCCGGGCAACACAGTCGGAAGGAAGAAAAAGGATAAGGAAAAGGGTGGTGCAGGGGGAGCAGAAGGGGGAGGGATGGAGCAGGTTGGAGGTTTGGCATTGAGGCATTTGGCAGAGGCTGTCGGTGTGGCAGGCAGGGCACACATGAGTCCACGGGCAGAGTCCACAGGTGGAGTCCAAAGAGCCCCTGCACTCTGAAACAAGGTTTAGTATACAATTAGTAGTATGGTTAATTACATATCTAATAGTAAAGTTAATTATATATCCAGTATTTAGCTTTATTATACAATTAGTAGTATGGTTAATTATTTATCTAATAGTAAGGTTCATTATTGACGTATAAAAGTAGGCCTATATCACTAGACGTTAAACAGTAGGACTATATCACTACACGTTAAACAGTAGGACTATATCACTACACGTTAAACAGTAGACCTATATCACTAGACGTTAAACAGTAGGCCTATATCACTACACGTTAAACAGTAGACCTATATCACTAGACGTTAAACAGTAGACCTATATCACTAGACGTTAAACAGAAGGACTATATCACTAGACGTTAAACAGTAGACCTATATCACTAGACGTTAAACAGTAGGCCTATATCACTAGACGTTAAACAGAAGGACTATATCACTAGACGTTAAACAGTAGGCCTACATCACTAGACGTTAATCAGTAGGACTATATCACTAGACGTTAAACAGTAGGACTATATCACTACACGTTAAACAGTAGGACTACATCATTAGACGTTAAACAGTAGGACTATATCACTAGACGTTAAACAGTAGGCCTATATCACTACACGTTAAACAGTAGGACTATATCACTAGACGTTAAACAGTAGGCCTATATCACTAGACGTTAAACAGAAGGACTATATCACTAGACGTTAAACAGTAGGCCTACATCACTAGACGTTAAACAGTAGGCCTATATCACTAGACGTTAAACAGTAGGACTATATCACTAGACGTTAAACAGTAGGCCTATATCACTAGACGTTAAACAGTAGGACTATATCACTAGACGTTAAACAGTAGGCCTATATCACTAGACGTTAAACAGTAGGCCTATATCACTAGACGTTAAACAGTAGGCCTATATCACTAGACGTTAAACAGTAGGACTACATCATTAGACCTAGTCGTTGTTTTGAACGTAGCAGTAGATTATCACTCAGAGATCTTATGTTCTGAGATGTGTTCTCATTTTCTCGGCATTGCTTGGTATCAGGCTGACGTATTTTGGTTAATCTATATTTCCACATGGTCTGTTAGTGTAGAACATGTTACTGGGTCAGTGTATGTTTTCCCCCCTGGCTGGTTTCATTTGTTTTGTTACGTAACTGAGAAGAAAATGTATGACTAAAAATCCTCCACTGAAATAGATGTGTCTTATCGCACAACGCTCCGTAGGATCAGTTTGGCGTAAAGCGGGCTGCGTGGCCGTGAACTTGCGTTGTGCTCATGGTGTGGACGGCATGTTTGACAGTCAGAGTGATAATGCACTCGAGCCGTGTGTGTGTGTGTGTGTGTATCGCGCTGCTCTAGGGCACCATGTTGTGTTTGTTGTGAAAGCGACGAGCTCTAATTGGCTCTCAGATAACATCTAATTGCCTGAAACAAAAGCGCAGTCTCTCAGAGAGTGCGTCTGTTGACTGGGCCTGTCGGCCTGTTGCTGCTGCCGCCGCCACCGGGAACAACAGAACCTTCCAAGTGTCCCCCCCCCCCCCCCTCCTCCCACATTCCCCCTCCCTCACCTCACCCCTCTCCCTTGCAGCTCTCGGCGCCCCCCCCCCCCCACCTCCCTTTAGCTGTGCCAGCTCGCTGACTCGTACAGATTAGCTCCGTGGGATAAAGAGAAAGAGAAAAGCGCCTGTCTCTTGGTTACGTGGGCTAAACTGGAATGTATGTGGCTAGGTAATTACAGACACCGTGAGACAGCTAACTGCCAGCCTACGATGAGATAGTGTGTGCGCGTGCATGTTATGACCACCGAAACCCGTTGAATCACGGCCACTTTAAACAAAGCTGACAACCCGCAGCTTTTTGGTAAACAGCTGAGCGATACGCGTTACCTCCACCCACTCTGTGTTTATAAAGTGGCCTTTGGCCGTTTTGCTTTTCTCTTTTAAAGAGGCCGTGATTAAATGGTCATAACACACACACACAATTTGCCCAAATAGGTAATTGAAACACTTCAGTTATATTTGACACCATTTTTTTGTTTTGGTGTGACGTAATTACCTCTTGCTGTTTTTGGCGACACAAAATAGTTAAACCCTAAGCTGGACTTTCTAAATCTCGACACAAAATAGTTAAACCCTAAGCTGGACTTTCTAAATCTCGACACAAGATAGTTAAACCCTAAACTGGACTTTCTAAATCTCGACACAAGATAGTTAAACCCTAAGCTGGACTTTCTAAATCTCGACACAAGATAGTTAAACCCTAAGCTGGACTTTCTAAATCTCGACACAAGATAGTTAAACCCTAAACTGGACTTTCTAAATCTCGACACAAGATAGTTAAACCCTAAACTGGACTTTCTAAATCTCGACACAAGATAGTTAAACCCTAAACTGGACTTTCTAAATCTCGACACAAGATAATTAAATCCTAAACTGGACTTTCTAAATCTCGACACAAGATAGTTAAACCCTAAACTGGACTTTCTAAATCTCGACACAAGATAGTTAAACCCTAAACTGGACTTTCTAAATGTCGACACAAGATAGTTAAATCCTAAACTGGATTTACTAAATGTCGACACAAGATAGTTAAACCGTAAAATGGATTTACTAAATGTCAACACAAGATATTTAAACCCTAAAATGGATTTACTAAATCTCGACACAAGATAGTTAAACTCTAAGCTGGACTTTCTAAATGTCGACACAAAATCACTGGATTTGTTAATGTAAACCCAGCTTGGGCTGTGTTGTGGTGGTGAAGGAGAATCTGTCTTGAAACAGACATTCATGTCCCTTGAACCAAGGGGAAGGCCACCTGAGATAACATATTGGATTAACTCATGTATGAGACTTGACCTCTCACACTGTAATAGAAATACCAACTAAAATGTATACATTTAGGTTACTACTGTGTGTACACGTAAACACATGCCTGGTAATTCTACAGGACGTCCTTAAAACATGCTCCTGCATACATTAGGCCTTTAACCTTATGACTCATTCAAGTCCCCACTATTTCATCATCGTCAAGCCACGAAGACAGAATTTCATAAAAAATAAGAGACATTTTGTCGACCGACGCTCTTATCCGACTATCTTCCAAAGGGAAGCAATCATATTCCACACAGAAAAATAACTGATGGAAAACGAGGCAAAAACCATACACTGTATAGGCCTTACTGAACACAGGCAGGGGTGGAGACAGAGGCAGGGGTGGAGACAGAGGCAGGGGTGGAGGTAGAGGATGGACTCCTCTCCTCTCCTCTCCTCTCCTCTCCTCTCCTGACTACTCCTCCCCTCTCTCCTCTCCTCTCTCCTCTCCTCGCCTCTCCTCTCCTGACTACTCCTCCCCTCTCTTCTCTCCTCTCCTCTCTCCTCTCCTCTCCTCTCCTCTCCTCTCCTCTCCTCTCCTCTCCTCTCTCCTCCCCTCTCTCCTCTACTCTCCTCTCCTGACTACTCCTCTCCTCTCTCCTCTCCTCGCCTGACTACTCCTCCCCTCTCTCCTCTCCTCTCCTGACTACTCCTCCCCTCTCTCCTCTCCTCTCTCCTCTCCTGACTACTCCTCTCCTCTCTCCTCTCTGCTCTCCTGACTGCTCCTCCCCTCTCTCCTCTCCTGGCTACTCCTCTCCTCTCTCCTCTCCTGCGACCCCTCTCCTCTCTCCTCTCCTGACTACTCCTCCCCTCTCTCCTCTCCTGGCTACTCCTCTCCTCTCTCCTCTCCTGACTACTCCTCTCCTCTCTCCTCTCTCCTCTCCTGACTACTCCTCCCCTCTCTCCACTCCTGACTACTCCTCCCCTCTCTTCTCTCCTCTCCTCTCTCCTCTCCTCTCCTCTCCTCTCCTGACTACTCCTCTCCTCTCTCCTCCCCTCTCTCCTCTCCTCTCCTCTCCTGACTACTCCTCTCCTCTCTCCTCTCCTCTCCTGACTACTCCTCCCCTCTCTCCCCTCCTCTCTCCTCTCCTGACTACTCCTCTCCTCTCTCCTCTCCTGGCTACTCCTCTCCTCTCTCCTCTCTCCTCTCCTGCGACCCCTCTCCTCTCTCCTCTCCTGGCTACTCCTCTCCTCTCTCCTCTCTCTGCTCTCCTGACTGCTCCTCCCCTCTCTCCTCTCCTGGCTACTCCTCTCCTCTCTCCTCTCCTGCGACCCCTCTCCTCTCTCCTCTCCTGACTACTCCTCCCCTCTCTCCTCTCCTGGCTACTCCTCTCCTCTCTCCTCTCCTGACTACTCCTCTCCTCTCTCCTCTCTCCTCTCCTGACTACTCCTCCCCTCTCTCCACTCCTGACTACTCCTCCCCTCTCTTCTCTCCTCTCCTCTCTCCTCTCCTCTCCTCTCCTCTCCTCTCCTGACTACTCCTCTCCTCTCTCCTCCCCTCTCTCCTCTCCTCTCCTCTCCTGACTACTCCTCTCCTCTCTCCTCTCCTCTCCTGACTACTCCTCCCCTCTCTCCTCTCCTCTCTCCTCTCCTGACTACTCCTCTCCTCTCTCCTCTCCTGACTACTCCTCTCCTCTCTCCTCTCTCCTCTCCTGCGACCCCTCTCCTCTCTCCTCTCCTGGCTACTCCTCTCCTCTCTCCTCTCCTGCGACCCCTCTCCTCTCTCCTCTCCTGACTACTCCTCTCCTCTCTCCTCTCCTGCGACCCCTCTCCTCTCTCCTCTCCTGACTTCTCCTCCCCTCTCTCCTCTCCTGACTACTCCTCCCCTCTCCTCTCCTCTCCTGGCTACTCCTCCCCGCTCTCCTCTCCTCTCCTTTCCTGACTACTCCTCCCCTCTCTCCTCTCCTCTCCTGTCCTGACTAATCCTCCACTATCTCCTCTCCTGGCTACTCCTCTCCTCTCTCCTCTCCTACAACCCCTCTCCTCTCTCCTCTCCTGACTTCTCTCCTGCGACCCCTCACCTCTCTCCTCTCCTGACTACTGCTCTCCTCCTCTCCTCTCCTGACTACTCCTCTCCTCCTCTCCTCTCTCCTCTCCTGACTACTCCTCTCCTCTCTCCTCTCCTGACTACTCCTCTCCTCCTCTTCTCTCTCCTCTCCTGACTACTCCTCCCCTCTCTCCTCTCCTCTCCTCTCCTGACTACTCCTCTCCTCCTCTCCTCTCTCCTCTCCTGACTACTCGTCTCCTCTCTCCTCTCCTGACTACTCCTCCACTCTCTCCTTTCCTGACTACTCCTCTCCTCCTCTCCTCTCCTGACTACTCCTCTCCTCTCCTGACTACTCCTCTCGTCCTCTCCTCTCTTGACTACTGCTCTCATCTCTCCTCTCCTGACTGTCCTCTCCTCCTCCCCTCTCTCCTTTCCTGACTACTCCTCTCCTCCTCTCCTCTCCTGACTACTCCTCTCCTCTCCTCTCCTGACTACTACTCTCCTCCTCTCCTCTCCTGACTACTGCTCTCATCTCTCCTCTCCTGACTACTCCTCTCCTCCTCCCCTCTCTCCTCTCCTGACTACTCCTCTCCTCTCCTGACTACTCCTCTCCTTTCTCCTCTCCTGACTACTCCTTTCCTCTCTCCTCTCCTGACTACTCCTCTCCTCCTCTTCTCTCTCCTCTCGTGACTACTCCTCCCCTCTCTCCTCTCCTCTTTTCTCTCCTGGCTACTCCTCTCCTCTCTCCTCTCCTGCGACCCCTCTCCTCTCTCCTCTCCTGACTACTCGTCTCCTCTCTCCTCTCTCCTCTCCTGGCTACTCCTCTCCTCTCTCCTCTCCAGCGACCCCTCTCCTCTCTCCTCTCCTGACTACTTGTCTCCTCTCTCCTCTCCCCTCTCTCCTCTCCTGACTACTCCTCTCCTCTCCTCTCCTGACTACTGCTCTCCTCTCCTGACTGTCCTCTCCTCCTCTCCTCTCTCCTCTCCTGACTACTCCCCTCTCTCCTCTCCTGACTACTCCTCTCCTCTTCTCCTCTCCTGACTAGTCCTCTCCCCTCTCCTCTCCTGACTACTCCTCTCCTCCTCCCCTCTCTCCTCTCCTGACTACTCCTCTCCTGACTACTCCTCTCCTCTCCTGACTACTCCTCTCCTTTCTCCTCTCCTGACTACTCCTCTCCTCTCTCCTCTCCTGACTACTCCTCTCCTCCTCTTCTCTCCTCTCCTGACTACTCTTCCCCTCTCTCCTCACCTGAACTCTCGTCTCCTCTCTCCTCTCCTGACTACTCATCCCCTCTCTCCTCTCCTGACTACTCCTCTCCTCTCTCCTCTCCTCTCCTGACTACTCCTCCCCTCTCCTGACTACTCCTCCCCTCTCTCCTCTCCTGACTACTCCTCCCCTCTCTCCTCTCCTGTCGACCCCTTCCCTCTCATCAGGGACATGACAGCTGGGTCGAGCGGCTCTAATCCATACGCCCTGGCTATCTCCAGACGTATTATCAGGACAGAACAATGAGGCCACAGTCAAATAATTTACCAACCTTCCAATACTGTCCGGACATTATCTGAAAACGGACAGTAATAATAAGAAGTTAATTTAAAGGAGAAATAAGTGTCTTTCGGGGTTTAACTGACATAAGACAAAGAGGCACATTGGGGGAATTAGTTGGATATTTTTATGTGTAGTCTTTGTTTGGTTATTGATAAGGAATAACACAGTACCAATACTAGTTTTGATTTCCATTTTTGTATTTTCTTTGTACAACCACACAACCATAAACCTTTTTTTGCAATCTTGTTGTAGTATGAACTTAATAAGCTACACACACATGACAGGTTGAACACTTTGTCCCTGGCTCTCCTGCACCTATCTGATGTTTGTATTGACCGTGTAGAGTTTCTGCCCCAACAGGTTCTGGGTTTGAAACTGCGACCAAAACAACCCGCATTTGTGAGCCTTTGACTTGGCAGTGCGACAGCCATTTTTTGGGGTGGGCGGTCGCTAGGGTGAAATTGTTTTTGCTGGTCACAGTACGGTGTAATTGACCAAAAATAAACCATATGACAGTATCTGCCTGTCCCTGTTTTGCTGTCGGCTGCTGTTCGAGCCTGCCACTCTCACTACCTCTCCCTACTGTGTGTACGGAGAAGAGACATGCATTCTAATAAGCACAGAGCAGGGAGAGATGTATTATAATAAGCACAGAGCAGGGAGAGATGTATTATAATAAGCACAGAGCAGGGAGAGATGTATTATAATAAGCACAGAGCAGGGAGAGATGTATTATAATAAGCACAGAGCAGGGAGAGATGTATTATAATAAGCACAGAGCAGGGAGAGATGTATTATAATAAGCACAGAGCAGGGAGAGATGTATTATAATAAGCACAGAGCAGGGAGAGATGTATTATAATAAGCACAGAGCAGGGAGAGATGCATTATAATAAGCACAGAGCAGGGAGAGATGTATTATAATAAGCACAGAGCAGGGAGAGATGTATTATAATAAGCACAGAGCAGGGAGAGATGCATTATAATAAGCACAGAGCAGGGAGAGATGTATTATAATAAGCACAGAGCAGGGAGAGATGTATTATAATAAGCACAGAGCAGGGAGAGATGTATTATAATAAGCACAGAGCAGGGAGAGATGTATTATAATAAGCACAGAGCAGGGAGAGATGTATTCTGAGAAGCACAGAGCAGGGAGAGAAAAGTAAAAGTAACAGTCAGTATCTGGTGTGGCCACCAGCTGCATTAAGTACTGCAGTGTATCGTCTCCTCATGGACTGCACCAGATTTGCCAGTTCTTGCTGTGAGATGTTACCCCACTCTTCCACCAAGGCACCTGCAAGTTCCCGGACATTTCTGGGGGGAATGGCCCTAGCCCTCACCCTCCGATCCAACAGGTCCCAGATGTGCTCAATGGGACTGAGATCCAGGGCCTTCGCTGGCCATGGCAGAACACTGACATTCCTGTCTTGCAGGAAATCACACACAGAACGAGCAGTATGGCTGGTGGCATTGTCATGCTGGAGGGTCATGTCAGGATGAGCCTGCAGGAAGGGTACCACATGAGGGAGGAGGATGTCTTCCCTGTAACGCACAGCGTTGAGATTGCCTGCAATGACAACAAGCTCAGTCCGATGATGCTGTGACACACCGCCCCAGACCATGACGGGCCCTCCACCTCCAAATCGATCCCGCTCCAGAGTACAGGCCTCAGTGTAACGCTCATTCCTTCGACGATAAACGCGAATCTGACCATCACCCCAGGTGAGACAAAACCGCGACTCGTCAGTGAAGAGCACTTTTTGCCTGTCCTGTCTGGTCCAGCAACGGTAGGTTTGTGCCCATAGGCGACGTTGTTGCTGGTGATGTCTGGTGAGGACCTGCCTTACAACAGGCCTACAAGCCCTCAGTCCAGCCTCTCTCAGCCTATTGCGGACAGTCTGAGCACTGATGGAGGGATTGTGCTTTCCCGGTGTAACTCGGACAGTTGTTGTTGCCGTCCTGTACCTGTCCCGCAGGTGTGATGTTCGGATGTACCGATCCTGTGCAGGTGTTGTTACACGTGGTCTGCCACTGCGAGGACGATCAGCTGTCCGTCTTGTCTCCCTGTAGCTCTGTCTTAGGCGTCTCACAGTACGGACATTGCAATTTATTGCCCTGGCCACATCTGCAGTCCTCATGCCTCTTTGCAGAATGCCTAAAGCACGTTGACACAGATGAGAAGGGACCCTGGGCATCTTTCTTTTGGTGTTTTTCAGAGTCCGTAGAAAGGCCTCTTTAGTGTCCTAAGTTTTCATAACTGTGACTTTAATTGCCTACCGTCTGTAAGCTGTTAGTGTCTTAACGACCGTTCCACAGGTGCATGTTCATGAATTGTTTATGGTTCATTGAACAAGCATGGGAAACAGTGTTTAAACCCTTTACAATGAAGATCTGTGAAGTTATTTAGATTTTTACGAATTATCTTTGAAAGACAGGGCCCTGAAAAAGGAACGTTTCCTTTTTTGCTCAGTTTATAACCAAATGTAGCCTATTACTAGCTGAATATAGAGGGAAAGCATGCCGGATCCCAATGCATTTATAAACTACCACATATCCAGGCCAGTAGACATTCTGTTCGGGAAGTAGATTTTTGAACCTTAAGTAAATCTATCAAAATCAATGTAAAAATTCTAAGGTCATGCTAATTTAAAAGATAGCTAGTCATTATAAGCCTTGTTCTGTATGGAATACAGGTCATTATGGGACACAGGACAGATCATTATGGGACACAGGACAGGTCATTATGGGACACAGGTCAGGTCTTTATGGGACACAGGACAGGTCATTATGGGACACAGGACAGGTCATTATGGGACACAGGACAGGTCATTATGGGACACAGGACAGGTCATTATGGGACACAGGACAGGTCATTATGGGACATAGGACAGGTCATTATGGGACACAGGACAGGTCATTATGGGACACAGGACAGGTCATTATGGGACACAGGACAGGTCATTATGGGACATAGGACAGGTCATTATGGGACACAGGTCAGGTCATTATGGAGGTCTTTATGGGACACAGGACAGATCATTATGGGACATAGGACAGGTCATTATGGGACATAGGACAGGTCTTTATGGGACACAGGACAGGTCATTATGGGACACAGGACAGGTCATTATGGGACATAGGACAGGTCATTATGGGACACAGGTCAGGTCATTATGGAGGTCTTTATGGGACACAGGACAGGTCATTATGGGACATAGGACAGGTCATTATGGGACATAGGACAGGTCTTTATGGGACACAGGACAGGTCATTATGGGACACAGGACAGGTCATTATGGGACACAGGACATGTCTTTATGGGACACAGGACAGGTCATTATGGGACATAGGACAGATCATTATGGGACACAGGACAGGTCATTATGGGACACAGGACAGGTCATTATGGAACACAGGTCAGGTCATTATGGAGGTCTTTATGGGACACAGGACAGGTCATTATGGGACACAGGACAGGTCATTATGGGGGTCTTTATGGGACACAGGACAGGTCATTATGGGACACAGGACAGGTCTTTATGGGACATAGGACAGGTCTTTATGGGACACAGGACAGGTCATTATGGGACACAGGACAGGTCTTTATGGGACATAGGACAGGTCATTATGCGACACAGGACAGGTCATTATGCGACACAGGACAGGTCATTATGGAACACAGGACAGGTCATTATAGGTGCATAGTGACCAAAAATTGGTGCCACCAAATCATGTGCTGTTGCCATCAACTGAACCGCTGATAGCACTGTAGCAGCCAGTGGAAACAGTGTAGAACCCTGAGGTTAGTTAGTAATCGGGGAAGGGAGAGGCGTAGCGAGCTACTCCATCACCGTGAAAAAACATGGAAAATCCTGTCGTAATTAAACAGTCAACAGGACTGCTCAACATCAATCGACTGGATATGGTTGATATAACATTGTCAGGTATTTGTTATAACTTTTGATTTAAATCATTACACAATTTTATTTTATAGGAAACAAACTATGGGATTACACGTCTACAACATAACAAAAATGTGTCACACTAAATGTGTTTAAGATCTATTTTCTCAGATTTTGTCTTAAGCCTTGACTGAATATGTACAGAGCCTTTGTAAAGTATTCACACCCCTTGACTTATTTTGTTGTCACAGTCTGAATTCAGAACGTGTAGGGACCGACGCTGGAGAAGAAAAGCAGGTAGGGGGAGTTGAACGTTTAATGTGGAACAGACATCGAACGGGACAGGAAAAGCGTCAGAACCAGGTAACAAAATGACGAACATTAATCTTGAAGCAGGGAACAGAGCTTGGGAACAGACAGATATAGAGGAGGTAATGACACAGGTGATTGAGTCCAGGTGAGTCCAATAATCGCTGATGCGCGTGACGGGGAAAGGCAGGTGTGCGTAATGACGGTGGCAGGAGTGCGTAATGCTGGGGAGCCTGGCGCCCTCGAGCGTCAGGGTGTGACAAACGGATTAAATGTATGTTTTTATGTATCACCCAGCTACACACAATACCCCATAATGACATCACAATACCCCATAATGACATCACAATACCCCATAATGACATCACAATACCCCATAATGACATCACAATACCCCATAATGACATCACAATACCCCATAATGACAAAGTGAAAACATGTTTTTAGAAATGTTTGCAAATGTAGTGAAAATGAAATGGATACGGTCAATACATGTTAGTATCACCTTTGGTAGCGATTAAAGCTGCAAGTCGTCCTGGGTAAGTCTCTAAGAGAATTCCACATCTGGATTGAACAATATCTGTCCATTATTATTTTCAAAATTCTTCAAGCGATGTCACATTGGTTGTTGATCATTACTTAACAGACATGTTCATATCTTTCCATAGAATTTCAAGCAGATTTAATTCAAAACTGTAACTCGGCTGCTCTGGAACATTCAATGTCGTCTTGGTAAGCAACTCCAGTATCAATTTGGACTTGTGTTTTAGGTTATTGTCCTGCTGAAAGGTGAATTCATCTCCCAGTGTCTGGTGGAAAGCAGACTGAACCAGGTATTCCTCTAAGATTTCGCCTGTGCTTATCTCAGTTCTTAAAGTTGACAAGCGTACTCTTAACATGATGCAGCCACCACTATGCTTGAAAATACACCTCCCAAGTGGCGCAGTGGTCTAAAGGATCTGCATCGCAGTGCCACTAGAGATCCTGGTTCGAGTCCAGGGACTGTTGTAGCCGGCCGTGACCGGGAGACCCATGGGCGACGCACAATTGGCCCAGCGTCGTCTGGGTTCGGGGAGGGTTTGGCTGGCAGTGATGATCTTGACCCATCGCGCACTAGCAACTCCTGTGGTGGGCCGGTTGCAATACACAGTCGCCAGGTGTACAGTGTATCCTCTGACACATTGGTGTGGCTGGCTTCTGGGCTAAGCGGGCATTGCATCAAGAAGCAGTGCAGCTTGGCTTTGTTGTGTTTTGGAGTATGCATGGCTCTCGACCTTCACCTCTCCTGAGTCCGTACTGGAGTTGCAGCAATGGGACAAGACTGCAACTACCAATTGGGGAGAAAAAGGGGTAAACAATTTTTAAAAGAATTAAGAAAATATGGAGAGAGTACTCAGTAATGTTTTGTATTGGATTTACTGCAAACTTAACACTTTGTATTCAGGACAAAAAATGAATTGCTTTGCCACATTTTTTTCAGTATTAATTTAGTTCCTTGTTGCAAACAGGATGCATGTTTTGGAATATTGTTATTCTGTACAGGCTTCTTTCTTTTCACTCTGTCATTTAGGTTAGTGTTATGGTGTAACTACAATGTTGTTGATCCATCCTCAGTTCTCCTATCACAGCTATTCAACTCTGGAACTGTTTTAAAGTCACTATTGGCCTCATGGTGAAATCCCTGAGCAGTTTCCTTCCTCTCCGGCAACTGAGTTAGGAAGGACGCCTGTATGTTTGTAGTGACTGGGTGTATTGATACACCATCCAAAGTTTAATTAATTACTTCACCAGGCTCAATAGGTGCCTTTGAGAGGCATTGGAAAACCTCCCTTGTCTTTGTGGTTGAATCTGTGTTTGAAATTCACTGCTGGACTGAGGGACCTTACAGATAATTGTATGTGTGGGGTAAAGAGATGAGGTAGTCATTAAAAAATCATGTTAAACACTATTATTTCACACAGAGTGAGTCCATGCAACTTAATATGTGACTTGTTAAGCAAATGTTTACTCCTGAACATATTTAGGCTTGTCATAACAAAGGGGTTGAATAGTGTTTGACTCAAGACATTTCAGATTTACATTTTTTATTCATTTGTAAAAAAATTGCAAATAACAGAATTCCACTTGGACATGATGGGCTATTGTGTGTGGGCCAGTGACACACAAATCTACACGTCATCCATTTTAAATTCAGGCTGTAACACAACAAAATGTGGAAAAAGTCAAGGGGTGTGAATACTTTCTGCAGGCTCTGTATCTACACAGTAGCTCTTAGAATAAGGGAGATAAAACATGTCAGCCTGCTCAGCGGGCAAATACACAACCAGGAAGGAATCCCCACACACTATATTACACAACCAGGAAGGAATCCCCACACACTATATTTAAACATAAAACTTTTCACTGACAGGAAATATGGGGAGAGAGGATTTAGTAATCACTTCACCTGAGCTGTTAATTGCCTCAGCAAGACTCCAACTGTCACAATCCAGGTGTCCCACTGCAGTCAAACAGGACTACAGATCTCCGCAGTAACTGGAAGTGGTCTGTAAAAAGAGGAATAAAAAAAGCAAAGCCTAGGTGAAACAGCCAAGTTTGAGTCCTATCGCTTTATAGAGAGTAGATTACAAGATGTTGTTGTAGATTACAGGACGTTGTTGTAGATTACAGGATGTTGTTGTAGATTACAAGATGTTGTTGTAGATTACAAGATGTTGTAGATTACAGGACGTTGTTGTAGATTACAAGACGTTGTTGTAGATTACAGGACGTTGATGTAGATTACAAGACGTTGTTGTAGATTACAGGATGTTGTTGTAGATTACAAGACGTTGTTGTAGATTACAGGATGTTGTTGTAGATTACAAGACGTTGTTGTAGATTACAAGACGTTGTTGTAGATTACAGGACGTTGTTGTAGATTACAAGACGTTGTTGTAGATTACAAGACGTTGTTGTAGATTACAAGACGTTGTTGTAGATTACAGGATGTTGTTGTAGATTACAGGACGTTGTTGTAGATTACAGGATGTTGTTGTAGATTACAGGATGTTGTTGTAGATTACAAGATGTTGTTGTAGATTACAAGACGTTGTTGTAGATTACAAGACGTTGTTGTAGATTACAGGATGTTGTTGTAGATTACAGGATGTTGTTGTAGATTACAGGACGTTGTTGTAGATTACAAGATGGTGTTGTAGATTACAAGATGTTGTTGTAGATTACAGGATGTTGTTGTAGATTACAGGATGTTGTTGTAGATTACAAGATGTTGTTGTAGATTACAAGACGTTGTTGTAGATTACAGGATGTTGTTGTAGATTACAGGATGTTGTTGTAGATTACAGGATGTTGTTGTAGATTACAGGATGTTGTTGTAGATTACAAGACGTTGTTGTAGATTACAGGACGTTGTTGTAGATTACAGGATGTTGTTGTAGATTACAAGACGTTGTTGTAGATTACAGGACGTTGTTGTAGATTACAGGACGTTGTTGTAGATTACAGGATGTTGTTGTAGATTACAGGACGTTGTTGTAGATTACAAGATGTTGTTGTAGATTACAGGATGTTGTTGTAGATTACAGGACGTTGTTGTAGATTACAGGACGTTGTTGTAGATTACAGGATGTTGTTGTAGATTACAAGACGTTGTTGTAGATTACAGGATGGTGTTGTAGATTACAAGATGTTCATAACAATAATGTAGCCAACTGACTATCTTGCTTCTAAACGCTTTTATGCAAAGTGACTTACTTAGTCTAGTGTGTACACAGTACATTTTATCTTTGGATGGTTCTGGGAATCGAACCCACAACCCTGGCGTTACAAGCACCATGCTGTACCAACTGAGCTCTGAACACACACACACACACACACACACACACACACACACACACACACACACACACACACACACACACACACACACACACACACACACACACACACACACACACACACACACACACACCTTCTTCAGTCTGTCAACACTCTTTTTGCTCTTTTATCTCAGATTAAGAGAAGGCTCTCTGACAGCTACTTCTTAAAGAGAATGGATGGACGGATGGATGGATGGATGATGACCGGATGGATGAATTGATGTTAACACATACTTATCTAAGGTGCGACCATTTTACTTTCACATGCGCCTAAATATTTAGTTGTGGTAACTGGATTTTTTAATTAATGAGAACCAGTGAGCCTAGAAAAATTGAAGGATTCTAGCTTCATCACCTCAAATATTTGTTTCATTGTGCTCCTAAATGTCTTTGTGTGCGCCTACATTTTTCAACTAAGGCGCCACACTTACTCCTTGTCAAAAAAAGGTCAGCTTATAGAGCCCCGAGATAACCTGGGGCGTCGATCTTACACATAAACAACGGGATCTCACCAACACCAGTGGTTTCTCTAAACACTGTCTTTTTATGTAACCTCCATTAAATCAGGAGAAGACTTTTGAGGTTAGAAACATATTTTTCCGAGGCCCGACTTGACAAGGGGCTCAGCAGCAAGGTATCGTATGTCTATTGACTTAGTCCCATGTCAAATGATTAACTCACAGAAATAGGTTTGAGTTTGCGTCTGCCTTTTCACATTGATGCAAATTGTGAGGGTAAAACTGTAGGTTGGGAGAGTGAACAGACAGACAGACAAAACAGCAGGGCCTTTGGAGAGCAGGTGATGCATGGGGACGGACGGACGGACGGGCGTGAAAACGCCAGGTGTAGCTTTCACTAGGACACCGCTACAACCCATCTAAACCCTCCTCCCTCTCCAGCCCTTTGGCTCGATGAAATTGGCACCCGGAAATCCATAATTCTAGCTAAGGAGCCCCTGACGAGCCATGGCATCACAATAGCCTCCCACCTCCCGTGTTGATTCACATTGGAGAGGCAGCAATACAAGGCTGGCATGTTTCAATACGTAGCTGGGCTGTTTCTAATCGTATTGTTAGGGCTGGTTATTGTCCCGGCCTGTAGAGACTCCACGGACAAAAACACTGAGCACAATCACAATGCCATCCCATGAGGCCGTACGGTGGTACGAGGTGTTCAGGTCTAGGAAATGGACCAGCAAAGGATTCTGGGTAGTGGGTAGAGGTAGAGGGGGCCGCGGCCATACCGGATGCTCCGTTTGTGTGTATTTGTGTGTGCACTCTCCTGTGACGGTTTCCTCTACCAGCCCACAGAATAGTACTAACATATTGTCTGTCTGTCTGTCTGTCTGTCTGTCTGTCTGTCTGTCTGTCTGTCTGTCTGTCTGTCTGTCTGTCTGTCTGTCTGTCTGTCTGTCTGTCTGTCTGTCTGTCTGTCTGTCTAGTGTAGATGTATATCCACAGAAACACCTGGACCATGACCTCTCCATACAACAGGAAGAGGTGTGTCTAATGGGTCAGGTCTGTATGTACAACAGGAAGAGGTGTGTCTAATGGGTCAGGTCTGTATCTACCAGTGGTGGGCCGTCAGGGCCTGCAAGGCCTTCTCTGCTGGCCTAAACATCATCAGAATATAATTTTTTTTTAAATATATTTTCCCACAAATATGTATTAAATTATTCCCCAGAGTAAGAGTTATACTCTTCATTTCATAGCTTTCCTCTTGGTTGCACTGCTTCCAGCCCCAGGTTGAGATTTGGAGGGCTGGTCTTTATGTTAGATCTTTTATCCAATCATATTCAGCCATCATGTGTTGCCAGGGGTCTAAAATCTGCCCTCAGGCCTTCAGAATCAACAGTGCGGGCGCTTGTAGTTTATAGTGAATGGAAATTAAAATTTTGTGTCAACCAATCAGCTTTAGAGTTGGCTATTGTACGCCGGCTGGCTGGCTCCAGTGTTACACAGGAGCCAGCTAGCAGGCGTAGTGCGTGCACGTCTTTTGATTGGATTACCAATATTGAGAGCCAGGTCCTATGGGCAGGTCTATGCAGATCTAGGAAACTGAATTTGATAAACGAATTAATTCGCGTACTACTAAGCTGTTTTTTCAACCCACAATGGCGGAAGGAGGAGAAGATATCGATTTGGTCGAGGATATAATTATAACGCCATTCTCAAGACGAACTTTTCAAGAAAAGTTAGACATTGTAAGGAGAGGTCGCCCGACGCCACAAAGCCTGTCACAGGCGGGAAAGGGGTTCGTTCGCTCGCCACTTTCAAAGTTTCAACTACGAGCGCTGTCAATTGCTCACAGGCTCCGAGAAGCACTGCAAACTGTACTGCTGGGAATGCCTATTATTTGCAAGTGATCGATTTGGTGTTTGGAGCCACACTGGCTTTGCAAACTTGAGTTGTCTGTTAAACACTGTTTACCCAAAAATGTCAATTTGTCAATTTCAAGGTGACGCAACGCCTGGTTATACTGCGTTTCTGTCTAAATGTATAGTGTCTAGAGCCATGGCATCATAATTATGGTAATAAGAGGTGGATTAATTCGGGTGGGACTGTGTAGTACCTCACTGAAGGCCTAGGCCCCAGGCCCACGGCACGCCACTGGTATCTACAACAGGAAGAGGTGTGTCTAATGGGTATCTACAATAGGAGGGCTGGCTGGTAAGGTTGCAGGTACTCACTGTCTCTCCAGTTCACATCAGCTCTCAGACAAGGAAGGACCAGGGGACCCTCACCACGGGCTCTCTTTCTGGATGAACTTCCCAAAACCCATCACCACCCACTCATCACCCACTCACCACCCATCACCACCACCTCAACACCCATCACCACCCATCACCAGCCACTCACCAGCCATCACCAGCCACTCAACACCCATCACCACCCACTCGCCCCCCACTCACCACCCATCACCAGCCTCTCACCACCCATCACCACCCATCACCAGCCACTCACCACCCATCACCACCCACCCACTCACCACCCACTCACCAGCCACTCACCAGCCACTCACTAGCCATACCAGCCACTCACCACCCATCACCACCCATCACCAGCCACTCACCACCCACTCACCAGCCACTCACCACCCACTCACCACCCACTCACCAGCCATCACCACCCACTCACCACCCATCACCACCCACCCACTCACCACCCACTCACCACCCACCCATCACCCATTCACCACCCATTCACCACCCACTCGCCCCCCACTCGCCCCCCACTCATCACCCACTCACCACCCACTCACCACGCACTCACCACGCACTCACCACCCATCACCACCCACTCATCACCCACTCATCACCCACTCATCACCCATTCACCACCCACTCACCACCCACTCACCACCCACTCACCACCCACTCGCCCCCCACTCATCACCCACTCACCACCCACTCATCACCCACTCATCACCGACCCATCACCCATTCGCCACCCACTCACCACCCACTCGCCCCCCACTCACCACCCACTCACCACCCACCCATCACCCATTCACCACCCTCTCGCCCCCCACTCATCACCCACTCATCACCCACTCATCACCCTCTCGCCCCCCACTCATCACCCACTCATCACCCACTCATCACCCATTCACCACCCACTCACCACCCACCCATCACCACCCACTCGCCCCCCACTCACCACCCACTCATCACCCACTCACCACCCACCCATCACCCATTCATCACCCACTCGCCACCCACTCACCACCCACTCACCACCCACTCACCACCCATTCACCACCCATTCACCACCCATTCACCACCCATTCACCACCCACTCATCACACACTCACCACCCACTCGCCCCCCACTCACCAGCCACGCACCAGCCACGCACCAGCCACGCACACTCTTGTCCTCCCTTCGCCTTTCCTCCCTGACCTTCAGCCATCAGCCGTGTAGCTGCCTGAAGTCTCAACTTTGACACTGGTTTGAGGATGGACTGAGGAAACAAGAGATAACCCCAACACTGTCTACAGCAGACTGCGATCGTCTCAATCCTCCATTACAACCAAACTGCTGTGGGATGACTCCCAGATGTTCTGCATCTTTCCCTCCTGATTCCAGGAATTATCTAACCAGGATTTAAGGAAAACCTGGGAGGTTTTGAAAAGTTACCGGAATTGAGCTAACATAGGAGAGAGACTTCAGCAACCACTGTATAAAGAACCATTCAGCAAAATGACTGACTGACTTGTCCCTCTAAAGTTTAGAGGAAGAAATATCTAGCTTTTTTTGCAGGCATCATCATTTGGTATTTCTGCACACCTCACTTCACTTAGATACACCTAGTAAAGATGCCCGCTGGTACAGTGACCAAACTGATGGAGGGAGGGAGAGAGAGAGTGAGAGGAATGGAGGCAGAGAGAGAGAGGCAGAGCTAGAGAGAGAGAGAGTGAGAGTGAGAGAGAGGCAGAGCGAGAGAGAGAAAGAGAGGCAGAGAGAGAGGTAGAGAGGCAGAGGTCGAGAGAGAAGTAGAGAGACAGAGAGGTAGAGAAGCAGAGAGCAGAGAGGCCGAGAGAGAGAGGTAGAGAAGCAGAGAGGACGAGAGAGAAGCAGAGAGACATAGAGGTAGAGAAGCAGAGAGGCAGAGAGAGAAGCAGAGAGACAGAGAGGTAGAGAAGCAGAGAGAGAGCGAGGTAGAGAAGCAGAGAGGCCGAGAGAGAAGCAGAGAGAGAGAGAGAAGCAGAGAGAGAGAGAGAGAGAAGCAGAGAGAGAGAGAAACAGAGAGAGAGAGAGGTAGAGAAGCAGAGAGAAGCAGAGAGAGAGAGAGAAGCAGAGAGAGAGAGAGAGAAGCAGAGAGAGAGAGAGAGCACTGAGAAAGATAAACAGAGAGCAGGGGAGAAGAGTTTAAATCCTTTAATTGGATGTGTTCTCAGCCAGCGGCTAGCAGTGGCCTGTTGGCTGGTTGGCATGGTGAGTCCTGCACGCTATGACACGGCTAATCTAAGGCCACCGGCTGCTCCCTACAGCACCTCCCAAATGGCACTCGTTCTCTATGGGCCCTGGTCAAAAGTAGTGCACCGTATAGGGAATAGGGTGGTTATGGGTCCTGGTCAAAAGTAGTGCACCGTATAGGGAATAGGGTGTCATGTGACAGGGGTTAGGGGAGGGGAGGCTCGCTGTCGGAGGTGGTGAGGCAGCGACATCCATAGTCAGCCTAAATTTTACCTCACAGTTAATGGGAACGGCGGCAGGTGAGGTGGATAAGCCTGACCCGTGCCACCTGAGGCGTCGGCGTGCGCCAGATGAACAAATCCCTACCCTTACCTGTCCTCAAGTGCCCGATTGTGACGTTGACAGAGATGGGGAGTAACACATTGGCTGTGTCAGGCTCAGGGAGAAATAGAAATGGTAGGTTTCTGCTGACTGAAAGCTGTGAAGGCACTTTTATCACAGCTGCAGTGTTCAGATGAGATAAATTACTGGGTGAATTACATGAAAAAAATCAATAAGGACCAAATTGGTTAGTGATTGTGGTGGTATCATCTTGACATGTCTTGTACCCGTGACACAGATCAGATGTCGAAAAGATGAGGGCAGATTTGTACACATTGCCATTCCTATAAGGGTTAGTTGGTAGGGTTTGAGTCTTCTTCTTGGTCACATGTCATGTCATTACCAAAACTACAGGCCAGGTCTGTCTGGCTCCGGATGGACAGCTCCTTTCCAATAAGGATTTACATTAGACAGAGAGAGAGGAGAAGTGTCTATAAGGCTGAGGTATTACATTAGACAGAGAGAGGAGAGGTGTTCTATAAGGCTGAGGTATTACATTAGACAGAGAGAGGAGAGGTGTTCTATAAGGCTGAGGTATTACATTAGACAGAGAGAGGGAGAGGTGTTCTATAAGGCTGAGGTATTACATTAGACAGAGAGAGGAGAGGTGTTCTATAAGGCTGAGGTATTACATTAGACAGAGAGAGGAGAGGTGTTCTATAAGGCTGAGGTATTACATTAGACAGAGAGAGAGGAGAGGTGTTCTATAAGGCTGAGGTATTACATTAGACAGAGAGAGGAGAGGTGTTCTATAAGGCTGAGGTATTACATTAGACAGAGAGAGGAGAGGTGTTCTATAAGGCTGAGGTATTACATTAGACAGAGAGAGGAGAGGTGTTCTATAAGGCTGAGGTATTACATTAGACAGAGAGAGGAGAGGTGTTCTATAAGGCTGAGGTATTACATTAGACAGAGAGAGTAGAGAGGTCAGTTTGTGGCATCATGACTAAGTGATCAAGCGTACATCCCAAAGGGCACCCTATCACCTGCGTACAGTGGTCGACTATAGAGGTTCAGCTTGGGTCATCCTGAAAGGGAATAAATTCTCTCAGATTCACAAGGCCGGAACACTGACAAATTGACATTTCTCAACTGTTCATTCCAACCACACAAAACCTTTTGTTAATTATTTATCAGAGAAAAACATTAAGAACATCTGAACACTGTTTTGAACCCCTGCCAAGGAGGTTGAGTGAGAGGGGTGGGGGATGTGGGACGGTGGGGTTTTGGTGGAAAACCTATTGAATTGGTAAGAGAGAAGAGGCACGCATGGAATAAAAATACAGAATGTCTGCTGGACCTGCCACTACCACGTCTCTGGGTTCCTGGATATTTTCCCAGGATCAAAGCCTTCAGGGGCAACTAGCCTCCCACCAGCCTCTCCTGTCTTCTTATCCCCCCCCCCCCCAGTCCTTGTCCAGTCATGTTTCTACTGCACTAGTCAGATGTCTCAGGTCCCAGTCCAGTCATGTTCCTACTGCACTAGTCAGATGTCTCAGGTCCCAGTCCAGTCATGTTCTACTGCACCAGTCAACTGTCTCAGGTCCCAGTCCAGTCATGTTCTACTGCACCAGTCAGATGTCTCAGGTCCCAGTCCAGTCATGTTCCTACTGCACTAGTCAGATGTCTCAGGTCCCAGTCCAGTCATGTTCCTACTGCACTAGTCAGATGTCTCAGGTCCCAGTCCAGTCATATTCCTACTGCACTAGTCAGATGTCTCAGGTCCCAGTCCAGTCATATTCCTACTGCACTAGTCAGATGTCTCAGGTCCCAGTCCAGTCATGTTCTACTGCACCAGTCAGATGTCTCAGGTCCCAGTCCAGTCATGTTCTACTGCACTAGTCAGATGTCTCAGGTCCCAGTCCAGTCATGTTCTACTGCACCAGTCAGATGTCTCAGGTCCCAGTCCAGTCATGTTCTACTGCACCAGTCAGATGTCTCAGGTCCCAGTCCAGTCATGTTCTACTGCACCAGTCAGATGTCTCAGGTCCCAGTCCAGTCATGTTCTACTGCACCAGTCAGATGTCTCAGGTCCCAGTCCAGTCATGTTCTACTGCACCAGTCAGATGTCTCAGGTCCCAGTCCAGTCATGTTCTACTGCATCAGTCAGATGTCTCAGGTCCCAGTCCAGTCATGTTCTACTGCACTAGTCAGATGTCTCAGGTCCCAGTCCAGTCATATTCCTACTGCACCAGTCAGATGCAGGTCCCAGTCCAGTCATGTTCCTACTGCACTAGTCAGATGTCTCAGGTCCCAGTCCAGTCATATTCCTACTGCACCAGTCAGATGCAGGTCCCAGTCCAGTCATGTTCCTACTGCACTAGTCAGATGTCTCAGGTCCCAGTCCAGTCATATTCCTACTGCACCAGTCAGATGTCTCAGGTCCCAGTCCAGTCATATTCCTACTGCACCAGTCAGATGTCTCAGGTCCCAGTCCAGTCATGTTCCTACGTCTATGTCCTCTTACTTCACCCGTCTCCTGCTAACAGTCTGGTTATTTATTGCCGTAAACCTTTCTGGCCACTCTGGCCTGGCTTTCAACTTTCAAATCCTTTCAGGCCTGCTCTCAAGATCCAAACCATAAAATCCTGAGAGATGTCAGAGTGTGTGTCAAATTAAATCAAATCTAATTTCATTAGTCACATGCACTGAATACAACAGGTGTAGACCTTACAGTGAAATGCTGAATACAACAGGTGTAGACCTTACAGTGAAATGCTTACTTACGAGCCCCTAACCAACAATGCAGTTTTAAAAAATACGGATAAGAATAAGAAATAAAAGTAACAAGTATTAAAGAGCAGCAGTAAAACAACAATAGTGAGACTATAAACAGGGGGTACCGGTTAGTTGAGGTAATATGTACATGTGGGTAGAGTTATTAAAGTGACTATCCACAGATGATAACTACAGAGAGTAGCAGCAGTGTATAAGAGGTGGAGGAGGAGGGGGGGAAATGCAAATAGTAGCCATTTGATTGGGTAGCCATCTGGGTAGCCATTTGATTAGGTGTTCCGGAGTCTTATGGCTTGGGGGTAGAAGCTGTTTAGAATCCTCTTGGACCTAGACTTGGCACTCCGGTACCGCTTACCGTGCGGTAGCAGTGAGAACACTCTATGACTAGGGTAGCTGGTGTCTTTGACAATTTTTAGGGCCTTCCTCTGACACCACCTGGTATAGAGGTCCTGGATGGCAGGAAGCTTGGCCCCAGTGATGTACTGTGCCATTCGCACTACCCTCTGTAGTGCCTTGCGGTTGGAGGCCGAGGAATTGCCGTACCAGACAGTGATGCAACCAGACAGCATGCTCTTGATGGTGCAGCTGTAGAACCTTTTGAGGATCTGGGGACCCATGCCATATCTTTTCAGTCTCCTTGTGGGGAATAGGTTTTGTCGTGCCCTCTTCACGGATGCTTGGTGTGCTTTGACCATGTTAGTTTGTTGGTGGTGGACACCAAGGAACTTGAAGCTCTCAACCTGCTCCACTGCAGCCCCGTCGATGAGAATGGGGGCGTGCTCTGTCCTCCTTTTCCTGTAGTCCACAATCATCTCCTTTGTCTTGATCACATTAAGGGAGAGGTTGTTGTCCTGGCACAACACGGCCAGGTCTCTGAATTCCTCCCTATAGGCTGTCTCATCGTTGTCGGTGATCAGGCCTACCACTGTTATGTCATCGGCAAACTTAATGATGGTGTTGGAGTCGTGCCTGGCCGTGTAGTCATGAATGAACAGGGAGTACAGGAGGGGACTAAGCACGCACCCCTGAAGGGCCCCTGTGTTCAGCGTGGCGGAAGTGTTGTTACTTACCTTTACCACCTGGGGGCAGCCCGTCAGTAAGTCCAGGATCCAGTTGCAGAGGGAGGTGTTTAGTCCCAGGGTCCTTATTGATGAGCTTATTGATGAGCTTTGAGGGCACTTTGGTGTTGAACGCTGAGCTGTAGTCAATGAATAGCATTCTCACATAGGTGTTCCTTTTGTCCAGGTGGGAAACGGCGGTGTGGAGTGCAATAGAGATTGCATCATCTGCGGATCTGTTGGGGCGGTATGCAAATTGGAGTGGGTCTAGGGTTTCTGAGGTAATGGTGTTGATGTGAGCCATGAACAGCCTTTCAAAGAACTTCATGGCTTCAGATGTGAGTACTACGGGTCGGTAGTTATTTAGGCAGGTTACCTTGGTGTTCTTGGGCACAGGCACTATGCCCACAGGCCTGCTTAAAACATGTTGGTATTACAGACTCGGACAGGGAGAGGTTGAAAATGTCAGTGAAGACACCTGCCAGTTGGTCAGCGCATGTTCGCTGGTAACGTGTCCTGGTAATCTGTATGGCCCAGTGAATGTTGACCTGTTTAAAGGTCAAGAGAGCGTGATCACACAGTCTTCCAGAACAGCTGGTGCTCTCATGTATGTTTCAGTGTTTTTTGCCTCGAAGCAAGCATAGAAGTACTTTTGTAGTCTGTAATGGTTTGCAAGCCCTGCCACATCCAACGAGCGTCAGAGCCAGTGTAGTCACTCCTGAGACCTTGCAGAAGGTGGGGTATGTGTACAGGGTCTGTATGTTATCTCAGTATGTTGTGTTTAAATGAGGCCCTGTGTGGGCGATCTCTATTCTGTTTGGCCCAGCGGGGAAGTATATGTCAGGAGGAAGTCAACAGGGAGGTTCAGTCCCAGATGGTACCCAATTTAACCTTTATTTAACTAGGCAAGTCAGTTAACAACACATATTTTACGCTGCCGGCGGAACAGTGGGTTAACTACCTTGTTCAGATTTTTACCTTGTCAGCTCGGGGATTCGATCTCGCAACCTTTCGGTTACTGGCCAAGCGCTCTAACCACTAGGCTACCTGCCACCCTATAGAGTGCACTACTTTTGACAAGAGCCCAATGGCCGATGAACCATGTCCTGGCCAAAAGTAGTGCACTATATAGGGACTAGGGAGGCCTGATCAAATGTTGTGCACTATATAGGGACTTAGGGAGGCCTGGTTAAAGGTAGTGCACTATATAGGGACTAGTGTGCCATTTTTGACGCAGGCCCTAGTTAGCGACAACATGGAGATTAAAGCGGTTTAGAGCTTTCTCCTTTGTTCAAACATCATGGCTGGACGGATGCCATTGGGCAGGATCAGGATGGTTCTATCGCTAGGCAAGTACTGCTGGTTGCCAAGGAAGTGTTATGGAATACCTGGTGGTTGCCAAGGTTACCGTTGAGATGGAAACGGCCGGGTGCCAGTCAGAGTGACTCCTGACAAAATCTGATTATCCAATCATCATGGCCTTAACCCACACAGCCAAACCATGGCTTTAACCCCAGATAGATGGACTAATCTGACAATTAACAAACCATGGCTTTAACCACAGATAGATGGACTAATCTGACAATTAACAAACCATTGCTTTACCCCCAGATAGATGGACTAATCTGACAATTAACAAACCATGGCTTTAACCCCAGATAGATGGACTAATCTCACAACTAACAAACCATGGCTTTACCCCCAGATAGATGGACTAATCTCACAACTAACAAACCATGGCTTTACCCCCAGATAGATGGACTAATCTCACAACTAACAAACCATGGCTTTAACCCCAGATAGATGGACTAATCTCACAACTAACAAACCATGGCTTTAACCCCAGATAGATGGACTAATCTCACAACTAACAAACCATGGCTTTAACCCCAGATAGATGGACTAATCTCACAACTAACAAACCATGGCTTTAACCCCAGATAGATGGACTAATCTCACAACTAACAAACCATGGCTTTAACCACAGATAGATGGACTAATCTCACAACTAACAAACCATGGCTTTAACCCCAGATAGATGGACTAATCTCACAACTAACAAACCATGGCTTTAACCCCAGATAGATGGACTAATCTCACAACTAACAAACCATGGCTTTAACCCCAGATAGATGGACTAATCTCACAACTAACAAACCATGGCTTTAACCCCAGATAGATGGACTAATCTCACAACTAACAAACCATGGCTTTAACCACAGATAGATGGACTAATCTCACAACTAACAAACCATGGCTTTACCCCAGATAGATGGACTAATCTCACAACTAACAAACCATGGCTTTACCCCCAGATAGATGGACTAATCTCACAACTAACAAACCATGGCTTTAACCCCAGATAGATGGACTAATCTGACAACTAACAAACCATGGCTTTACCCCCAGATAGATGGACTAATCTCACAACTAACAAACCATGGCTTTACCCCCAGATAGATGGACTAATCTCACAACTAACAAACCATGGCTTTAACCCCAGATAGATGGACTAATCTCACAACTAACAAACCATGGCTTTAACCCCAGATAGATGGACTAATCTCACAACTAACAAACTAATGGCCTAACTACATGAGAGGCCCTTATTCCTTACAGGGTTCCAGACTGCAACCATTAAGTTGCATTTTGCGACTTTTTGACTTGGCTGTGCAAATTATAATTGGACTGACATCAAGCGCAAAGTCCGCAAATTGTTGACAAACTTATCTGAAGCTGGACTCAAAAAAAACGATTGAAATCTAACTCAGCACACAGGAATGGGTAAATTCAGACGGGATAGTGCAAGACCACGGCCGGCGGCGGTTTAAACTGCTGAGGTTCAAGGACAAGCAGCTAATCCTCTCCAAGGTCAGATCATTCCTGAAGAACAGATATGTATACCAGTCAAACGTCTGGACACACTGTGACGACCCTCCCACTCTGTCTACCGTATTCTCTCTCTCTCTCTCTCTCTTTGCTCTCGTTTCCTTATTAGGATGCCGGTGGGCGGAGTTGGGAGGGTCGTCAGCGACATGGGAAACACCTGGGCCCGGGTGTGTCCCAGGATAAATAGACCTCTTCCACATTCATTGAGGAGACTCTCTCCATTCAGGCAGATGATGGTTGTGGTATTGTTGTGGTTATTTGGTTTGTTTGTGTTGGCACCCTTCTACACCCCTAATTATCACATGTATACACGCAACCACTCACCTACACTACTGACTACACACACAACATTGTTAATTGTATTTACTTCAGTTAATAAATATATTTTGTTATTCTTTATCTCCATGTTGTCTCCCTTTTGTTACGGGCTTTGAGCCGGTTCGTGACAACACCTACTCATTCTACCACACAACGCTTTTTATCTGAATTTTTACTATGTTCTACAATGTAGAATTTTTTGGGAGAGAAAGCCAAGAGTGTGCAAAGTTGTCATCAAGGCAAAGGGTGGCTATTTGAAGAATGTCAAATCTCAAATATATTTTGATTTGTTTAACACTTTTATGGTTACTACATGATTCCATATGTGTTATTTCATAGTTTTGATGTCTTCACTATTATTCTACAATGTAGAAAGAAGTAAAAAATAAAAACCCTGGAATGAGTAGGTGTGTCCAAACCTTTGACTGGTACTGTACATCAATGAGGACTTCTCTTCTTCTCTGACACACTGCGTAAGAAAAGACTGGAACTGCTCCCTGCTATGGGGGAGGCCAGGGTACGGGGTGAATAACCTGTCATCTGCTATGAGGGAGGCCAGGGTACGGGGTGAATACCCTGTCATCTGCTATGAGGGAGGCCAGGGTACGGGGTGAATACCCTGTCATCTGCTATGAGGGAGGCCAGGGTACGGGGTGAATACCCTGTCATCTGCTATGAGGGAGGCCAGGGTACGGGGTGAATACCCTGTCATCTGCTATGAGGGAGGCCAGGGTACGGGGTGAATACCCTGTCATCTGCTATGGGGAAGGCCAGGGTACAGGGTGAATACCCTGTCATCTGCTATGAGGGAGGCCAGGGTACGGGGTGAATACCCTGTCATCTGCTATGAGGGAGGCCAGGGTACGGGGTGAATACCCTGTCATCTGCTATGAGGGAGGCCAGGGTACGGGGTGAATACCCTGTCATCTGCTATGAGGGAGGCCAGGGTACGGGGTGAATACCCTGTCATCTGCTATGAGGGAGGCCAGGGTACGGGGTGAATACCCTGTCATCTGCTATGGGGAAGGCCAGGGTACGGGGTGAATACCCTGTCATCTGCTATGAGGGAGGCCAGGGTACGGGGTGAATACCCTGTCATCTGCTATGAGGGAGGCCAGGGTACGGGGTGAATACCCTGTCATCTGCTATGAGGGAGGCCAGGGTACGGGGTGAATACCCTGTCATCTGCTATGAGGGAGGCCAGGGTACGGGGTGAATACGCTGTCATCTGCTATGAGGGAGGCCAGGGTACGGAGTGAATACCCTGTCATATGCTACGAGGGAGGCCAGGGTACAGAGTGAATACCCTGTCATCTGCTACGAGGGAGGCCAGGGTACAGAGTGAATACCCTGTCATCTGCTATGAGGGAGGCCAGGGTACGGGGTGAATACCCTGTCATCTGCTATGAGGGAGGCCAGGGTACAGGGTGAATACCCTGTCATCTGCAATGAAGGAGGCCAGGGTACGGGGTGAATACCCTGTCATCTGCTATGAGGGAGGCCAGGGTACGGGGTGAATACCCTGTCATCGGCTATGAGGGAGGCCAGGGTACAGGGTGAATACCCTGTCATCTGCTATGAGGGAGGCCAGGGTACGGGGTGAATACCCTGTCTTCGGCTATGAGGGAGGCCAGGGTACAGGGTGAATACCCTGTCATCTGCTATGAGGGAGGCCAGGGTACGGAGTGAATACCCTGTCATCTGCTATGAGGGAGGCCAGGGTACGGGGTGAATACCCTGTCATCTGCTATGAGGGAGGCCAGGGTACGGGGTGAATACCCTGTCATCTGCTACGAGGGAGGCCAGGGTACAGGGTGAATACCCTGTCATCTGCTATGAGGGAGGCCAGGGTACCCACTATATACAGTGATTATCATTATTAGACAGACTTCATATACACACTATATACAGTGATTATCATTATTAGACAGACTATATATACCCACTATATACAGTGATTATCATTATTAGACAGACTATATATACACACTATATACAGTGATTATCATTATTAGACAGACTATATATACACACTATATACAGTGATTATCATTATTAGACAGACTATATATACACACTATATATAGTGATTATCATTATTAGACAGACTATATATACACACTATATACAGTGATTATCATTATTAGACAGATTATATATACACACTATATACAGTGCATTCAGAAAGTATTCAGACCCATTGACTTTTTCCACATTTTGATACTTTACAGCCTTATTGTAAAATGGATTGCACGTGGTCTGCGTTGCTAGGCAACGCTGTTGGAGGCTTATGGTAGAGAAATGAACATTCAATTATCTGGCAACAGCTCTGGTGGACATTCCTGTAGTCAGCATGCAAATGTTCCGCCTCCTCAAAACATGAGATTATCTGTGGCATTGTGTGGTGTGACAAAACTGCTCATTTTAGACAGGCCTTTTATTGTCCCCAGTACAAGGTGCACCTGTGTAATGATCATGTTATTTAATCAGCTTCAAGATATGCCACACCTGTCAGGTGGATTATCTTGGATTATCTTGGCAAAGGTGAAATATTCACTAACAGGAATGTAAACAAATTTGTGTACATCATTTGAGCAAAATAAGCTTTTTGTGCATATAAAAAAAATTCTGGGATCTTTTGTTTCAGCTCATGTAAACATGGGACCAACAATTTACCTGTTGCGTTTATATTTTTGTTCAGTATACATGACTTAGAAGATATAATTCACTCAAAGAAATGATATTGAAGAAGTGGGGGGGTGATTCACATGTGCTGCACCTTTAACTGTCTGTTGCTAGGGAGGACTGCCAACAGTTACATTGGCAACTGAGTGATCTGTGGGATTACGGTTGTACCAATATTTCCTAATGACAGAAAGGTCTTTGTGTCTTTGGGCCGTCCTGAACAGAGACGGGGGCTAGATGAAACAGGCAAAGAACACATCTGTCAAGTCTCATTTCATTTTTTGACTGATACAAAACGTATGTTGGATATGTTGCCTTAAGTTGAAAAACTAAAACCTCTATCGCGTGTGTGTGTGTGTGTGTGTGTGTGTGTGTGTGTGTGTGTGTGTGTGTGTGTGTGTGTGTGTGTGTGTGTGTGTGTGTGTGTGTGTGTGTGTGTGTGTGTGTGTGTGCGTGTGTGTATGCGCGTGCGCGTGCGCGTGCGCGTGCGCGTGCGCGTGTGTGTGTGTGCGTGTGTGTGTGTGTGCGTGTGTGTGTACGTGTACGTGTGTGCGCATGCGTGTGTGTGTGTGTGTGTGTGTGTGTACGTGTGTGTGTGTGTGGTAAGTAAGTAAGTAAACTGGGCAGCCAGGCTGAGGCGAAGGACGGATAGATGGAACACTGTAGTTAAAGTCTACGTCAGCCTCCTCCACAGCCTGACAGCTGATAAATGGTTAGACAATTAAAACTGGGTTACTGGTTTACACTGCGGGCTGCTGGACTCAACCACACTGGGCCTGGAGCTGGGTAGAGGCTTGTGCCTTTCTCCACAAACTAAGGCCATCAATCCTGAACACTGGCACTGAGAGCAGAACATCAATAACAACAGACCCGAGAGAGACACACCTTTCTGAAGCCAGGGCCTGTAATTCAGAAAGGAACTCAGAGTAAGAATTATAATCTAGGATTATTTTTTTCAGTTTACTATTTTAACGTAGTTAATTGATGCCCAAAGGGTTATGGGGAAAAACATGGCACCTTGTCCTTTTAATGAACCAGGTCATGAGAGGATCGACCAACTTAATACATTTTTCCTTCTGCCCATCTCTCCAAGCAACACAACACCCAGACAAATCCCAAATGGCACCCTATTCCATATATAGTGCACTACTTTTGACCAGGGAGTACGTCCTCTAAAACACACAACTCCAGAAACAAACAATCAATTACCTATTGGCCCTGGCAAAAAAATAGTGCACTACTATACAGGGAATAGGGAATAGGGTGCCATTTCTGAATAGAACCATGTAGACCTGTTACTGTAGGCTATAAACAGTAGTGTTGTGGATGACAAGTATACCCATAACATGATGCAGCCACCACCATGTTTGAAAATGGTACTCGGTGATGTGTTTGGATTTGCCCCAAACATAACGCTTTGTATTCAAGACATAAAATGTATTTATTTACCACAATTTTATATTGGTGCCTTGTTGCAAATTGGATGAATGTTTTGGAGTATATGTATTCTGTACAGACTTCCTTCTTTTAACTCTGTCATTTAGGTTAGTGTTGTGGAGTAACTACATTGTTGTTGATCCATCCTCAGTTTTCTCCTATCACATCCAGGCTGTATCACATCCAGCCGTGATTGGGAGTCCCATAGGTCAGCACACAATTGGCCCAGCATCGTCCGAGTTTGGACAGGGTAGGCCGTCATTGTAAATAAGAATTTGTTCTTAGCTGACTTGCCTTGTTAAATAACGGTTAAATAAATGTTTTAATAAACATCTACTAAACTCTGTAAGTGTTTTAAAGTCACTATTGACCTCATGGTGAAATCCCTGGGCGGTTTCCTTCCTCTCCGGCAACTGAGGTAGGAAGGACACCTGCATCTTTGTAGTGACTGGGTGTATTGACACAACATCTAAAGCGTGATTAATAACTTCACCATACTGAAAGAGATATTCAGTGTCTGCTTTTTTTATTTGTACCCATCTACCAATAGGCACCCTTCTTTGTGAAGCATTGGAAAACCTCCCTGGTCTATGTGGATGAACCTGTGTTTGAAATTCACTGCTCGACTGAGGGACCTTACAGAAAATGTTATGTGTTGGGGTACAGAGATGAGGTAGTCCATCCCCAAAAAATTATGTTATAACACTTATTGCACACAGAGTGAGTCCATGCAACTTCTACTGAACAAAGATCAGAAAACCAGTCGGTATCTGGTGTGACCACTATTGGACCCGACACATCTCCTTCACATAGAGTTGATCAGGCTGTTGATTGCGGAATGTTGTCCCACTCGCGAAGTTGCTGGATATTGACGGGAACTGAAACACGCTGTCGTACAGGTCGATCCAGAGCATCCCAAACATGCTCAACGGGTGACATGTCTGGTGAGTATGCAGGCCATGGGAGAACTGGGACATTTTCAGCTTCCAGGAATTGGGGCAGTGCATTATCATGCTGAAACATGAGGTGATGGCGGAGGATGAATGGCAAGACAATGAGCCTCAGGATTTCGTCACGGCATCTCTGTGCATTCAAATTGCCATCGATAAAATGCAATTGTGTTCGTTGTTTGTAGCTTATGCCTGCCCATACCATAACCCCACCGTCACCATGGGGCACTCTGTTCACAACGTTGACATCAACAAACCGTTCGTCCACACAACGCCATACACATGGTCTGCGATTGTGAGGCCGGTTGGATGTACTGCCAAATTCTCGAATAAAACTTTGGAGGTGGCTTATGGTGGAGAAATTAACATAAATTCTCTGGCAACAGCTTTGGTGGACATTCCTGCGATCAGTGTGCAAATTGCACGCTCCCTCAAAACTTGAGATATATGTGACATTGTGTTGTGTGACCAAACTGCACATTATAGAGTGACCTTTTATTGTCCTCAGCACAAGGTGCACCTGCGTAATGATCGTACTGTTTAATCAGCTACTTGATATGCCACACCTGTCAGGTGGATGGATTATCTTGGAAAATGGGAAATGCTCACTAACAGGGATGTAAACAAATGTGTGCACAGAATTTGAGAGAAATAATCTTAATGTGCGTAGGGAACATTTCTGGGATCTTTTATTTCAGCTCATGAAACACGGGACCAACACTTTACATGTTGTGTTTATATCCTTGTTCAGTGTATTGTGTGACTTGTTAAGCAAATTTGTACTCTTTTAAAAACCCTTCAACTCTATTATTGCACGCAGAGTGAGTCCATGCAACTTATTATGTGAATTGTTTTAAATAAACAATGTTTTATTTACTCCTAATCTTATTTAAGCTTGCAATTACAAAGGGGTTGAATATTTTTCGACTCAAGACACTTCAACTTTTCATTTTGTATTGATTTGTCATAAAAAATATATAATTTCACTTTGACATTATGGGGTATTGTGTGTAGGCCAGTGACACAAAATCTCAATTGAATCCATTTTAAAATCAGGATGTTAACACAACACATTGTGGATGAAGTTAAAGGGTGTGAATACTTTCTGAAAGGCAAGTAGAACCTGACAGGCTGACAGGTAGGCAGCAGCAATCTTTTTAACATCACAGATAAACAGCTTAACTCTACCTAATCCATTAACTAGCCTTAACATTAACATGGCTCCCAGACACGTACAAGTTGAGGCCTCTGACACGACAGGACACAGGCAGCATGCAGAGGCGTGGCTCGTTGGCCGATTCACACGTTACCAAGCAACTTTTGGTTGGTCGTAGTTGTCGTGGCAATCCAGACCAGACCACATCAGACCGCTGACTGAGTGTGCATTCCAATGGGCACCCTATTCCATATGGCCCAGGTTAAAAGTAGTGCACCATGAAGGGAACAGGGGTCTGTTTGGGACGGAGGACTGTAAGATGGGTTATGAGGAGATGAGAAGGGTAAGGCCCTCTTCATAACTGTATTGGTGTGTTTAGACCATGATAGTTTGTTGGTGATGTGGACACAAAGGAACTTGAAACTCTAGACCCGCTCCTCTTCCAACCCGTCGATATTAATGGGAGTCTGTTTGGCCCTCCTTTTCCTGTAGTCCACAATCAAGCTGCTTTGTCTTGCTCATATTGAGAGAGAGGTTGTTGTCCTGGCACCACACTGCCAGGTATCTGAACTCCTCCCTATTGGCTGTATCATCGTTGTCGGTGATCCGGCCTACCACTGTTGTGTCATAAGAAAACTTAATGATGGTGTTGGGGACGTGCTTGGCCATGCAGTCGTGGGTGAACAGGGAGTACAGGAGGAGACTAAGCACACACCCCTGAGGGGCTCCAGTGTTGAGGATCAGCGTGGCAGATGTATTGTTGCCTACCCTTACCACCTGGCGGCGGCCCGTCAGGAAGTCCAGGATCCAGTTGCAGAGGGAGTTTTTTAGTCCCAGGGTCCTTAGCTTAATGATGAGCTTGGAGGGCACTATGGTGTTGAACGCTGAGCTGTAGTCAATGAACAACATTCTCACGTAAGTGTTCATTTTTGTCCAGGTGGGAAAGGGCAGTGTGGAGTGATATAGAGATTGCATCATCTGTAGATCTGTTGGGGCGGTATGTGAATTGGAATGGGTCTCGGGTTTCTGACATGATGGGGTTGACGTGATCAACCCCAAGCAGGCAGGAACATTATGGGCCTATCAAGTATCAGACAGGGGGATGCTATTACCAAGGAGCATGTGGTTGAACTAGTCCATCAGGCAACGAGCGACAGGAACGTCACTGAGGTGGCCATGGCAACTCACTCAGGTCAACAATACTGCTGCACATTCTTGCTGTTTTTATACTTAGGCTGTCCATCACAATGTGTGTGTGTGTGTGTGTGTGTGTGTGTGTGTGTGTGTGTGTGTGTGTGTGTGTGTGTGTGTGTGTGTGTGTGTGTGTGTGTGTGTGTGTGTGTGTGTGTGTGTGTGTGTGTGTGTGTGTGTGTGTGTGTGTGTGTGTGTGTGTGTGTGTGTGTGTGTGTGTGTGTGTGTGTGGGTCTGGCACTCAAGGTATGAGCAAACTTGTAAAAGGAGGGTAGTTGAGGGACAGAGTGAAGCGTTACGGTTGGGGAATTAGGTAACATGGCCTCAATTCTTAATTACTTAAACAGTTCAATTAAATTACATCGTTAACGAAGTTGTTCCACACTTGGCAAACGGCTCGTCAGACAGACAGACGGACGGACGGACGGACAGACAGACAGACAGAGGAATGTGAAGATAAGAAAGGTGAGGAAGAGGAGATAAAGAACATCTCTGACGGTTCATCTGGGGTCAATGAAGTTGTCCTGAGGATTGGATGGAAGGGCAACAACAAATCATGTTGTCCATTTGGAGGAAGAGGAAGAGGAGGAAGAGGGCGAGGAAGGGGAGGGAGAGGAAGAGGAGGAAGAGGGCAAGGGAGAAGAGGAAGAGGAGGGAGAGGATTAGAAAGGGGATGAAGAGGAAGATGAGGAAGAGGGCAAGGAAGAAGTTGAAGGGGAAAGAGAGAAAGAGGAAGGGGGGAAAGATGAGGAAGAGGAAGAGGAGGAAGAAAAGGAGGAATTCTGTGATAGTTAATCTAAGGTCTCTCCTGTGTCTGAGGGTCAATGAGTTTGTTCCAAGTATCGGGGTGGTAACAACAACTAAAAGCTGTTAACCCACTACAGTCTGAGGGCCTGGGACTGTGTTGTTACTAAACTAACAGACAGTAGGGCCTGTCATCATTCACTTTGAACTGGACTGTGTGTTTACAGGCAGTAGGACCTGACATCATTCACTTTGAACTGGACTGTGTGTTTACAGGCAGTAGGACCTGACATCATTCACTTTGAACTGGACTGTGTGTTTACAGGCAGTAGGGCCTGTCATCATTCACTTTGAACTGGACTGTGTGTTAACAGGCAGTAGGGCCTGTCATCATTCACTTTGAACTGGACTGTGTGTTTACAGGCAGTAGGGCCTGACATCATTCACTATGAACTGGACTGTGTATTTACAGACAGTAGGGCCTGTCATCATTCACTTTGAACTGGACTGTGTGTTTACAGGCAGTAGGACCTGTCATCATTCACTTTGAACTGGACTGTGTGTTTACAGGCAGTAGGACCTGTCATCATTCACTTTGAACTGGACTGTGTGTTTACAGGCAGTAGGGCCTGTCATCATTCACTATGAACTGGACTGTGTGTTTACAGGCAGTAGGACCTGTCATCATTTACTTTGAACTGGACTGTGTGTTTACAGGCAGTAGGTCCTGTCATCATTCACTTTGAACTGGACTGTGTGTTTACAGGCAGTAGGGCCTGTCATCATTCACTTTGAACTGGACTGTGTGTTTACAGGCAGTAGGTCCTGACATCATTAACTTTGAACTGGACTGTGTGTTTAGCAACAGCATGACTTTAGATCATTAGAACACGTATGCCAAAAGCCACAAAAGACACATGAATGGATCTTTGCAAATATATTAAAACCTTTTGTCAATAGGGGGAGCTGTTAGCACTATTTCTTTTTTTACATTTCCAAATTAAACTGCCCCGTACTCAATTCTTGCTCCTACAATATGCATATTATTATTACTATTGGATAGAAAACAATCTCTAGTTTCTAAAACCGTTTGAATTATGTCTGTGGGTGAACCAGAACTCTTTCTACAGCGAAACTCATGACAGGACATGCGAAGCTCTGAAAAATAGTCTCTGATCTCGGATCAGTTTAAAACTCTGTGTGTGCCCTATGGCTTGACATGAACTGCACCCGCCTTCCCCTGGATGTCAGTAACCAATGAGAAGTGGAATGGTCTCTCTACGTGTTTCTCAGAGTTTATAAAACGGAATGGAGTGAGATGTCCCTTCTTTTCGACGCTCGCCAGGACGCAAGGGAGAACATCAGAATCGCATGCTCAAAAGCTCTCGTTATTGATCAAAGATATATCCGTCTGTGATTTAATTCGATATAGGTGTTAGAAACATCATAACGAAGTTATTTGAAACCGATTTATATCAGTTTATGCGAGTATATTGCTATTTTTCTGAATTTCCTTAGTATTGCGTTTGAGGATTTGGGCATGTGTGTGCCGTGTAGCTATCGTTAGCTGCTAGTTCCGAAGTTGAGGAGGTCGTTTTACAACAAAGCAACGATTCTTTTGGACAAAGGACACATTGCCCAAGATACTGATGGAAGCTCGTCCAAAAGTAAGAGTTATTTATGATTTTATTCCGTATTTATGTGGAAAAATGTAAACGCAGTTGTCAGCCATTTTTTGCGGCACTAGTCTGGCTGTAACTCACAATGTATGTCTAGTAACGTAAATTTTAAAAATCTAAATCAGCGGTTGCATTAATAACCAATGCATCTTTCATTAGCTGTCCAACCTGTATTTTTTTTGTCAATCTAATCGATAAATAATCGTAAACTTAGGTGCCCTTCCAAGATGGCGCCGGCCAGAATGCATGCCATGTTTTGACTGATTACATAGCATAACCACGATTTGTGATGCTAAATATGCACATTTTCGAACAAACTCTATATGCATTGTGTAATATGATGTTACAGGACTGTCATCTGAAGAATTCTGAGAAGGTTAGTGAAAAAATTAATATATTTTGGTGGCGATAACGTTATCGCCCCTTTTGCCTTGATTTAATGCTGGTGTGATGTTAGCTCATGTGGTATGCTAATATAACGATATATTGTGTTTTCGCTGTAAAACACTTAGAAAATCTGAAATATTGTCTGGATTCACAAGATCTGTGTCTTTCGATTGCTGTAGGCTGTGTATTTTTCAGAAATGTTTTAGGATGAGTATTTTGGTAATTGACGTCGGTCTCTGTAATTATTCCGGCTGCTTCCAACGCTATTTCAGATTGCAGCTGCAATGTAGAACTGTGATTTATACCTGAAAAATGCAAATTTTTCTAAAAAAACATATCCTATACCATAAATATGTTATCAGACTGTCATCTTATGAAGTTGTTTCTTGGTTAGTGGCTATATATATCTTTATTTAGTCGAATTAGTGATAGCTACTGATGCAGGAAAAAAATGGTGGAGAAAAAAAGTGGTGTCTTTTGCTATCGTGGTTAGCTAATAGATTTACATATTGTGTCTTCCCTGTAAAACACTTAGAAAATCTGAAATATTGTCTGGATTCACAAGATCTTTGTCTTTCAATTGCTGTAGGCTGTGTATTTTTCAGAAATGTTTTAGGATGAGTATTTTGGTAATTGACGTAGGTCTCTGTAATTATTCCGGCTGCTTCCAACGCTATTTCAGATTGCAGCTGCAATGTAGAACTGTGATTTATACCTGAAAAATGCACATTTTTCTAAAAAAACATATCCTATACCATAAATATGTTATCAGACTGTCATCTTATGAAGTTGTTTCTTGGTTAGTGGCTATATATATCTTTATTTAGTCGAATTAGTGATAGCTACTGATGGAGTAAAAAACTGGTGGAGTAAAAAAAGTGGTGTCTTTTGCTAACGTGGTTAGCTAATAGATTTACATATTGTGTCTTCCCTGTAAAACATTTTAAAAATCAGAAATGATGGCTGGATTCACAAGATCTGTATCTTTCATCTGGTGTCTTGGACTTGTGATTTAATGATATTTAGATGCTTGTATTTACTTGTGACGCTATGCTAGGCTATGCTAGTCAGCTTTTTTACTGTGGGGGGTGCTCCCGGATCCGGGATTGGGAGGAACTAGAAGCCACGAGAGTCCTCTGACATTTGGGAACTTTTACAGTCCTATTGATTATTTTTTTTAGATGAAAAGGTAGGTCTTTCTCTGACTCAGTTATGTACATCAACAACAAGATCAACAACAACAAGATCAACAACTAATGTCAGAGTGAGATGAGCTAAACTCTAATGAGGGAACATTAGTTGGCTATTTGGATGTCAAATTTGCACTGATAAACGACGGGGAATAATAGCCTGGTCGTGTTGCAGCGTGCCTGCCAATGCATGCTTGTCCCAACCAAAGACACATAATAAACCTTGGATTGCTGCGACTATGTATTTGCCATTGAAAGGCTTTGTAGTCTGGACAATAACATTAGTACCCTCTAAAAGAAATACTAAAGAAAATATTTTTGTTAAGCTCACATATTTTAATTTAAAAGTATGCTTGAAGGTGTATGCAATAGAATAAGCATGTAAATAAATGCTAAAGCTTCCAAAATATATATTTTTTTACAATTTTAGGAGTAGTGCCATGATGGCTATGTGGTTGTTTCAATACAGCGCCCCCTGTCAGTCATCTAGGGTTTATACACATCCTGGAGGAGAGCCAAGATGTCTGCCCAGTGGCTTCAATACAGTGCCCCCTGTCAGTCATCTAGGGTTTATACACATCCTGGAGGAGAGCCAAGATGTCTGCCCAGTGGCTTCAATACAGCGCTCCCTGTCAGTCATCTAGGGTTTATACACATCCTGGAGGAGAGCCAAGATGTCTGCCCAGTGGCTTCAATACAGCGCCCCCTGTCAGTCATCTAGGGTTTATACACATCCTGGAGGAGAGCCAAGATGTCTGCCCAGTGGCTTCAATACAGTGCCCCCTGTCAGTCATCTAGGGTTTATACACATCCTGGAGGAGAGCCAAGATGTCTGCCCAGTGGCTTCAATACAGCGCCCCCTGTCAGTCATCTAGGGTTTATACACATCCTGGAGGAGAGCCAAGATGTCTGCCCAGTGGCTTCAATACAGCGCCCCCTGTCAGTCATCTAGGGTTTATACACATCCTGGAGGAGAGCCAAGATGTCTGCCCAGTGGCTTCAATACAGCGCCCCCTGTCAGTCATCTAGGGTTTATACACATCCTGGAGGAGCGCACACTGCAGTATTGACACTGGACACTCTGACCGAGGAGTAGGGTTGATCCAAGTGTCAAGCACCCAACGGCAGTCAAGCACCCAAGCTAACTGGCTAACATGGCTAGCTTGCTAGCTACTTCCAGACACAAATGAGAGAACAGCTCACTCTGCCCACTCTCCCTAGCAGAGCTGGTTAGGATGTTTTCATGGTATCCAGAACGTTGGTGACTGTAACTGTGCTGCTGGCAACATGTTAATTACATTCTTTCGGCTGACGTTTACTGACAATGGTCATATTCAGCGGGTTTTGCGCATTCGTTAATTCTTCTGTTATTCTGTGCTCTAGCACAATCAGATGAGAGTGCTCTGAAATCGGTGTAGATAACCAAAGTGAATTTACAAACACAAGAGATAAACTCAGGGAAAAAAGAAACGTCCCTTTTTCAGGACCCTATTTCAAAGAGAAAAATTCAAATAACTTCACAGATCTTCATTGTAAAGGGTTTAAACACTGTTTCCCATGCTTGTTCAATGAACCATAAACAATGAATGAACCTGTGGAAGGACCTGTGGAACGGTCGTTAAGACACTAACAGCTTACAGATGGTAGGCAATTAAGGTCATAGTTATGAAAACTTAAGACACTAAAGAGACCTTTCTACTGACTCTGAAAAACACCAAAAGAAAGATGCCCAGGGTCCCTGCTCATCTGCATGAACGTACCTTAGGCATACTGCAAGGAGGAATGAGGACTGCAGATGTAACCAGGGCAATAAATTGCAATGTTCGTACTGTGAGACGCCTAAGACAGCGCTACAGGGAGACATGACGGACAGCTGATCGTCCTCGCAGTGGCAGACCACGTGTAACAACACCTGCACGGGATCGGTACATCCGAACATCACACCTGCGGGACAGTTACAGGATGGCAACAACAACTGCCCGAGTTACACCAGGAACGCACAATCCCTCCATCAGTGCTCAGACTGTCCTCAATAGGCTGAGAGAGGCTGGGCTGAGGGCTTGTAGGCCTGTTGTAAGGCAGGTCCTCACCAGACATCACCGGCAACAACGTTGCCTATGGGCACAAACCCACCGTCGCTGGACCAGACAGGACTGGCAAAAAGTGCTCTTCACTGACGAGTCGCGGTTTTGTCTCACCGGGGGTGATGGTCAGATTCGCGTTTATCGTCGAAGGAATGAGCGTTACACCGAGGCCTGTACTCTGGAGCGGGATTGATTTGGAGGTGGAGGGTCCGTCATGGTCTGGGGCGGTGTGTCACAGCATCATCGGACTGAGCTTGTTGTCATTGCAGGCAATCTCAACGCTGTGCGTTTCAGGGTAGACATCCTCCTCCCTCATGTAGTACCCTTCCTGCAGGCTCATCCTGACATGACCCTCGAGCATGACAATGCCACCAGCCATACTGCTCGTTCTGTGCGTGATTTCCTGCAAGACAGGAATGTCAGTGTTCTGCCATGGCCAGCGAAGAGCCCGGATCTCAATCCCATTGAGCACGTCTAGGACCTGTTAGATCGGAGAGTGAGGGCTAGGGCCATTATCTCCAGAAATGTCCGGGAACTTGCAGGTGCCTTGGTGGAAGAGTGGGGTAACATCTCACAGCAAGAACTGGCAAATCTGGTGCAGTCCATGAGGAGGAGATGCACTGCAGTTGGTGCAGCTGGTGGCCACACCAGATACTGACTGTTACTTTTTTTTTTTTTTTTACACATGTTAAGTTTTGCTGAAAATAAACACAGTAGACAGTGAGAGGATGTTGCTTTTTTTTTGCTGAGTTCATGTTAACTGAATAACAGTCGTTTAAGTATTAAGTAACCAAATGACGCCTCCATCTCTAGCTGTAGCCACCAAAAACTATATGAGATGGTTTCTGACATTGGCCATTGAAGGTGAGAATTTGCCCTACTGACGTAGGTTACGACGCCGTCAAGGATATACCATGTCAAGGATGACAAGCACGCAGATCAGCTTCCCTGAGACGGTTTCTGACAGTTTGTGCAGAAATTCTTCAGTTGTGCAAACCCACAATTTCATCAGCTGTCCAGGTGGCTGGTCTCAGACGATCCCGCTGGTGAAGAAGCTGGTTGTGGAGGTCCTGGGTTGGTTACACGTGGTCTGAGGTTGTGAGGCCGGTTGGACGGACTGCCAAATTCTCTAAAACAATGTTGGAATCGGTTTATGGTAGAAAAATGTACATTAAATTATCTGGCAAAAGCTCTGGTGGACATTGCTGCAGTCAGGATACCAATTAATCAGTTTCTTGATTTGCAACACCTTTCAGGTCTTGGCAATGGAGAAATGCTCACTAACAGTAAATGTCTTTATGTTTATGATGTAAACAAATTTGCACACAAAAATTGAGAGGAATAAGCTTTTTATGCATATGTACAATTTCTGGGGGGGGTTTTTTTCAGCTCATGAAATATTGGGACAACACTTTCCATATTGTGTTTATATTTTTTGTAGATTGTTAAAATGCAGGAGGAAAGGCAGACGTTTTATAGTTCCTTCGGAAAGTATTCAGACCCCTTAACATTTTGATAGGTTACAGACTTATTCCAAAAGGAATACCTTATTTACATAAGTATTCAGACCCTTTGCTGTGAGACTCGAAATTGAGCTCAGGTGCATCCTGTTTCCATTGATCATTCTTGAGATGTTTCTACAACTTGATTGGAGTCCACCTGTGGTAAATTCAAATTGAATGGACATGATTTGGAAAGGCACACACCTGTCTATATAAGATCCCACAGTTGACAGTGAGAAGACTGATTTTAAGGATATCTCCAGGTCTGGAGTCCAAATATCTGAAAAGTCTAAAGACTGCCAAGACTTGAGGAACTCCCATCCCTCAGAGTGACTGCTCTGCATTGTTGAGAGAAGTGGTTCCCAACCAGGGCTACTGGGATCTATCCACAGGGGGTACTTGAGAAGACTCAGGAGACCATAGGCCTACTGGGAAAATGCACAAGAGGGGGTACTTCAGGGGTACTCCAGGCAGAGCAACATTCTCTTGGTGGTACAAAAGGAGCCACTGGTTTAGAGAGGCCAGTCAACCATATGCTGGCTACTGCGTGGTTCTTCATATCTCATCTCCACTGATCCTGAACGGTACCCTGTTCCCTTTTGACCAGGGCCAAGATGGCACCATGTAGGGAACACATTGGGTGTTATTTGGGATGTCTACTGATCCTGAACGGTACTGTGGGCAGTACTAGTCTTCCTTTACCTCCTACTGCCAGCGTCCCATAAAGCACCCTATTCCCTATATAGTACACTTAACGCGGGCCCTATCAAGGGAATAGGGTGCGATTGGGCAGGCACAACTGACTTTGACCTGATGGTTGACCTGGTGCTCTCTGACTGAATGACAGACTGACTGACTGACTGACTGATTGGCTGGCTGGCTGGCTGACTGAGGAGTAATGGAAGTGGATGGCTGGTTTAATAACAACCACCTCCCCTCCCTCCCCTCTCTCACTCACCTCCTCTCTCTCCTTGCCTCCCTCCATCCCCTCTCTCACTCCCTCTCCGTCACCTCCTCTCTCCTTGCCTCCCTCCATCCCCTCTCTCACTCCCTCTCCGTCACCTCCTCTCTCTCCTTGCCTCCCTCCATCCCCTCTCTCACTCCCTCTCCGTCACCTCCTCTATCTCCTTACCTCCCTCCCTCCCTCCCCTCTCTCACTCCCTCTCCGTCACCTCCTCTATCTCCTTACCTCCCTCCCTCCCCTCTCTCACTCCCTCACCTCCTCTATCTCCTTGCCTCCCTCCCTCCCCTCTCTCACTCCCTCTCCGTCACCTCCTCTCTCTCCTTGCCTCCATCCCCTCTCTCACTCCCTCTCCGTCACCTCCTCTATCTCCTTACCTCCCTCGCTCCCTCCCCTCTCTCACTCCCTCTCCGTCACCTCCTCTCTCTCCTTGCCTCCCTCCATCCCCTCTCTCACTCCCTCTCCGTCACCTCCTCTCTCTCCTTGCCTCCCTCCCTCCCCTCTCTCCTCAATTGCACCATCTCTATCCTTTACCTTGTCACTCCCTCTCTCTCCGTCCCTCCCTCTCTCTCTCTCTCTCTCTCCATCCCCTCCCCTTCACCTCCATCCCCCTCGCTCAGTGACCAGCTGCTCTGGTTAAGTTGACCGGACCCATCCAACCAACCCTAGCTGATGGAGTGCTGCTCTGACCACAGTCACATGTCTGCAGACTACACACAGCCAAGGAACCGTGGGTTAGAATATACCCATGTGCCAAATAAATGTGATTCAATGTCTGTGTTTTCTTAATTTTTATATTTTTCGTCCAAAGCCTCATGTAACCTTCAGCCTGCTGAGCCACAGGACAGTCGACCGTAGGGCTCAGGCCTCCTGAGTCACAGGACAGGACAGTCGACGGTAGGGCTCAGGTCTCCTGAGCCACAGGACAGTCGACGGTAGGGCTCAGGTCTCCTGAGCCACAGGACAGTCGACGGTAGGGCTCAGGTCTCCTGAGCCACAGGACAGTCGACCATAGGGCTCAGGTCTCCTGAGCCACAGGACAGTCGACGGTAGGGCTCAGGTCAAAGGTAGTGTACTCTAAAAAGAATAGGGTCCATCCGTCAGGGAAACAATGGTGTCCGAAATGGCACCCTATTAGTTAACAGTAGGCTTGGGCGGTATCCAGATTTCCATCTCATCCAGGGATTTACGGTATTACTGGCATAGCACACAAGGGGGCGCATTTGGTAATAAAGCCCATTTGGCCTCTATTACCAGAATGCTAACAACAGTAGCACAAACGAATAGCGAAATAACGTAGAAGTTGTTAGCTAAATGCTAACGAGCGAAAACGAACATAAACTAATTGCAAAGTCAGGCAAATCCAGCTCATACAGTTATACAAGCATTGCTCATTTTCAATACGTGTGGACATTTAGAAACGAAAGTGAATGAGAGAAAATTGTGCAAATGAAGTAAGTTGTGATGCATGCTTTTCTGAAGGAAGAAAAAATAAATTGTACTTCATGAACCTCTTCTTGGACATCTTTGACTTCTCCTCCAGGGCTGAAGGACTTCTCCTCCAGGGCTGAAGGACTTCTCCTCCAGGGCTGAAGGACTTCTCCTCCAGGGCTGAAGGACTTCTCCTCCAGGCTGAAGGACTTCTCCTCCAGGGCTGAAGGACTTCTCCTCCAGGCTGAAGGACTTCTCCTCCAGGGCTGAAGGACTTCTCCTGCAGGCTGAAGGACTTCTCCTCCAGGGCTGAAGGACTTCTCCTCCAGGGCTGAAGGACTTCTCCTGCTGTTTCTCCTCTGATGGGGCTTCCAAAACAAACACAAAAAACTATCCAAACATCCCCAACAAGTGGGGAGACAGGTAGCCTAGTGGTTAGAGCTTTGGGCTAGTAACCGAAAGGTTGTTAGATCAAATCCTGAGCTGACAAGGTAAAAATATGTTGTTCTGCCCCTGAACAAGGCAGTTAACCCACTGTTCCTAGGCTGTTGTAAAAAAGAATTTGTTCTTAACTGACTTGCCTAGTTAAATAAAGGTAAAATATATATGTATAGACTGCTGTAAGTTGCTTTGGATAAACAAGTCTGTGGATTACAGTATTTATTTTATGACTGGTTCTCAACATATGCCAAGAAATCTGAATCTCTCTTTTTCCATCAAACTCTGCATAGATTGGATTTCTAATTTACTTCAGTTTAAAATGGATTGATAACCAATAACCACACTAGTTTCCATTAAAACTTGTCCAATTTTTTATTTTATTTTTTTAAGTTCTCATAAAACTAGACACAACAATTATTGCCTAGTGAGGTGCGTTTCCATGACAATAAAAACAGCTGGACATAATGAAGTCCCACCCAAAGAAATGTTTTTTACAACAATTGAAGACAGCCTGTATACCCTCCCACCTTTCTGTTTAATGTCTCAGGTAGCCAATCGAATGCCAGCATGGATAGAAGTCAGCAATTGGACTATTTGCCATATTCTAATAATTATCATGTTCCAACGTATCGTCACGGACTGTGCCATTGGTGAAATTTGCACTCCTGTTAATCTGATATAATTGGATGGTGAAACTTTTACAAATTTGATATTTGAACAAAATTTGTTTTGCAAGTAGTAGCCTATGCATTTAGATTTCAAATGGCAGCACCGAATCCTATGGTTATTAAATCACTGCATCTGATTCATTTGATTAAAATGCAATTTAGTCAACTGGTCGATTGTTTGGTCAATAGGATGTTGGTCGGGCAGATTTATTTTTTGTTGTAAAGCGGTTGCAAATGTATTTATTATTGTTTCATGCCACATGAGACACCTGTCTGATTCCCGCCTGTCTCAGTGGACTAATCCATTGCCGAGGCCACATGGATGGCACAGTCCATCAGCAACTTAAATCACACGTGACGTGTCGTTCTCCCATCTCCACAGAGGAACTTTAAAACTCTGTCAGAGTGACCATCGGATTCTTGGCCACCTCCCTGACCAAGGCCCTTCTCCCCCGATTGGGAGTCTGTACATAAATTAGTGACAACTGTGTGGAGTTTGTGACATTATTACAGTATTATAGACACTATGTCCTGGGAATTCCTATGGTCTTCTATGTAGAAGAACCCCTTAGCTTCTAACGAGTCGTGTGTACCTTGTGAGCATCATAGATTAAAAAAAATAGCTTTTAATAGAGAGTGTTTTAATAGTTTGTAGCTCAAACCATCCATCATGTGGATGATAGTTTGACAGTATTTCTGATTGTCTTAACTCACCACCACTAATGAAATGTCATATTTCTTCTTTTGTTTTGTTTTTTTACAAATATTATTTTTGCTTTGTCATTATGGGGTATTGTGATGTCATTATGGGGTATTGTGTGTAGATTGATGAAGGGGGAAAAAAGGATTTAATACATTTTAGAATAAGGCTGTAACGTCAAACAAAATGTGGAAAAAGACAAGAGGTTTGAAGGCTTTCAGAATGCTCTGTATATCTGCCATTTCCATTACACATGTCATAATGCTTTTTTTAGCGACGTTGCTTAAATAAACCTGAGTCAATGGAAACCTTCCTATTGTTTAACAGTGGAATTTAGCCTCAACTGCCTTCCCCAGAATGTTGCAATAGCACCCCCTAGTGGACCTTCCCCTGAATGTTGCAATAGCACCCCCTAGTGGACCTTCCCCTGAATGTTGCAATAGCACCCCCTAGTGGACCTTCCCCTGAATGTTACAACTGTGTCTGTGCCTCGGTTGGGCAAAACTAAACATGGGGTGTTCGCCTTAGCAATCTCACTAGGATAAAGACCTCCTCCATTCCTGCCATTATTGAAAGAGATCGTGATACCTCACATCTCAAAATAGGGCTACTTAATGTTAGATCCCTCACTTCAAAGCCAGTTATAGTCAATGAACTAATCACTGATCATAATCTTGATGTGATTGGCCTGATTGAAACATGGCTTAAGCTTGATGAATTTACTGTGTTAAATGAGGCCTCACCTCCTGGTTACACTAGTGACCATATCCCCCGTGCATCCCGCAAAGGCGGAGGTGTTGCTAACATTTACGATAGCAAATTTCAATTTACAAAATAAATAATGACGTTTTCGTCTATTGAGCTTCTAGTCATGAAGTCTATGCAGCCAACTCAATCACGTTTTATAGCTACTGTTTACAGGCCTCCTGGGCCATATACAGCGTTCCTCACTGAGTTCCCTGAATTCCTATCGGACCTTGTAGTCATAGCAGATAATATTCTAATTTTTGGTGATTTTAATATTCACATGGAAAAGTCCACAGACCCACTCCAAAAGGCTTTCGGCGCCATCATCGACTCAGTGGGTTTTGTCCAACATGTCTCTGGACCTAATCACTGCCACAGTCATACTCTGGACCTAGTTTTGTCCCATGGAATAAAGGTTGTAGATCTTAATGTTTTTCCTCATAATCCTGGACTATCGGACCACCATTTTATTACGTTTGCAATCAAACAAATAATCTGCTCAGAACCAAACCAAGTAGCATCAAAAGTCGTGCTATAAATTCTCAGACAACCCAAAGATTCCTTGATGCCCTTCCAGACTCCCTCTGCCTACCCAAGGACGTCAGAGGACAAAAATCAGTTAACCACCTAACTGAGGAACTCAATTTAACCTTGCGCAATACCCTAGATGCAGTTGCACCCCTAAAAACTAAAAACATTTCTCATAAGTAACTAGCTCCCTGGTAAACAGAAAATACCCGAGCTCTGAAGCAAGCTTCCAGAAAATTGGAACGGAAATGGTGCCACACCAAACTGGAAGTCTTCCGACTAGCTTGGAAAGACAGTACCGTGCAGTATCGAAGAGCCCTCACTGCTGCTCGATTATCCTATTTTTCCAACTTAATTGAGGAAAATAAGAACAATCCGAAATTTCTTTTTGATACTGTTGCGAAACTAACTAAAAAGCAGCATTCCCCAAATGAGGATGGCTTTCACTTCAGCAGTAATAAATTCATGAACTTCTTTGAGGAAAAGATCATGATCATTAGAAAGCAAATTACGGACTCCTCTTTAAATCTGCGTATTCCTCCAAAAATCAGCTGTCCTGAGTCTGCACATCTCTGCCAGGACCTAGGATCAAGAGAGACACTCAAGTGTTTTAGTACTATGTCTCTTGACACAATGATGAAAATAATCATGGCCTCTAAACCTTCAAGCTGCATACTGGACCCTATTCCAACTAAACTACTGAAATAGCTGCTTCCTGTGCTTGACCCTCCTATGTTGAACATAATAAACGGCTCTTTATCCACCGGATGTGTACCAAACTCACTAAAAGTGGCAGTAATAAAGCCTCTCTTGAAAAAGCCAAACCTTGACCCAGAAAATATAAAAAACTATCGGCCTATATCGAATCTTACATTCCTCTCAACATTTTTTGAAAAAGCTGTTGCACAACAACTCACTGCGTTCCTGAAGACAAACAATGTATACGAAATGCTTCAGTCTGGTTTTAGACCCCATCATAGCACTGAGACTGCACTTGTGAAGGTGGTAAATTACCTTTTAATGGCGTCAGACCGAGGCTCTGCATCTGTCCTCGTTCTCCTAGACCTTAGTGCTGCCTTTGATACCATCGATCACCACATTCTTTTGGAGAAGATTGGAAACCCAAATTGGTCTACACGGACAAGTTCTGGCCTGGTTTAGATCTTATCTGTCGGAAAGATATCAGTTTGTCTCTGTGAATGGTTTGTCCTCTGACAAATCAACTGTACATTTCGGTGTTCCTCAAGGTTCCGTTTTAGGACCACTATTGTTTTCACTATATATTTTACCTCTTGGGGATGTCATTCGAAAACATAATGTTAACTTTCACTGCTATGCCTCCAAATAGCCTCCAAAACCCTACTCAATAAATTGGATGCAGTCTATCACAGTGCCATCCGTTTTGTCACCAAAGCCCCATATACTACCCACCACTGCGAACTGTACACTCTCGTCGGCTGGCCCTCGCTCCATACTCGTCGCCAAACCCACTGGTTCCAGGTCATCTACAAGACCCTGCTAGGTAAAGTCCCCCCTTATCTCAGCTCGCTGGTCACCATAGCAGCACCTACCTGTAGCACGCGCTCCAGCAGGTATATCTCTCTAGTCACCCCCAAAAACAATTCTTCCTTTGGACGCCTCTCCTTCCAGTTCTCTGCTGCCAATGACTGGAACGAACTACAAAAATCTCTGAAACTGGAAACACTTATCTCCCTCACTAGCTTTAAGCACCAGCTGTCAGAGCAGCTCATAGATTACTGCACCTGTACATAGCCCATCTATAATTTAGCCCAAACAACTACCTCTTTACCTACTGTATTTATTTATTTATTTTGCTCCTTTGCACCCCATTATTTCTGTCTCTACTTTGCGCTTTCTTCCACTGCAAACCAACCATTCCAGTGTTTTTAGTTTTGATTTTACTTGCTGTGTTGTATTTACTTCGCCACCATGGCCTTTTTTATATTTTTATTTATTTATACATATATTTGTTTGCCTTCTCCTCCCTTATCTCACCTCACTTGCTCACATTGTATATAGACTTATTTTTTCACTGTATTATTGACTATATGTTTGTTTTACTCCATGTGTAACTATGTGTTGTTGTATGTGTCGAACTGCTTTGCTTTATCTTGGCCAGGTCGCAATTGTAAATGAGAACGTGTTCTCAATTTGCCTACCTGGTTAAATAAAGGTTAAATAAATAAAAAATAAAAAATAAATAAAAAATAAATATGCGGATGACACACAGCTGTACATTTCAATGAAACATGGTGAAGCCCCAAATTGCCCTCGCTAGAAGCCTGTGTTTCAGACATAAGGAAGTGGATGGCTGCAAACTTTCTACTTTTAAACTCAGACAAAACAGAGATGCTTGTTCTAGGTCCCAAGAAACAAAGAGATCTTCTATTGAATCTGACAATTAATCTTGATGGTTGTAAAGTCGTCTCAAATAAAACTGTGAAGGACCTCGGCGTTACTCTGGACCCTGATCTCTCTTTTGACGAACATATCAAGACTGTTTCAAGGACAGCTTTTTTCCATCTACGTAACATTGCAAAAATCAGAAACTTTCTGTCCAAAAATGATGCAGAAAAATGTATCCATGCTTTTGTTACTTCTAGGTTAGACTACTGCAATGCTCTACTTTCCGGCTACCCGGATAAAGCACTAAATAAACTTTAGTTAGTGCTAAATACGGCTGCTAGAATCCTGACTAGAACCAAAAAATTTGATCATATTACTCCAGTGCTAGCCTCCCTACACTGGCTTCCTGTTAAGGCAAGGGCTGATTTGCAAGGGCAAGGGCTGAGCGGTAGAGATACTCTTAATGATCGGCTATGAAAAGCCAAGTGACATTTACTCCTGAGTTGCTGACTTGCTGCACCCTTGACAACTACTGTAATTATTATTATTTGACCATGCTGGTCATTTATGAACATTTGAACATCTTGGCCATGTTCTGTTATAATCTCCACCCAGCACAGCCAGAAGAGGACTGGCCAACCCTCATAGCCTGGTTCCTCTCTAGGTTTCTTCCTAGGTTTTGGCCTTTCTAGGGAGTTTTTCCTAGCCACCGTGCTTCTACACCTGCATTGCTTGCTGTTAGGGGTTTTAGGCTGGGTTCCTGTACAGCACACACACAGACAGAGAGAGAGAGAGAAACAGAGACAGAGAGAGAGAGACAGAGAGAGAGAGACAGAGAGAGACAGTGAGAGAGAGAGACAGAGACTGAGAGAGAGAGAGAGAGAGAGAGAGAGACAGACAGAGAGAGAGAGAGAGAGAGAGATATGCTATTACGAGGAGCATGTGGTTGAACTAGTCCATCAGGCAACGAGCGACAGGAACGTCACTGAGGTGGCCATGGCAACTCACTCAGGTCAACAATCCTGCTGCACATTCTTGTTGCTTTTATACTTAGGCTGTCCATCACAATGTGCGTGTGTGTGTGTGTACTTTTCCTGTTGGCAGTGTTTTGACCATGGCAGTTATTGAGGTTATCTTGGTTGGCAATCTAGTTGTCCTGGAAACAGAACACTTGACATCAAAAAGGAAATAACTTGTAAAGGATGATTAATTACCAGGGACCTCATGATATTATCAGGATACTGAGGTAGTTGAAACAATATGTACTGTGATTCTACATGTATCACGATTAATCAGGATTCTTTAAATCGCCATACTGCGATTTTATTGCAATTCAATCTTCCAACCATCTTGCTCACAGAAAGTGCCTTCGGAAAATATTCAGACCCCTTGACTTCTTCACCATTTTGTTACTTTACAGCCTTATTCTAAAATGGATTCAATAAATAAATCCTCAGCAATCTACACACAATACCTCATAATGGCAAAGCAAAAACAGGTTTTTAGAAATTTTTGCAAATGTATTCAAACTAAAAAAACAGAAATAGCTTATTTACATCAGTATTCAGACCCTTTGTTATGAGACTTAAAATTGAGCTCAGGTGCATCCTGTTTCCATTGATCATCATTGAGATGTTTCTACAACTTGATTGGAGTCCACCTGTGGTAAATTCAATTGATTGGACAGGATTTGGAAAGGTACACCTGTCTATATAACATTTACATTTAAGTCATTTAGCAGACGCTCTTATCCAGAGCGACTTACAAATTGGTGCATTCACCTTATGATATCCAGTGGAACAACCACTTTACAATAGTGCATCTAACTCTTTTAAGGGGGGGGAGGGTTAGAGGGATTACTTTATCCTATCCTAGGTATTCCTTAAAGAGGTGGGGTTTCAGGTGTCTCCGGAAGGTGGTGATTGACTCCGCTGACCTGGCGTCGTGAGGGAGTTTGTTCCACCATTGGGGTGCCAGAGCAGCGAACAGTTTTAACTGGGCTGAGCGGGAACTGTACTTCCTCAGAGGTAGGGAGGCGAGCAGGCCAGAAGTGGATGAACGCAGTGCCCTTGTTTGGGTGTAGGGCCTGATCAGAGCCTGAAGGTACGGAGGTGCCGTTCCCCTCACAGCTCCGTAGGCAAGCACCATGGTCTTGTAGCGGATGCGAGCTTCAACTGGAAGCCAGTGGAGAGAGCGGAGGAGCGGGGTGACGTGAGAGAACTTGGGAAGGTTGAACACCAGACGGGCTGCGGCGTTCTGGATGAGTTGTAGGGGTTTAATGGCACAGGCAGGGAGCCCAGCCAACAGCGAGTTGCAGTAATCCAGACGGGAGATGACAAGTGCCTGGATTAGGACCTGCGCCGCTTCCTGTGTGAGGCAGTGTCGTACTCTGCGAATGTTGTAGAGCATGAACCTACAGGAACGGGTCACCGCCTTGATGTTAGTTGAGAACGACAGGGTGTTGTCCAGGATCACGCCAAGGTTCTTAGCACTCTGGGAGGAGGACACAATGGAGTTGTCAACCGTGATGGCGAGATCATGGAACAGGCAGTCCTTCCCCGGGAGGAAGAGCAGCTCTGTCTTGCCGAGGTTCAGCTTGAGGTGGTGATCCGTCATCCACACTGATATGTCTGCCAGACATGCAGAGATGCGATTCGCCACCTGGTTATCAGAAGGGGGAAAGGAGAAGATTAATTGTGTGTCGTCTGCATAGCAATGATAGGAGAGACCATGTGAGGATATGACAGAGCCAAGTGACTTGGTGTATAGCGAGAATAGGAGAGGGCCTAGAACAGAGCCCTGGGGGACACCAGTGGTGAGAGCACGTGGTGCGGAGACAGATTCTCGCCACGCCACCTGGTAGGAGCGACCTGTCAGGTAGGACGCAATCCAAGCGTTGGCCGCGCCGGAGATGCCCAGCTCGGAGAGGGTGGAGAGGAGGATCTGATGGTTCACAGTATCAAAGGCAGCCGATAGGTCTAGAAGGATGAGAGCAGAGGAGAGAGTGCGGAGCGCCTCCGTGACACAGAGAAGAGCAGTCTCAGTTGAATGACTAGTCTTGAAACCTGACTGATTTGGATCAAGAAGGTCATTCTGAGAGAGATAGCAGGAGAGCTGGCCAAGGACGGCACGTTCAAGAGTTTTGGAGAGAAAAGAAAGAAGGGATACTGGTCTGTAGTTGTTGACATCGGAGGGATCGAGTGTAGGTTTGTTCAGAAGGGGTGCAACTCTCGCTCTCTTGAAGACGGAAGGGACGTAGCCAGCGGTCAAGGATGAGTTGATGAGCGAGGTGAGGTAAGGGAGAAGGTCTCCGGAAATGGTCTGGAGAAGAGAGGAGGGGATAGGGTCAAGCGGGCAGGTTGTTGGGCGGCCGGCCGTCACAAGACGCGAGATTTCATCTGGAGAGAGAGGGGAGAAAGAGGTCAAAGCACAGGGTAGGGCAGTGTGAGCAGAACCAGCGGTGTCGTTTGACTTAGCAAACGAGGATCGGATGTCGTCGACCTTCTTTTCAAAATGGTTGACGAAGTCATCCGCAGAGAGGGAGGAGGGGGGGGGGAGGGGGAGGAGGATTCAGGAGGGAGGAGAAGGTGGCAAAGAGCTTCCTAGGGTTAGAGGCAGATGCTTGGAATTTAGAGTGGTAGAAAGTGGCTTTAGCAGCAGAGACAGAAGAGGAGAATGTAGAGAGGAGGGAGTGAAAGGATGCCAGGTCCGCAGGGAGGCGAGTTTTCCTCCATTTCCTCCATATAAGGTCCCCCAGTTGACAGTGCATGTCAGAGCAAAAACCAAGCCATGAGGTCGAAGGGATTGTCCGTAGAGCTCCGAGACAGGATTGTGTCGAGGCACAGATCTGGGGAAGGGTACAAAAAAAAATCTGCAGCATTGAAGGTCACCAAGAACACAGTGGCCTCCATCATTCTTAAATGTAAGAAGTTTGGAACCACCAAGACCCTTCCTAGAGCTGGTTCCCTGTCCAAACTGAGCAATCGGGGGAGAAAGCGACCAAGAACCTGACGGTCACTCTGACAGAGCTCTAGAGCTCCTCTGTGGAGATGGAAGAACCTTCCAGAATGACCATTATCTCTGCAGATCTCCACCAATCAGGCCTTTATGGTCGAGTGGCCAAATGGAAGCCACTCCTCAGATAAAGGCACATGACAGCCCGCTTGGAGTTTACCAAAAGGCACCTAAAGACTCTCAGATCAGGAGAAACAAAATATCTCTGGTCTGATGAAACCAAGATTTAACTATTTGACCTGGATGCCAAGCGTCACGTCTGTAGGAAACCTGGCACCATCCCTACGGTGAAGCATGGTGGTGTTAGCATCATCCTGTGGGGATTTTCTTCAGCAGCAGGGACTCTGGGATACTAGTCAGGATCGAGGCAAAGATAAATGGAGAAAGGTACAGAGAGATCCTTGATGAAAACCTGCTCCAGAGCGCTCAGGACCTCAGTCTGGGGCGAAGGTTCACCTTCTAACAGGACAATGACTCTGAGCACACAGCCAGGACAATGCAGGATTGGCTTCTGGACAAGTCTCTGAATGTCATTTACTGGCCCAGCCAGAGCCCGGACTTGAACCTGATTGAACATCTCTGGAGAGACCTGAAAATAGCTGTGCAGCAACACTCCCCATCCAACCTGACAGATCTTGAGAGGATCTGCAGAGAAGAATGGGAGAATCTCCCCAAATACAGGTTTGCCAAGCTTGTACCGTTATACCCAAGAAGACTCGAAGCTGTAATTGCCGCCAAAGGTGCTTCAGCAAAGTACTGAGTACTTTTGCTTACGTAAATGTAATATTTGTTTTTTTATTTTATAAATAATTTTAAAAAATCGAAGAAACCGCACAAGAAAATTTGTTTTGATCAGTCAAGGAAATAAAAGTGCTGAAAACATGTTGGTTCACCATTTCAAAAGAAGATCGGGGCCAGAGAATGAAGAAATGCCAGAGTTTTGGCGCAGGTACATCCGACTAGCGCTAGCTAACGTTAACTAGTACTCATACTGTAGAATCAACATAATATTGTGATAGTCACCGTAGCGATTCCATCCCTACTAGAGGACACACTACTTGGCATAACACTGTACGTCACACTTCCTCTAGTTCCCTGAACACCTACCTCTTCCCCTGTATACTCTACTCTTGGGAAGAGAAAGGCTGCAGATGTTAGGTGATCAGATAACTGTTTAATTAATACAATAGACCTTCACTGATTGACCATCAGCAATATCTAACTCACCTGGTGGCTGGCAGTGGTTACCAGCCCCAGTTGGTTGTTCTTCGCTTGACTTTGATGTGTTCTGTTCTCCCTGATAGAGACAGATAAACATGTTATTCCTGCTGTCTCCAGAACAGACTAGGATAAGGTAAGATACAGGCTCTTTCCTGATTCTTCTCTCATACCTCCTTCTCTGAGGAATCACAGAAAGACTCGTTGACATAGAGCTAGACTGTTAGTTTATCAGTGGTTTTTTGGCTGTGGCACAATTACTGTATAATCAGGTGTCATGTTAACGCAGACAAAAAAATATCAAACGCATAATAAATATCTTCCTGCATTTTGAAAATGCAGATCTGAGCTGTTTCTAATTGTCATTTCTGTACTAATTTTGTGCTTCAGTTGCCCTTCTCCGCCTGGATGAGAAATCTTTGCTCTCATCAGACCAATCAAATTCCAGCATTTACTAACAGGCATTCTATCAGCAGATGGCGCTCTGACTTATGTGTAGCTACTTTTTTCCGGTAGTTTCCGCTGCGTATTGTTCTCCAGGACAATGAAAGATTAACTTCAAGCAAAACATTTGGACATATAGCTGGCTACATTCTTTCTGTGTAACTCTGTGTTGTTCTGTGTAACTCTGTGTAACTCTGTGTTGTTCTGTGTAACTCTGTGTTGTTCTGTGTAACTCTGTGTTGTTCTGTGTAACTCTGTGTTGTTCTGTGTAACTCTGTGTTGTTCTGTGTAACTCTGTGTTGTTCTGTGTAACTCTGTGTTGTTCTGTGTTGTTCTGTGTTGTTCTGTGTAACTCTGTGTTGTTCTGTGTAACTCTGTGTTGTTCTGTGTTGTTCTGTGTTGTTCTGTGTAACTCTGTGTTGTTCTGTGTAACTCTGTGTTGTTCTGTGTAACTCTGTGTTGTTCTGTGTAACTCTGTGTTGTTCTGTGTAACTCTGTGTTGTTCTGTGTAACTCTGTGTAACTCTGTGTTGTTCTGTGTAACTCTGTGTAACTCTGTGTTGTTCTGTGTAACTCTGTGTAACTCTGTGTTGTTCTGTGTAACTCTGTGTTGTTCTGTGTAACTGTGTTGTTCTGTGTAACTCTGTGTTGTTCTGTGTAACTCTGTGTTGTTCTGTGTTGTTCTGTGTTGTTCTGTGTAACTCTGTGTTGTTCTGTGTAACTCTGTGTTGTTCTGTGTAACTCTGTGTTGTTCTGTGTAACTCTGTGTTGTTCTGTGTAACTCTGTGTTGTTCTGTGTAACTCTGTGTTGTTCTGTGTTGTTCTGTGTTGTTCTGTGTAACTCTGTGTTGTTCTGTGTAACTCTGTGTTGTTCTGTGTAACTCTGTGTAACTCTGTGTTGTTCTGTGTAACTCTGTGTAACTCTGTGTTGTTCTGTGTAACTCTGTGTAACTCTGTGTTGTTCTGTGTAACTCTGTGTTGTTCTGTGTTGTTCTGTGTAACTCTGTGTTGTTCTGTGTAACTCTGTGTTGTTCTGTGTTGTTCTGTGTAACTCTGTGTTGTTCTTTGTTGTTCTGTGTAACTCTGTGTTGTTCTGTGTAACTCTGTGTTGTTCTGTGTAACTCTGTGTTGTTCTGTGTAACTCTGTGTTGTTCTGTGTAACTCTGTGTTGTTCTGTGTAACTCTGTGTTGTTCTGTGTTGTTCTGTGTAACTCTGTGTTGTTCTGTGTTGTTCTGTGTTGTTCTGTGTTGTTCTGTGTAACTCTGTGTTGTTCTGTGTAACTCTGTGTTGTTCTGTGTTGTTCTGTGTAACTCTGTGTTGTTCTGTGTAACTCTGTGTTGTTCTGTGTAACTCTGTGTTGTTCTGTGTAACTCTGTGTTGTTCTGTGTAACTATGTGTTGTTCTGTGTAACTCTGTGTTGTTCTGTGTAACTCTGTGTTGTTCTGTGTAACTCTGTGTTGTTCTGTGTAACTCTGTGTAACTCTGTGTTGTTCTGTGTAACTCTGTGTTGTTCTGTGTAAAACTCTGTGTTGTTCTGTGTAACTCTGTGTAACTCTGTGTTGTTCTGTGTAACTCTGTGTTGTTCTGTGTTGTTCTGTGTAACTCTGTGTTGTTCTGTGTAACTCTGTGTTGTTCTGTGTTGTTCTGTGTAACTCTGTGTTGTTCTGTGTTGTTCTGTGTAACTCTGTGTTGTTCTGTGTAACTCTGTGTTGTTCTGTGTAACTCTGTGTTGTTCTGTGTAACTCTGTGTTGTTCTGTGTAACTCTGTGTTGTTCTGTGTAACTCTGTGTTGTTCTGTGTTGTTCTGTGTAACTCTGTGTTGTTCTGTGTTGTTCTGTGTTGTTCTGTGTTGTTCTGTGTAACTCTGTGTTGTTCTGTGTAACTCTGTGTTGTTCTGTGTTGTTCTGTGTAACTCTGTGTTGTTCTGTGTAACTCTGTGTTGTTCTGTGTAACTCTGTGTTGTTCTGTGTAACTCTGTGTTGTTCTGTGTAACTATGTGTTGTTCTGTGTAACTCTGTGTTGTTCTGTGTAACTCTGTGTTGTTCTGTGTAACTCTGTGTTGTTCTGTGTAACTCTGTGTTGTTCTGTGTAACTCTGTGTAACTCTGTGTTGTTCTGTGTAACTCTGTGTTGTTCTGTGTAACTCTGTGTTGTTCTGTGTAACTCTGTGTTGTTCTGTGTTGTTCTGTGTAACTCTGTGTTGTTCTGTGTAACTCTGTGTTGTTCTGTGTTGTTCTGTGTAACTCTGTGTAACTCTGTGTTGTTCTGTGTAACTCTGTGTTGTTCTGTGTAACTCTGTGTTGTTCTGTGTAACTCTGTGTTGTTCTGTGTAACTCTGTGTTGTTCTGTGTAACTCTGTGTTGTTCTGTGTAACTCTGTGTTGTTCTGTGTAACTCTGTGTTGTTCTGTGTTGTTCTGTGTAACTCTGTGTTGTTCTGTGTTGTTCTGTGTAACTCTGTGTTGTTCTGTGTAACTCTGTGTTGTTCTGTGTTGTTCTGTGTAACTCTGTGTTGTTCTGTGTAACTCTGTGTTGTTCTGTGTAACTCTGTGTTGTTCTGTGTAACTCTGTGTTGTTCTGTGTAACTCTGTGTTGTTCTGTGTAACTCTGTGTAACTCTGTGTTGTTCTGTGTAACTCTGTGTTGTTCTGTGTAACTCTGTGTTGTTCTGTGTAACTCTGTGCTGTTCTGTGTAACTCTGTGTTGTTCTGTGTTGTTCTGTGTTGTTCTGTGTAACTCTGTGTTGTTCTGTGTAACTCTGTGTTGTTCTGTGTTGTTCTGTGTAACTCTGTGTAACTCTGTGTTGTTCTGTGTAACTCTGTGTTGTTCTGTGTAACTCTGTGTAACCCTGTGTTGTTCTGTGTAACTCTGTGTTGTTCTGTGTAACTCTGTGTTGTTCTGTGTAACTCTGTGTTGTTCTGTGTAACTCTGTGTTGTTCTGTGTAACTCTGTGTTGTGTAACTCTGTGTTGTTCTGTGTTGTTCTGTGTAACTCTGTGTTGTTCTGTGTAACTCTGTGTTGTTCTGTGTAACTCTGTGTTGTTCTGTGTAACTCTGTGTTGTTCTGTGTAACTCTGTGTTGTTCTGTGTAACTCTGTGTTGTTCTGTGTAACTCTGTGTTGTTCTGTGTAACTCTGTGTTGTTCTGTGTAACTCTGTGTAACTCTGTGTAACTCTGTGTTGTTCTGTGTAACTCTGTGTTGTTCTGTGTAACTCTGTGTTGTTCTGTGTAACTCTGTGTTGTTCTGTGTAACTCTGTGTTGTTCTGTGTAACTCTGTGTTGTTCTGTGTTGTTCTGTGTTGTTCTGTGTAACTCTGTGTTGTTCTGTGTAACTCTGTGTTGTTCTGTGTAACTCTGTGTTGTTCTGTGTAACTCTGTGTTGTTCTGTGTCACTCTGTGTTGTTCTGTGTAACTCTGTGTTGTTCTGTGTAACTCTGTGTTGTTCTGTGTAACTCTGTGTTGTTCTGTGTAACTCTGTGTTGTTCTGTGTAACTCTGTGTAACTCTGTGTTGTTCTGTGTAACTCTGTGTTGTTCTGTGTAACTCTGTGTTGTTCTGTGTAACTCTGTGTAACTCTGTGTTGTTCTGTGTAACTCTGTGTTGTTCTGTGTAACTCTGTGTTGTTCTGTGTAACTCTGTGTTGTTCTGTGTTGTTCTGTGTAACTCTGTGTTGTTCTGTGTAACTCGGTGTTGTTCTGTGTTGTTCTGTGTAACTCTGTGTTGTTCTGTGTAACTCTGTGTTGTTCTGTGTAACTCTGTGTAACTCTGTGTTGTTCTGTGTAACTCTGTGTTGTTCTGTGTAACTCTGTGTTGTTCTGTGTAACTCTGTGTTGTTCTGTGTAACTCTGTGTTGTTCTGTGTTGTTCTGTGTAACTCTGTGTTGTTCTGTGTTGTTCTGTGTTGTTCTGTGTTGTTCTGTGTAACTCTGTGTTGTTCTGTGTAACTCTGTGTTGTTCTGTGTTGTTCTGTGTAACTCTGTGTTGTTCTGTGTAACTCTGTGTTGTTCTGTGTAACTCTGTGTTGTTCTGTGTAACTCTGTGTTGTTCTGTGTTGTTCTGTGTAACTCTGTGTTGTTCTGTGTTGTTCTGTGTTGTTCTGTGTAACTCTGTGTTGTTCTGTGTAACTCTGTGTTGTTCTGTGTTGTTCTGTGTAACTCTGTGTTGTTCTGTGTAACTCTGTGTTGTTCTGTGTAACTCTGTGTTGTTCTGTGTAACTCTGTGTTGTTCTGTGTAACTCTGTGTTGTTCTGTGTAACTCTGTGTTGTTCTGTGTAACTCTGTGTTGTTCTGTGTAACTCTGTGTTGTTCTGTGTAACTCTGTGTTGTTCTGTGTTGTTCTGTGTAACTCTGTGTTGTTCTGTGTAACTCTGTGTTGTTCTGTGTTGTTCTGTGTAACTCTGTGTAACTCTGTGTTGTTCTGTGTAACTCTGTGTTGTTCTGTGTAACTCTGTGTAACTCTGTGTTGTTCTGTGTAACTCTGTGTTGTTCTGTGTAACTCTGTGTTGTTCTGTGTAACTCTGTGTTCTGTGTTGTTCTGTGTAACTCTGTGTTGTTCTGTGTTGTTCTGTGTAACTCTGTGTTGTTCTGTGTTGTTCTGTGTTGTTCTGTGTTGTTCTGTGTAACTCTGTGTTGTTCTGTGTAACTCTGTGTTGTTCTGTGTTGTTCTGTGTAACTCTGTGTTGTTCTGTGTAACTCTGTGTTGTTCTGTGTAACTCTGTGTTGTTCTGTGTAACTCTGTGTTGTTCTGTGTAACTCTGTGTAACTCTGTGTTGTTCTGTGTAACTCTGTGTTGTTCTGTGTAACTCTGTGTTGTTCTGTGTAACTCTGTGCTGTTCTGTGTAACTCTGTGTTGTTCTGTGTTGTTCTGTGTTGTTCTGTGTAACTCTGTGTTGTTCTGTGTAACTCTGTGTTGTTCTGTGTTGTTCTGTGTAACTCTGTGTAACTCTGTGTTGTTCTGTGTAACTCTGTGTTGTTCTGTGTAACTCTGTGTTGTTCTGTGTAACTCTGTGTTGTTCTGTGTAACTCTGTGTTGTTCTGTGTAACTCTGTGTTGTTCTGTGTAACTCTGTGTTGTTCTGTGTAACTCTGTGTTGTTCTGTGTAACTCTGTGTTGTTCTGTGTAACTCTGTGTTGTTCTGTGTAACTCTGTGTTGTTCTGTGTAACTCTGTGTTGTTCTGTGTAACTCTGTGTTGTTCTGTGTAACTCTGTGTTGTTCTGTGTAACTCTGTGTTGTTCTGTGTAACTCTGTGTTGTTCTGTGTAACTCTGTGTAACTCTGTGTAACTCTGTGTTGTTCTGTGTAACTCTGTGTTGTTCTGTGTAACTCTGTGTTGTTCTGTGTAACTCTGTGTTGTTCTGTGTAACTCTGTGTTGTTCTGTGTAACTCTGTGTTGTTCTGTGTAACTCTATGTTGTTCTGTGTTGTTCTGTGTTGTTCTGTGTAACTCTGTGTTGTTCTGTGTAACTCTGTGTTGTTCTGTGTAACTCTGTGTTGTTCTGTGTTGTTCTGTGTAACTCTGTGTTGTTCTGTGTAACTCTGTGTTGTTCTGTGTAACTCTGTGTTGTTCTGTGTAACTCTGTGTTGTTCTGTGTAACTCTGTGTTGTTCTGTGTAACTCTGTGTTGTTCTGTGTAACTCTGTGTAACTCTGTGTTGTTCTGTGTAACTCTGTGTAACTCTGTGTTGTTCTGTGTAACTCTGTGTTGTTCTGTGTAACTCTGTGTTGTTCTGTGTAACTCTGTGTTGTTCTGTGTAACTGTGTTGTTCTGTGTAACTCTGTGTTGTTCTGTGTTGTTCTGTGTTGTTCTGTGTAACTCTGTGTTGTTCTGTGTAACTCTGTGTTGTTCTGTGTAACTCTGTGTTGTTCTGTGTAACTCTGTGTTGTTCTGTGTAACTCTGTGTTGTTCTGTGTAACTCTGTGTTGTTCTGTGTTGTTCTGTGTTGTTCTGTGTAACTCTGTGTTGTTCTGTGTAACTCTGTGTTGTTCTGTGTAACTCTGTGTAACTCTGTGTTGTTCTGTGTAACTCTGTGTAACTCTGTGTTGTTCTGTGTAACTCTGTGTTGTTCTGTGTAACTCTGTGTAACTCTGTGTAACTCTGTGTTGTTCTGTGTAACTCTGTGTTGTTCTGTGTTGTTCTGTGTAACTCTGTGTAACTCTGTGTTGTTCTGTGTTGTTCTGTGTAACTCTGTGTTGTTCTGTGTTGTTCTGTGTAACTCTGTGTTGTTCTGTGTAACTCTGTGTTGTTCTGTGTAACTCTGTGTTGTTCTGTGTAACTATGTGTTGTTCTGTGTAACTCTGTGTTGTTCTGTGTTGTTCTGTGTAACTCTGTGTTGTTCTGTGTTGTTCTGTGTTGTTCTGTGTTGTTCTGTGTAACTCTGTGTTGTTCTGTGTTGTTCTGTGTAACTCTGTGTTGTTCTGTTTAACTCTGTGTTGTTCTGTGTAACTCTGTGTTGTTCTGTGTAACTCTGTGTTGTTCTGTGTAACTCTGTGTTGTTCTGTGTAACTCTGTGTAACTCTGTGTTGTTCTGTGTAACTCTGTGTAACTCTGTGTTGTTCTGTGTTGTTCTGTGTAACTCTGTGTTGTTCTGTGTAACTCTGTGTTGTTCTGTGTAACTCTGTGTTGTTCTGTGTAACTCTGTGTTGTTCTGTGTTGTTCTGTGTAACTCTGTGTTGTTCTGTGTAACTCTGTGTTGTTCTGTGTAACTCTGTGTTGTTCTGTGTAACTCTGTGTTGTTCTGTGTAACTCTGTGTTGTTCTGTGTAACTCTGTGTAACTCTGTGTTGTTCTGTGTAACTCTGTGTAACTCTGTGTTGTTCTGTGTAACTCTGTGTTGTTCTGTGTAACTCTGTGTTGTTCTGTGTAACTCTGTGTTGTTCTGTGTAACTCTGTGTTGTTCTGTGTTGTTCTGTGTTGTTCTGTGTAACTCTGTGTTGTTCTGTGTAACTCTGTGTTGTTCTGTGTAACTCTGTGTTGTTCTGTGTAACTCTGTGTTGTTCTGTGTAACTCTGTGTTGTTCTGTGTAACTCTGTGTTGTTCTGTGTTGTTCTGTGTTGTTCTGTGTAACTCTGTGTTGTTCTGTGTAACTCTGTGTTGTTCTGTGTAACTCTGTGTAACTCTGTGTTGTTCTGTGTAACTCTGTGTAACTCTGTGTTGTTCTGTGTAACTCTGTGTTGTTCTGTGTAACTCTGTGTAACTCTGTGTTGTTCTGTGTAACTCTGTGTTGTTCTGTGTTGTTCTGTGTAACTCTGTGTTGTTCTGTGTAACTCTGTGTTGTTCTGTGTTGTTCTGTGTAACTCTGTGTTGTTCTGTGTTGTTCTGTGTAACTCTGTGTTGTTCTGTGTAACTCTGTGTTGTTCTGTGTAACTCTGTGTTGTTCTGTGTAACTCTGTGTTGTTCTGTGTAACTCTGTGTTGTTCTGTGTTGTTCTGTGTAACTCTGTGTTGTTCTGTGTTGTTCTGTGTTGTTCTGTGTTGTTGTGTGTAACTCTGTGTTGTTCTGTGTAACTCTGTGTTGTTCTGTGTTGTTCTGTGTAACTCTGTGTTGTTCTGTTTAACTCTGTGTTGTTCTGTGTAACTCTGTGTTGTTCTGTGTAACTCTGTGTTGTTCTGTGTAACTCTGTGTTGTTCTGTGTAACTCTGTGTTGTTCTGTGTAACTCTGTGTAACTCTGTGTTGTTCTGTGTAACTCTGTGTTGTTCTGTGTAACTCTGTGTTGTTCTGTGTAACTCTGTGTTGTTCTGTGTTGTTCTGTGTAACTCTGTGTTGTTCTGTGTAACTCTGTGTTGTTCTGTGTTGTTCTGTGTAACTCTGTGTTGTTCTGTGTAACTCTGTGTTGTTCTGTGTAACTCTGTGTAACTCTGTGTAACTCTGTGTAACTCTGTGTAACTCTGTGTTGTTCTGTGTAACTCTGTGTTGTTCTGTGTAACTCTGTGTTGTTCTGTGTAACTCTGTGTTGTTCTGTGTAACTCTGTGTTGTTCTGTGTTGTTCTGTGTAACTCTGTGTTGTTCTGTGTTGTTCTGTGTTGTTCTGTGTTGTTCTGTGTAACTCTGTGTTGTTCTGTGTTGTTCTGTGTAACTCTGTGTTGTTCTGTGTAACTCTGTGTTGTTCTGTGTAACTCTGTGTTGTTCTGTGTAACTCTGTGTTGTTCTGTGTAACTCTGTGTTGTTCTGTGTAACTCTGTGTTGTTCTGTGTAACTCTGTGTTGTTCTGTGTAACTCTGTGTTGTTCTGTGTAACTCTGTGTTGTTCTGTGTAACTCTGTGTTGTTCTGTGTTGTTCTGTGTAACTCTGTGTTGTTCTGTGTTGTTCTGTGTTGTTCTGTGTTGTTCTGTGTAACTCTGTGTTGTTCTGTGTAACTCTGTGTTGTTCTGTGTTGTTCTGTGTAACTCTGTGTTGTTCTGTGTAACTCTGTGTTGTTCTGTGTAACTCTGTGTTGTTCTGTGTAACTCTGTGTTGTTCTGTGTAACTCTGTGTTGTTCTGTGTAACTCTGTGTAACTCTGTGTTGTTCTGTGTAACTCTGTGTTGTTCTGTGTAACTCTGTGTTGTTCTGTGTAACTCTGTGTTGTTCTGTGTTGTTCTGTGTAACTCTGTGTTGTTCTGTGTAACTCTGTGTTGTTCTGTGTTGTTCTGTGTAACTCTGTGTTGTTCTGTGTAACTCTGTGTTGTTCTGTGTAACTCTGTGTAACTCTGTGTTGTTCTGTGTAACTCTGTGTTGTTCTGTGTAACTCTGTGTTGTTCTGTGTAACTCTGTGTTGTTCTGTGTAACTCTGTGTTGTTCTGTGTAACTCTGTGTTGTTCTGTGTTGTTCTGTGTAACTCTGTGTTGTTCTGTGTTGTTCTGTGTTGTTCTGTGTTGTTCTGTGTAACTCTGTGTTGTTCTGTGTAACCCTGTGTAACTCTGTGTTGTTCTGTGTAACTCTGTGTTGTTCTGTGTAACTCTGTGTTGTTCTGTGTAACTCTGTGTTGTTCTGTGTAACTCTGTGTTGTTCTGTGTAACTCTGTGTTGTTCTGTGTAACTCTGTGTTGTTCTGTGTAACTCTGTGTTGTTCTGTGTAACTCTGTGTTGTTCTGTGTAACTCTGTGTTGTTCTGTGTAACTCTGTGTTGTTCTGTGTAACTCTGTGTTGTTCTGTGTAACTCTGTGTTGTTCTGTGTTGTTCTGTGTAACTCTGTGTTGTTCTGTGTAACTCTGTGTTGTTCTGTGTAACTCTGTGTTGTTCTGTGTAACTCTGTGTTGTTCTGTGTAACTCTGTGTTGTTCTGTGTAACTCTGTGTTGTTCTGTGTAACTCTGTGTTGTTCTGTGTAACTCTGTGTTGTTCTGTGTTGTTCTGTGTTGTTCTGTGTAACTCTGTGTTGTTCTGTGTAACTCTGTGTTGTTCTGTGTAACTCTGTGTTGTTCTGTGTTGTTCTGTGTTGTTCTGTGTAACTCTGTGTTGTTCTGTGTTACTCTGTGTTGTTCTGTGTAACTCTGTGTTGTTCTGTGTAACTCTGTGTTGTTCTGTGTAACTCTGTGTTGTTCTGTGTAACTCTGTGTTGTTCTGTGTAACTCTGTGTAACTCTGTGATGTTCTGTGTAACCCTGTGTAACTCTGTGTTGTTCTGTGTAACTCTGTGTTGTTCTGTGTAACTCTGTGTTGTTCTGTGTAACTCTGTGTTGTTCTGTGTAACTGTGTTGTTCTGTGTAACTCTGTGTTGTTCTGTGTTGTTCTGTGTTGTTCTGTGTAACTCTGTGTTGTTCTGTGTAACTCTGTGTTGTTCTGTGTAACTCTGTGTTGTTCTGTGTAACTCTGTGTTGTTCTGTGTAACTCTGTGTTGTTCTGTGTAACTCTGTGTTGTTCTGTGTTGTTCTGTGTTGTTCTGTGTAACTCTGTGTTGTTCTGTGTAACTCTGTGTTGTTCTGTGTAACTCTGTGTAACTCTGTGTTGTTCTGTGTAACTCTGTGTAACTCTGTGTTGTTCTGTGTAACTCTGTGTTGTTCTGTGTAACTCTGTGTAACTCTGTGTTGTTCTGTGTAACTCTGTGTTGTTCTGTGTTGTTCTGTGTAACTCTGTGTTGTTCTGTGTTGTTCTGTGTAACTCTGTGTTGTTCTGTGTTGTTCTGTGTAACTCTGTGTTGTTCTGTGTAACTCTGTGTTGTTCTGTGTAACTCTGTGTTGTTCTGTGTAACTCTGTGTTGTTCTGTGTAACTCTGTGTTGTTCTGTGTAACTCTGTGTTGTTCTGTGTTGTTCTGTGTAACTCTGTGTTGTTCTGTGTTGTTCTGTGTTGTTCTGTGTTGTTCTGTGTAACTCTGTGTTGTTCTGTGTAACTCTGTGTTGTTCTGTGTTGTTCTGTGTAACTCTGTGTTGTTCTGTGTAACTCTGTGTTGTTCTGTGTAACTCTGTGTTGTTCTGTGTAACTCTGTGTTGTTCTGTGTAACTCTGTGTTGTTCTGTGTAACTCTGTGTTGTTCTGTGTAACTCTGTGTAACTCTGTGTTGTTCTGTGTAACTCTGTGTTGTTCTGTGTAACTCTGTGTTGTTCTGTGTAACTCTGTGTTGTTCTGTGTTGTTCTGTGTAACTCTGTGTTGTTCTGTGTAACTCTGTGTTGTTCTGTGTTGTTCTGTGTAACTCTGTGTAACTCTGTGTTGTTCTGTGTAACTCTGTGTTGTTCTGTGTAACTCTGTGTTGTTCTGTGTAACTCTGTGTTGTTCTGTGTAACTCTGTGTTGTTCTGTGTAACTCTGTGTTGTTCTGTGTTGTTCTGTGTAACTCTGTGTTGTTCTGTGTTGTTCTGTGTTGTTCTGTGTAACTCTGTGTAACTCTGTGTTGTTCTGTGTAACTCTGTGTTGTTCTGTGTTGTTCTGTGTAACTCTGTGTTGTTCTGTGTAACTCTGTGTTGTTCTGTGTAACTCTGTGTTGTTCTGTGTAACTCTATGTTGTTCTGTGTAACTCTGTGTTGTTCTGTGTAACTCTGTGTTGTTCTGTGTAACTCTGTGTTGTTCTGTGTAACTCTGTGTAACTCTGTGTTGTTCTGTGTAACTCTGTGTTGTTCTGTGTAACTCTGTGTTGTTCTGTGTAACTCTGTGTTGTTCTGTGTAACTCTGTGTTGTTCTGTGTAACTCTGTGTTGTTCTGTGTTGTTCTGTGTTGTTCTGTGTAACTCTGTGTTGTTCTGTGTAACTCTGTGTTGTTCTGTGTAACTCTGTGTAACTCTGTGTTGTTCTGTGTAACTCTGTGTTGTTCTGTGTAACTCTGTGTAACTCTGTGTTGTTCTGTGTAACTCTGTGTTGTTCTGTGTAACTCTGTGTTGTTCTGTGTAACTCTGTGTTGTTCTGTGTAACTCTGTGTTGTTCTGTGTAACTCTGTGTTGTTCTGTGTAACTCTGTGTTGTTCTGTGTTGTTCTGTGTAACTCTGTGTTGTTCTGTGTTGTTCTGTGTAACTCTGTGTTGTTCTGTGTAACTCTGTGTTGTTCTGTGTAACTCTGTGTTGTTCTGTGTAACTCTGTGTTGTTCTGTGTAACTCTGTGTTGTTCTGTGTAACTCTGTGTAACTCTGTGTAACTCTGTGTTGTTCTGTGTAACTCTGTGTTGTTCTGTGTAACTCTGTGTTGTTCTGTGTAACTCTGTGTTGTTCTGTGTAACTCTGTGTTGTTCTGTGTAACTCTGTGTTGTTCTGTGTAACTCTGTGTAACTCTGTGTTGTTCTGTGTAACTCTGTGTTGTTCTGTGTAACTCTGTGTTGTTCTGTGTAACTCTGTGTTGTTCTGTGTAACTCTGTGTTGTTCTGTGTAACTCTGTGTTGTTCTGTGTAACTCTGTGTTGTTCTGTGTAACTCTGTGTTGTTCTGTGTAAATCTGTGTTGTTCTGTGTAACTCTGTGTTGTTCTGTGTAACTCTGTGTAACTCTGTGTTGTTCTGTGTAACTCTGTGTTGTTCTGTGTAACTCTGTGTTGTTCTGTGTAACTCTTTGTAACTCTGTGTTGTTCTGTGTAACTCTGTGTTGTTCTGTGTAACTCTGTGTTGTTCTGTGTAACTCTGTGTTGTTCTGTGTAACTCTGTGTAACTCTGTGTTGTTCTGTGTAACTCTGTGTTGTTCTGTGTAACTCTGTGTTGTTCTGTGTAACTCTGTGTTGTTCTGTGTAACTCTGTGTTGTTCTGTGTAACTCTGTGTTGTTCTGTGTAACTCTGTGTTGTTCTGTGTAACTCTGTGTTGTTCTGTGTGTCGAACTGCTTTGCTTTATCTTGGCCAGGTCGCAGTTGTAAATGAGAACTTGTTCTCAACTAGCCTACCTGGTTAAATAAAGGTGAAATTACAAATAAAAATAAAAACATTTCTATGATAAAATAAAAATGATGGCCATGCTTTTTCATTGGAAGCTAATTTTTGTGGCTGCTAGCCAATTTTTTTTTACCAGGTCAGTTAGAGCAACGACCGAGAATACTCACAGCAACGATCCGGGGAATAGTTACAGAGGAGAGGAGGGGGGATGAATGAGCCAAATGGAAGCTGGGGATGGTTAGGTGGCCAGATTGGGAATTTAGCCAGGACACCAGGGTTAACACCTCCACTCCTACTATGAGTGCCACGGGATCGTTAGTGAGGACACCCATTTAACGTCCTGTGCGATAAAAAGCACCTTACACAGGGCAATCTCCCCAATCACTGCCCTGGGGCATTGGGATATTTTTTAGACCAGAGGAAAGAGTGCCACCTACTGGCCCTCCAACACCACTTCCAGCAGCATCTGGTCTCCCATCCAGGGACTGACCAGGACCCTGCTCAGCTTCAGAGGTAAGCCAGCAGTAGGATGTAGCAGGGTGATATGCTGCTGGCAAAAAAATGATGCACTTCTGTCATCTGATGAAAATGAAGCTGTTTTCTGCCAGATGTGTTGCACTAACGTATTTTGTGTGAAGGAAAATTAGTTGCACCCCCCAGATAACTCTATTGAAGAAAAAACAAATTTGACTTTAAATATAAAACCCAGGTGAAATGGTCTGAATTTTGAAAATGCATATTATGACCCCCTGACAACCATGTAACCGACAGTTATGTATGAAGACCGTCATGAAAATAAAATAACTGTCTTTTTTTGTATGTGTGAGGAAAAAACAACTGATTTACGACGGGACGGCTGAGCATTCGTGTGGTTGTGTCCGTTTCTATAGTAACATGGACTCTGCAGTAACATGGACTCTGCAGTAACATGGACTCTACAGTAACATGGACTCTACAGTAACATGGACTCTACAGTAACATGGACTCTATAGTAACATGGACTCTGCAGTAACATGGACTCTGCAGTAACATGGACTCTGCAGTAACATGGACTCTACAGTAACATGGACTCTACAGTAACATGGACTCTATAGTAACATGGACTCTATAGTAACATGGACTCTATAGTAACATGGACTCTACAGTAACATGGACTCTGCAGTAACATGGACTCTGCAGTAACATGGACTCTGCAGTAACATGGACTCTACAGTAACATGGACTCTACAGTAACATGGACTCTATAGTAACATGGACTCTATAGTAACATGGACTCTGCAGTAACATGGACTCTGCAGTAACATGGACTCTGCAGTAACATGGACTCTGCAGTAACATGGACTCTGCAGTAACATGGACTCTGCAGTAACATGGACTCTACAGTAACATGGACTCTATAGTAACATGGACTCTACAGTAACATGGACTCTATAGTAACATGGACTCTGCAGTAACATGGACTCTGCAGTAACATGGACTCTGCAGTAACATGGACTCTACAGTAACATGGACTCTGCAGTAACATGGACTCTACAGTAACATGGACTCTACAGTAACATGGACTCTACAGTAACATGGACTCTACAGTAACATGGACTCTGCAGTAACATGGACTCTACAGTAACATGGACTCTATAGTAACATGGACTCTATAGTAACATGGACTCTACAGTAACATGGACTCTACAGTAACATGGACTCTACAGTAACATGGACTCTACAGTAACATGGACTCTACAGTAACATGGACTCTGCAGTAACATGGACTCTACAGTAACATGGACTCTATAGTAACATGGACTCTACAGTAACATGGACTCTACAGTAACATGGACTCTGCAGTAACATGGACTCTACAGTAACATGGACTCTGCAGTAACATGGACTCTGCAGTAACATGGACTCTACAGTAACATGGACTCTGCAGTAACATGGACTCTACAGTAACATGGACTCTGCAGTAACATGGACTCTACAGTAACATGGACTCTACAGTAACATGGACTCTATAGTAACATGGACTCTACAGTAACATGGACTCTGCAGTAACATGGACTCTGCAGTAACATGGACTCTGCAGTAACATGGACTCTACAGTAACATGGACTCTGCAGTAACATGGACTCTGCAGTAACATGGACTCTACAGTAACATGGACTCTGCAGTAACATGGACTCTACAGTAACATGGACTCTACAGTAACATGGACTCTATAGTAACATGGACTCTATAGTAACATGGACTCTATAGTAACATGGACTCTACAGTAACATGGACTCTACAGTAACATGGACTCTGCAGTAACATGGACTCTGCAGTAACATGGACTCTGCAGTAACATGGACTCTATAGTAACATGGACTCTATAGTAACATATAGTAACATGGACTCTATAGTAACATATAGTAACATGGACTCTACAGTAACATGGACTCTACAGTAACATGGACTCTATAGTAACATATAGTAACATGGACTCTATAGTAACATATAGTAACATGGACTCTATAGTAACATATAGTAACATGGACTCTACAGTAACATGGACTCTACAGTAACATGGACTCTATAGTAACATATAGTAACATGGACTCTACAGTAACATGGACTCTATAGTAACATGGACTCTGCAGTAACATGGACTCTATAGTAACATGGACTCTATAGTAACATGGACTCTGCAGTAACATGGACTCTATAGTAACATGAACTCTATAGTAACATGGACTCTACAGTAACATGGACTCTACAGTAACATGGACTCTGCAGTAACATGGACTCTGCAGTAACATGGACTCTGCAGTAACATGGACTCTATAGTAACATATAGTAACATGGACTCTATAGTAACATATAGTAACATGGACTCTACAGTAACATGGACTCTACAGTAACATGGACTCTATAGTAACATATAGTAACATGGACTCTATAGTAACATATAGTAACATGGACTCTATAGTAACATATAGTAACATGGACTCTACAGTAACATGGACTCTACAGTAACATGGACTCTATAGTAACATATAGTAACATGGACTCTACAGTAACATGGACTCTATAGTAACATGGACTCTGCAGTAACATGGACTCTATAGTAACATGGACTCTATAGTAACATGGACTCTGCAGTAACATGGACTCTATAGTAACATGAACTCTATAGTAACATGGACTCTACAGTAACATGGACTCTACAGTAACATGGACTCTACAGTAACATGGACTCTGCAGTAACATGGACTCTGCAGTAACATGGACTCTATAGTAACATGGACTCTGCAGTAACATGGACTCTATAGTAACATGGACTCTATAGTAACATGGACTCTATAGTAACATGGACTCTATAGTAACATGGACTCTACAGTAACATGGACTCTACAGTAACATGGACTCTATAGTAACATGGACTCTGCAGTAACATGGACTCTACAGTAACATGGACTCTGCAGTAACATGGACTCTATAGTAACATGGACTCTATAGTAACATGGACTCTATAGTAACATGGACTCTATAGTAACATGGACTCTACAGTAACATGGACTCTATAGTAACATGGACTCTATAGTAACATGGACTCTATAGTAACATGGACTCTACAGTAACATGGACTCTGCAGTAACATGGACTCTACAGTAACATGGACTCTATAGTAACATGGACTCTACAGTAACATGGACTCTATAGTAACATGGACTCTATAGTAACATGGACTCTATAGTAACATGGACTCTGCAGTAACATGGACTCTACAGTAACATGGACTCTGCAGTAACATGGACTCTACAGTAACATGGACTCTATAGTAACATGGACTCTACAGTAACATGGCCTCTGCAGTAACATGGACTCTACAGTAACATGGACTCTGCAGTAACATGGACTCTGCAGTAACATGGACTCTACAGTAACATGGACTCTACAGTAACATGGACTCTACAGTAACATGGACTCTGCAGTAACATGGACTCTATAGTAACATGGACTCTGCAGTGACATGGACTCTATAGTAACATGGAATCTGTATTAAAGTGATGAGCTGCTCACCAACCATTCCACACCACTTTAAGACAGGACCGCAGCTCACCAACCATTCCACACCACTTTAATACAGGACCGCAGCTCACCAACCATTCCACACCACTTTAATACAGGAACTAGACCTGGTAGGAGTGACCGCAGCTCACCAACCATTCCACACCACTTTAATACAGGACCGCAGCTCACCAACCATTCCACACCACTTTAATACAGGACCGCAGCTCACCAACCATTCCACACCACTTTAATACAGGGACTAGACCTGGTAGGAGTGACCCCAGCTCACCAACCATTCCACACCACTTTAATACAGGACCCCAGCTCACCAACCATTCCACAAACCTGATCCTTGATTATTGACATCAGAGGAGAAACTACTATAACCATCGATTTAGCTAGCTTAGCAGGTAGTTCAGGAGGTAGTTTAGGGACGGACTATAAAACATTCAGGGACGTGAGGCTGTGAAGTTCAAAGCACACTATTTTGAACATTGTTTTGTGAAACCAAACTTTCTGCACTGTTGTTCAAATAATTGGTTATATTTAGTGTAGTATGAGCTTCTGTCTTGTATTCTAAATAATACCATAGATTCCATTATTATTTTTATTTTAAATAGTAAACTAGAAGGCATAAAAGTGAAGCATGATGCAAGATGCGAACCTGGGTGGTATTACAACTGATTAATGGCTCAAATTGCTCCTTTTGTAATGACCACCCAGAAACAGTGTTGCATCTTTTGTTGGCATTGTATTCATGTAAGGAAACTGTTGCAAGACATCAGTAGATTTATAATGGAACACATTTATGAAGATTTGACACTATTGTGGAGAGATGTACTGCTTGGATTCTTTACCTACGATAGAAATAAGTTGAAACAATTGTTACTAATTAATTTCATTATTCTTTTGTCCAAATTTCATATTCACAAATGTAAATTTACAAACAAAACACCACATTTTCTTACCTTACAAAAAGAAATGGAACTATATTTTAAGACAATTAAATACTCTAACAAAAATCTGTTAGAATTATAAATGTCTAGTTCCCTTCAGGGCCTTGTGTAATGTGATACTGTAGCCCCTAGCCCCGCCCCTAGCCCAATTGTCCTTTGTATATTATTTAGATATACTTGCGCTCCCCCATGTACTTTCTCTATTGGTTTGTTTTTAACAAAAACATGTTTTAAAAAAAAAGATGAATGGCTACTTAAGCCAACGATTTACCGCTACGCTACGAAATGTTAATGAAAACAGCGGAGAAAAAAAAGTCTCCGTGATAATGACAGGGTGCTATTTCTTCTTCTCTAGTTCAGATATGATTAATGTGCGCTGTGAACATATAAAGAAGATCCAATTAACCCTTTTTCCCCCGGTACAATTTGGTGAAAACGCCGAAGCCTGCACTAGAGCCCGTTTTAAAGAAACCCGTTGCACTACATCGACGTTGACTTGTTCAGACAGCACGACATAACACACACCATTATTTGCGTAATGTACGAACCACAAAATATTACTAAAAACATTCAAAGAAGCCCTCCCTTTCTGCAAGAACGGACATCCTTTGGTCTTTAAATACGTTGACGGAAGCCCGTGTGTGTGCCCTAAAAAGTGCCTGTATAAAATGTGACTTACGTTTCGTCAATTTCGCTAACTAGATGCACAAACCCTTGATTCCTTTCATTTTAATGTCATTGAGTTATCTATATAGCTAAAATCGATTATTATTCTCTCTTCTACTGACATATTTCTATGTTTCCTACCCGAGTGAGGTGTAGGTTATGTTTTTCAACACGAGGGGGAGACAATTCACCGTCAGACAAATAAAGATAGACGTCAAGTTTGTCAAGACAGTCATAAGGCGCTTGAGACTGGCATCGTTTTCTGTCTAAAATGTAACATAGACGACGGCAGCGAAAGCTACGGACAAGCGCACAATATATACATCACATTATACAAAATGTTCAGTGTCAGTATTGAACAACTGCCACATGTACCGTGAATCATTCAAGTCTCTGAAGTTTAAAGTACTGCTGCAAACGTTGTAGGTTATGAGGCCACATTCAAAATGGCTTCAACGGGTTGATTCAACCCACAACAATAGTTTACAGTGACTGGTTATAGGCTACTGCAATGTACGGGCTGCAGGATTGAGCGTTTAGCTCAGCGTGCCTTATGGGAAGCGACTATTGGCTACCATGTGAATGAATATGAATGTTATGTTAAGTGTGCCAGCAGATGTCATCAATCTACTATCGCATTTACCGCCAGTGCCCTTGAAGGCAGCTCAGCCAGGGGTGGGGAGTAATAGAATACATTGTAATCTCATTACAAAATAACTGTAATCACTTACATTACCAGCAAAAAATAGATATTGTAATCAGATTACTTTCAGTTACTTTTAGATTACTATCCCTATCTAAGAAGACAAAATGGAACCGTCAAAGGCATTTGGTGATTTAGTGGTCTCTGACATCATAGTGGTCTCTGACATCATAGCGGCCCTAGTTTGTAGTGTACAGCCCTAGTCTGTAGTATACAGCCCTAGTTTGTAGTGTGCAGCCCTAGTCTGTAGTGTGCAGCCCTAGTTTGTAGTGTACAGCCCTAGTCTGTAGTGTGCAGCCCTAGTCTGTAGTGTACAGCCCTAGTCTGTAGTGTGCAGCCCTAGTCTGTAGTGTGCAGCCCTAGTGTGTAGTGTACAGTTCCTCTCCGTCTATGGTCCAGCAGGAGAGAGTGTATTGAAGTTTCCCATAAGCCTTTTCCAGTGGTGAGTGATGGGGAAAGTTAGTGTGGAGGAAAGCTGGCAGGCAGCCTACGTGCTGGTTGATGCTCAGAACGCTGAACACTGAACAGTTGACCTTGGGCCAGGTATGGTCTTAATGCTGAACAATGAACAGTTGACCTTGGGCCAGGTATAGTCTTACGCAAGCTTTAGGAAAAGGAAAATGTGCCTGTAAACGAGATATCTGTATCGAAACAAAATGTGCCTGTAAACAGATATGATCTGTACCGTATTAAAACAAGGTGCCCTCTGTGCAGAGAAGGGACTGAACGTCTCTGTCTACTTCCGGCGCCGAAAAGAGATGGCTGCCTCGCTTCGTGTTCCTTGGAAAATATGCAGTATTTTGTTTTTTTACGTGTTATTTCTTACATCGGTACCCCGGGTAATCTTAGGTTTCATTACATACAGTCGGGAGGAACTACTGAACATACGATTAACGTCAACTCATCATCGTTCCTACCAGGAATATGACTTTCCCGAAACGGATCCAGTGTTTTGCCTTCCACACAATACAATGGATCTGATCCCAGCCGGCGACCCTGTGCGACGCCGAAAAAGGGGAAAACGTGGCGGTCTCGTGGTCAGGCTTCGGAGACGGGCACATCGCGCTCCACTCCCTAGCATACTACTCGCCAATGTCCAGTCTCTTGACAATAAGGTTGATGAAATCCGAGCACGGGTAGCATTCCAGAGAGACATCAGGGATTGCAACGTGCTCTGCTTCACGGAAACATGGCTAACTCAAGGGACGCTAACGGAGTCGGTGCAGCCAGCTGGTTTCTTCATGCATCGCGCCGACAGAAACAAACATCTTTCCGGTAAGAAGAGGGGCGGGGGGGTATGCCTTATGATTAACGAGAAGTGGTGTGATCATCATAACAACACACAAGAACTCAAGTCGTTCTGTTCACCTGATCTAGAACTCCTCACAATCAAATGTCGACCGCATTATCTACCAAGGGAATTCTCGTCAATCATAATCACAGCCGTATACATTCCCCCCCAAGCAGACACATCGATGGCCCTGAACGAACTTTATCTGACTCTTTGTAAACTGGAAACCACACACCCTGAGGCTGCATTCATCGTAGCTGGGGATTTTAACAAGGCTAATCTAAAAACAAAACTCCCTAAATTCTATCAGCATATCGATTGTGCTACCAGGGCTGGAAAAACACTAGACCATTGTTATACTAATTTCCGCGACGCTTATAAGGCCCTCCCCCGCCCCCCTTTCGGAAAAGCTGACCACGACTCCATTTTGTTGATTCCAGCCTACAAACAAAAACTCAAACAACAAGCTCCCGCGCTCAGGTCTGTTCAACGCTGGTCCGACCAATCTGAATCCACGCTTCAAGACTGCTTCGATCACGCGGATTGGAATATGTTCCGCATCGCGTCCAACAACAATGTTGACGAATATGCTGATTCGGTGAGCGAGTTCATTAGGAAGTGCATTGACGATGTCGTACCCACAGCAACGATAAAAACATTCCCAAACCAGAAACCGTGGATTGACGGCAGCATTCGCGTGAAACTGAAAGCGCGAACCACTGCTTTTAACCAGGGCAAGGTGACCGGAAGCATGACCGAATACAAACAGTGTAGCTATTCTCTCCGCAAGGCAATCAAACAGGCTAAGTCCCAGTACAGAGACAAAATCGAGTCGCAATTCAACAGCTCAGACACAAGAGGTATGTGGCAGGGTCTACAGTCAATCACGGATTACAAAAAGAAAACCAGCCCCGTCGAGGACCAGGATGTCTTGCTCCCAGACAGGCTAAACAACTTTTTTGCCCGCTTTGAGGACAATACAGTGCCACTGACACGGCCCCCTACCAAAACCTGCGGGCTCTCCTTCACTGCAGCCGAGGTGAGTAAAACATTTAAACGTGTTAACCCTCGCAAGGCTGCAGGCCCAGACGGCATTCCCAGCCGCGTCCTCAGAGCATGCGCAGACCAGCTGGCTGGTGTGTTTACGGACATATTCAATCAATCCTTATCCCAGTCTGCTGTTCCCACATGCTTCAAGAGGGCCACCATTGTTCCTGTTCCCAAGAAAGCTAAGGTAACTGAGCTAAACGACTACCGCCCCGTAGCACTCACTTCCGTCATCATGAAGTGCTTTGAGAGACTAGTCAAGGACCATATCACCTCCACCCTACCGGACACCCTAGACCCACTCCAATTTGCTTACCGACCCAATAGGTCCACAGACGACGCAATCGCAACCACACTGCACACTGCCCTAACCCATCTGGACAAGAGGAATACCCATGTGAGAATGCTGTTCATCGATTACAGCTCAGCATTTAACACCATAGTACCCTCCAAACTCGTCATCAAGCTCGAGACCCTGGGTCTCGACCCCGCCCTGTGCAACTGGGTCCTGGACTTCCTGACGGGCCGCCCCCAGGTGGTGAGGGTAGGTAACAACATCTCCACCCCGCTGATCCTCAACACTGGGGCCCCACAAGGGTGCGTTCTGAGCCCTCTCCTGTACTCCCTGTTCACCCACGACTGCGTGGCCATGCACGCCTCCAACTCAATCATCAAGTTTGCGGATGACACTACAGTGGTAGGCTTGATTACCAACAACGACGAGACGGCCTACAGGGAGGAGGTGAGGGCCCTCGGAGTGTGGTGTCAGGAAAATAACCTCATACTCAACGTCAACAAAACAAAGGAGATGATTGTGGACTTCAGGAAACAGCAGAGGGAGCACCCCCCTATCCACATCGACGGGTCAGTAGTGGAGAAGGTGGAAAGTTTTAAGTTCCTCGGTGTACACATCACGGACAAACTGAACTGGTCCACCCACACAGACAGCGTTGTGAAGAAGGCGCAGCAGCGCCTCTTCAACCTCAGGAGGCTGAAGAAATTCGGCTTGTCACCAAAAGCACTCACAAACTTCTACAGATGCACAATCGAGAGCATCCTGTCGGGCTGTAACACCGCCTGGTACGGCAACTGCTCCGCCCACAACCGTAAGGCTCTCCAGAGGGTAGTGAGGTCTGCAGAACGCATCACCAGGGGCAAACTACCTGCCCTCCAGGACACCTACACCACCCGATGTCACAGGAAGGCCATAAAGATCATCAAGGACAACAACCACCCAAGCCACTGCCTGTTCACCCCGCTATCATCCAGAAGGCGAGGTCAGTACAGGTGCATCAAAGCAGGGACCGAGAGACTGAAAAACAGCTTCTATCTCAAGGCCATCAGACTGTTAAACAGCCACCACTAACATTTAGCGGCCGCTGCCAACATACTGACCCAACTCCAGCCACTTTAAAAATGGGAATTGATGGAAATTATGTAAAAATGTACCACTAGCCACTTTAAGCAATGCCACTTAATACAATGTTTACATACCCTACATTACCCATCTCATATGTATATATACTGTACTCTATATCATCTACTGCATCTGCCATCTTTATGCAATACATGTACCACTAGCCACTTTAAACTATGCCACTTATGTTTACATACCCTACAGTACTCATCTCATATGTATATACCGTACTCTATACCATCTACTGCATCTGCCATGCCATTCTGTACCACCACTCATTCATATATCTTTATGTACATATTCTTTATCCCTTTACACTTGTGTGTGTGTGTAAGGTAGTAGTGTGGAATTGTTAGGTTAGATTACTGTTGGTTATTACTGCATTGTCGGAACTAGAAGCACAAGCATTTCGCTACACTCGCATTAACATCTGCTAACCATGTGTATGTGACTAATAAAATTTGATTTGATTTGATTTGATTTTTGTCAGCACACTAAACAGGACGCGGATCATACCTAGCTTTCAGTCACATTGGATGCTTCCGGAATGAATTGGCTCTGGTCCAAACGAGTGCACTATAGAGAGGATACCCACTGGGCACAGACGTCAATTCAACGTCTATTCCACGTTGGTTCAACGTAATTTCCTTGAAATGATGTGGAAACAACATTGAGTCAACCAGTGTGTGCCCAGTGGGCTGGGTTTAAAGGACCTTACCATTTCTATCACAGGGCACATTGTTTTGATACAGTAAGGGACCTTATCTATCTCACACTCACTGTTTACACTTCTCTTTCCGCCATGTGTGTTAAAGGAGTAGGTGTTTGCTTGCCTGGCCTGCCTGATACTAGTTATCTGAAGGCTGGAGCTCTTGAAAGATTGGGTCTTTATAAAACAAATCTGTCCCCTGGTCTGGCATGGCTGGTTAGGTAAGAAAACATGTGCCTCGGTCTCCAAGTTTATTGTGTTTTTAATCTCAGAGAGAGTTGGGATAATCTTCTTGGGAAATACAGTCTGACTCGGAGTAACCTTGACGAGTGCTACGTAACGTACACACTGTGGTTCGCCTTCCAACGTTGACAAATCAAGCTGCCTCTTGGGTTTCTGTGTTAGAGTGAAGGGAAACGTTTGGTGTGTGTCCCAAAGCATCTTGATTCTCTATAGAGTACAATACTTTTGATCCGGGTTCTGGTAGTGCACTATGGGTAATGGGTTTACATTGGACATGTTTCTGTTTCCAGACTCCAGTGAGAGAGGAGATTGAGTACCATGTCAATTCCTGTGTTCAGTAGGACAACAAATGTTGTTCTGAGAAAAGAAGTGACACAAGGACAAGAAACAATTCTTATAGTGGGGAACGGGTAGGGGTCGCAGGGGTCGCAGGGGTCGTAGGGGTAGCCTCGATCAGGGGTCGTAGGGGTAGCCTCGATCAGGGGTCGTAGGGGTAGCCTCGATCAGGGGTCGCAAGCTAGCCTCGATCAGGGGTCGTAGGGCTAGCCTCGATCAGGGGTCGTAGGGGTAGCCTCGATCAGGGGTCGTAGGGGTAGCCTCGTCAGGGGTCGTAGGGGTAGCCTCGATCAGGGGTCGCAAGCTAGCCTCGATCAGGGGTCGTAGGGGTAGCCTCGATCAGGGGTCGTAGGGGTAGCCTCGATCAGGGGTCGCAAGCTAGCCTCGATCAGGGGTCGCAAGCTAGCCTCGATCAGGGGTCGTAGGGCTAGCCTCGATCAGGGGTCGTAGGAGTAGCCTCGATCAGAGGTCGCAAGCTAGCCTCGATCAGGGGTCGCAAGCTAGCCTTGATCAGGGGTCGCAAGATACAGATTTTTTTTAAAGATTTCAAATGGGAACATTCTTCTCTTCTCCTCCACCCTGCAACTCTTTCCCAGGTCCTTAGTGTACAATAGTGGTGTTTTCTGTCAATATATCTGGTCAAATAATGGTTAATAAACACCTCGTAGAATCATTTTTTGTATTTTCCCGGAATTCTTTTTTCTCTGTTTTTTTTCTCCAGTTTTTTCTATAGTTCTTAAATGATTTACTATAATTTACTATTTACTATAATAATTCCATGTCCATTACTCCATGTCAATGGTTAAGTCACATCAGAAGACCATTTAATTCCAGTTGAATTCCCAATTTATAGAGAGAGGAATGTATCAGTCTAGTGACGTTTCTGTCAGGCCTACTGCTGCAGTACATTATTGGTTTATTCGGATCCCCCATTAGCTCTTGCCGAAGCAACATCTCTTCTTCCTGGGATCCACACAAAATTATAAAACACGACAATTAACCAAACACTGATACACAAGAACAGTCACACAAATAAAAACTACAATGATATACAAACAACACAACTAAAGAATAACGTGTGTGTAGATTGTGTGTGTCATTTTACAGTCCCTATTGTGCCATGAGATGTTGTTTTATCAATTTTTGAAAGTAATTTTGCTGTTTGCTGAGTAATTGGAGATGGAAGGGAATTCCGTGTGATCATGTCTCTGTGTAATACTGTGAAGGTAGTTCCATGTGATCATGGCTCTGTATAATACTGTGAAGGTAGTTCCGTGAGATCATGGCTCTGTATAATACTGTGAAGGTAGTTCCGTGTGATCATGGCTCTGTATAATACTGTGAAGGTAGTTCCGTGTGATCATGGCTCTGTATAATACTGTGAAGGTAGTTCCGTGTGATCATGGCTCTGTATAATACTGTGAAGGTAGTTCCGTGTGATCATGGCTCTATTTAATACTGTGAAGGTAGTTCCGTGTGATCATGGCTCTGTATAATACTGTGAAGGTAGTTCCGTGTGATCATGGCTCTATTTAATACTGTGAAGGTAGTTCTGTGTGATCATGGCTCTGTATAATACTGTGAAGGTAGTTCCATGTGATCATGGCTCTGTATAATACCGTGAAGGTAGTTCCGTGTGATCATGGCTCTGTATAATACTGTGAAGGTAGTTCCATGTGATCATGGCTCTGTATAATACTGTGAAGGTAGTTCCGTGTGGTCATGGCTCTGTATAATACTGTGAAGGTAGTTCCGTGTGATCATGGCTCTGTATAATACTGTGAAGGGAATTCCATGTGATCATGGCTCTGTAGAATACTGTCCACTGCCGTGAATTAGTTTTGGACTGTGAAGAGACCCCCGGTGACATGTCTTGTGGGGTATGTGTGGGTGTCTGAAGAGACCCCTGGTGACATGTCTTGTGGGGTATGTGTGGGTGTCTGAAGAGACCCCCAGTTACATATCTTGTGGGGTATGTGTGGGTATCTGAAGAGACCCCCGGTGACATGTCTTGTGGGTGTCTGAGATGTATGAATTTTTGTCACAATAATACTTCTCATAAAAACTAAAAGGCAAGCAGTTAATCTGTCGTCAACCCTCAACTAGGAAACACCATCATGCATGTTGATGTTAGTTATGTATGTGCAGTGAAGGGCAAGGCATGCTGCTCTGTGTTTGGGCCAGCTGCAGATTTGCTAGGTCTTTCTTTGCTGCACTTGACCATATTACTGGACAGTAATCAAGATGGGACAAGATCAGAGCCTGAACAACTAGTACAGTTGATCTTTGTGCCAAAAACACAGAAAACATTTTTTAAACAGACATACAGTGCCTTCGAAAGGTTTTCTGGCCCCTTGACTTTTTCCACATTTTGTTACTTGACAGCCTTATTCTAAAATGGATTAAATACGTGTTTGTTCTCAGCAATCTACACCCAATACCCCATAATGACATCACAATACCCCATAATGACATCACAATACCCCATATTGACATCACAATACCCCATAATGACAAAGCGAAAACAGATTTTTATTATTTTTTGCAAATGTATTAAATGTATTAAAATGTAAAACAGAAATACCTTATTTACATAAGTATTCAAACTATTTGTTATGAGACTCGAAATTGAGCTCAGGGGCATCCTGTTTCCATTGATCATCCTTGATGTTTCTACAACTTGATTGGAGTACACCTGTGGTAAATTAAATTGATTGGACATGATTTGGAAAGGCACACACCTGTCTATACAAGGTCCCACCGTTGACAGTGCATGTCAGAGCAAAAACTAAACCATGAGGTGAAAGGAATTGTCCGGAGAGCTCAGAGACAGGATTGTGTCGAGGCACAGATCTGGGGAAGGGTACCAAAATATTTCTCCCGCATTGAAGGTCCCCAAGAACACAGTAGCTTCCATTCTTAAATGGAAGAAGTTTGGAACCACCAAGACTTTTCCTAGAACTGGCCGCCCGGCCAAACCGAGCAATTGGGGGAGAAGGGTCTTGGTCAGGTAGGTGACCAAGAACCTGATGGTCACTCTGACAGAGCTCCGGAGTTCCTCTGTGGAGATGGGAGAACCTTCCAGAAGGACAACTATCTCTGCAGCACTCCACCAATCACGCCATTATGGTAGAGTGGCCAGACAGAAGCCACTCCTCAGTAAAAGGCACATGACAGGCCGCTTGGAGTTTGACAAAAAGCACCTAAAGGACTCTCAGGCCATGAGACACAAGATTCTCTGGTCTGATGAAACCAAGATTGAACTCTTTGGCCTGAATGCCAAGCGTCACGTCTGGAGGACACCTGGCACCATCCTTACAGTGAAGCATGGTGGTGACAGCATCATTCTGTGGGGATTCTTTTCAGCAGCAGGGACTGGGAGCCATGATTGAGGCAAAGATGAACAAAGCAAAGTGAAGAGAGCTCCTTGATGAAAACCTGTTCCAGAGCGCTCAGGACCTCAGACTGGGGTGAAGGTTCACCTTCCAACAGGACAATGACTCTAAGCACACACCCAAGACAGCGCAGGAGTGGCTTTCGGGACAAGTCTCTGAATGTCCTTGAGTGGCCCAGCCAGAGCCCGGACTTGAACCTGATAGAACATCTCTGGACAGCCCTGAAAATAGCTGTGCAACGACAATCCCCGATCCAACCTGACAGAGCTTGAGAGGATCTGCAGAGAAGAATGGGAGATACTCCCCAAATACAGGTGTGCCAAACTTATAGCATCATTCTCAAGAAGACTCGAGGCTGTAATCACTGCCAAAGGTACTTGAACAAAGTACTGAGTTAAGGGTCTGAATACTTATGTAAATGTGATATTTCATATTTTTTTATTTTATACATTTGCAAAAATGTCTAAACCTGTTTTTGCTTTGTCATTATGGGCTATTGTGTGTAGATTTATGAGGGGGGAAAAACGATTTAATACATTTTAGAATAAGGCTGTAACGTAACAAAATGTGGAAAATATCAAAGGGTCTGAATACTTTCTGAATGCACCGTTTCTCTCCCCATAAACAACTTTGTCAATGTGAATTTACCGTAACTGACCAGCCAATGTTATACCTGGGAGTTTAGCTTCATCAACATTCTCAATGGTCACACCCTTTATACACAACTCCAGCTGAGGTTGACGTCTTAGAGAACGTTTTGAACTAAAAATATGTTTTTAGATTTAGATGTATTTCAGACCAGTTTATGAATCACCTGTTCAGGTACTGATTGGAACTCGCTATTTAGAATTTCCGTGAGCTCACTGGCAGTAGTGTGTAATGATGTATAGGTCTAATTGCCTTGTTTAGAGTTTGTAGCTTTTCATGGTTCTATTTCCATATATCTCTTTCTTCCTAGAAAACACACATCCTGTTTTCTAGGTACCCAAAGTGAACCGGAGTGCGTTGCTGCGACAACAAAACCTCTTTTGCCCTGTTATCTTTTGGCTCTGTTCTTGCCAGACATCCCTGTGGTCCTTCACCCATCTCTGAGTCAGTACAAAGCCTTGATGACAGCTTTGAACACTCTTGGCATTCTCTCAACCAGCTTCATGAGGTAGTCACCTAGAATGCATTTCAATGAGCAGGTATGCCATGTTAAAAGTTAATTTGTGGAATTTTCTTTCCTAAAAATGTTTTATTAAATATAAACACAACATGTAAAGTGTTTCATGAGCTGAAATGAAATATCCCAGAAATGTCCATATGCACAAAAAGCTTATTTCTCTCAAATGTTGTGCACAAATTTGTTTACATCCCTGTTAGTGAGCATTTCTCTTTTGCCAAGATAATCCATCCACCTGGCAGGTGTGGCATATCAAGAAGCTGATTAAACAACATGATCATTACACAGGAGCACCTTGTGCTGGGGACAATAAAAGGCTACACTAAAATGTGCAGTTTTGTCACACAACACAATGCCACAGATGTCGCAAGTTCTCAGGTAACATGCAGAGAATGGAATGTTCGTTTCTCTACCATAAGTCGCCTTCAACGTAGTTTTAGAGAATTTGGCAGTACGTCCAACCGGCCTCACAACTGTAGACCAAGTGTAACCATACCAGTACAGGACCTCCACATCCGGCTTCTTCACCTGCGGGATCGTCTGAGGGGGGGCTCTTTTGTGGGGAAAAAAATATTTCTGATTGGCTGGGCCTGGCTCCGCAATGTGTGGACCTGACTCCCAAGTGGGTGGGCCTATGCCCTCCCAGGCCCACCCATGGCTGCGCCCCTGCCCAGTCCATAGTGAAATCCTAATTTATGTATTTCTATTGACTGATTTCCATATATGAACTGTAACTCAGTAAAATCTTAGATATTGTTGCATGTTGCGTTTATATTTTTGTTTAGTGTATATTTATGTATATATATTTGTTTAGTGTATATTTATGTATATATATTTGTATATATAGTGTATATTTCGATGATTTCAATAGGTTTCCTATGGAGGATTGACAGCGTCATTTAAAACAACAGATTTTCCCATTCAAGTCAACATTCTCAGATATAAGGACCTCCAACCATCTTTGTGGTACCATTTCAAAGTAGAAATTTCTATTTTATTCCCATTTTAGTCCATTTATCAGCCAAAACATGACACCCACCTTGTATTAAATAGTTTATGGGTTTTTAGATCATTGACAACCAAAACAATACATACAGTATATTAAATTGTTTGTAAGCTTTTAAATTATATCAAGCTCAACCGTTTATATTTTTCCAGTGATGAAGACATGGATATCTCATGGTATGGTGGGGTATGTTGACAATATGGGTCAACTCTGAGCACCTTTATCTCCTGAAATGTTTTGGCATTCAGATCCAAAAAGTCACTTTCTGACCACTTCATCCATGGGAAAACATCAAATCAAAAGGAGTGAGGTCAAAAAGTGATTAAAAAAATCATTCCATTCAAATGAAATGACCCTCAAGTAAGTCTGTATAAGTCTGAACTGGAGAACTGGGCCAGAAGAAAACGGGACAGTCACGAGGCAATGAGCTGGAGGACTGTGCCAGAGGAAAACGGGACAGTCACAAGGCAATGAGCTGGAGAACTGTGCCAGAGGAAAACGGGACAGTCACAAGGCAATGAGCTGGAGAACTGGGCCAGAGGAAAACGGGACAGTCACAAGGCAATGAGCTGGAGAACTGTGCCAGAGGAAAACGGGACAGTCACAAGGCAATGAGCTGGAGAACTGGGCCAGAGGAAAACGGGACAGTCACAAGGCAATGAGCTGGAGAACTGGGCCAGAGGAAAACGGGACAGTCACAAGGCAATGAGCTGGAGAACTGGGCCAGAAGAAAACGGGACAGTCACAAGGCAATGAGCTGGAGAACTGGGCCAGAAGAAAACGGGACAGTCACAAGGCAATGAGCTGGAGAACTGGGCCAGAAGAAAACGGGACAGTCACAAGGCAATGAGCTGGAGAACTGGGCCAGAGGAAAACGGGACAGTCACAAGGCAATGAGCTGGAGAACTGGGCCAGGTTCTAGATGGCATCTTTTTTTCTAAGAGTAGCCCCTCCTCTGTAGCCCCTCCTCTCTACCTAGCCCCTCCTCTGTAGCCCCTCCTCTCTACCTAGCCCCTCCTCTCTACCTAGCCACTCCTCTGTAGCCCCTCCTCTCTACCTAGCCCCTCCTCTGTAGCCCCTCCTCTCTACCTAGCCCCTCCTCTCTACCTAGCCACTCCTCTGTAGCCCCTCCTCTCTACCTAGCCCCTCCTCTGTAGCCCCTCTTCTCTACCTAGCCCCTCCTCTCTACCTAGCCACTCCTCTCTACCTAGCCACTCCTCTCTACCTAGCCCCTCCTCTGTAGCCCCTCCACTCTACCTAGCCCCTCCTCTGTAGCCCCTCCTCTCTACCTAGCCCCTCCGCTGTAGCCCCTCCTCTCTTCCTAGCCCCTCCTCTGTAGCCCCTCCTCTCTACCTAGCCCCTCCTCTGTAGCCCCTCCACTCTACCTAGCCCCTCCTCTCTACCTAGCCCCTCCTCTGTAGCCCCTCCTCTCTACCTAGCCCCTCCTCTGAAGCTCCTCCTCTCTACCTAGCCCCTCCTCTGTAGCCCCTCCACTCTACCTAGCCCCTCCTCTCTACCTAGCCCCTCCTCTGTAGCCCCTCCTCTCTACCTAGCCCCTCCTCTCTACCTAGCCCCTCCTCTGTAGCCCCTCCTCTGTATCCCCTCCTCTCTACCTAGCCCCTCCTCTTTACATAGCCCCTCCTCTCTACCTAGCCCCTCCACTCTACCTAGCCCCTCCTCTCTACCTAGCCCCTCCTCTTTACATAGCCCCTCCTCTCTAACTAGCCCCTCCTCTGTAGCCCCTCCTCTCTACCTAGCCCCTCCTCTGTAGCCCCTCCTCTCTACCTAGCCCCTCCTCTGTAGCCCCTCCTCTCTACCTAGCCCCTCCTCTGTAGCCCCTCATCTCTACCTAGCCCCTCCTCTGTAGCCCCTCCTCTCTACCTAGCCACTCCTCTCTACCTAGCCCCTCCTCTGTAGCCCCTCCTCTCTACCTAGCCCCTCCTCTGTAGCTCCTCATCTCTACCTAGCCCCTCCTCTGTAGCCCCTCCTCTCTACCTAGCCCCTCCTCTCTACCTAGCCCCTCCTCTGTAGCCCCTCCTCTCTACCTAGCCACTCCTCTCTACCTAGCCCCTCCTCTGTAGCCCCTCCTCTCTACCTAGCCCCTCCTCTGTAGCTCCTCATCTCTACCTAGCCCCTCCTCTGTAGCCCCTCCTCTCTACCTAGCCCCTCCTCTGTAGCCCTCTGCCTCCCTCTCCCTCTGCCCCCTTCTCCCTCTGCACCCCTCTCCCCCTGCCCCCTCTCCCTCTGCCCCCTCTCCCCCAGCCCCCCTCTGCCCCTGCCCCCCTCTCCCTCTGTCCCCCTCTCCCCTGCCTCCCTCTCCCGCTGTCCCCCTCTCCCTCTGTCCCCCTCTCCCCTGCCTCCCTCTCCCGCTGTCCCCCTCTCCCTCTGCCCCCCTCTCCCTCTGTCCCCCTCTCCCCTGCCTCCCTCTCCCCTGCCCCCCTCTCCCTCTGTCCCCCTCTCCCCTGCCTCCCTCTCCCGCTGTCCCCCTCTCCCTCTGTCCCCCTCTCCCGCTGTCCCCCTCTCCCTCTGCCCCCCTCTCCCTCTGTCCCCCTCTCCCCTGCCACCCTCTCCCCTGCCCCCCTCTCCCTCTGTCCCCCTCTCCCCTGCCTCCCTCTCCCGCTGTCCCCCTCTCCCTCTGTCCCCCTCTCCCCTGCCCCCTCTCCCTCTGTCCCCCTCTCCCCTGACCCCCTCTCCCTCTGTCCCCCTCTCCCCCTCTCCCCTGCCCCCCTCTCTCCTCTGCCCCCTCTGCCCCTGCCCCCCTCTCCCTCTGTCCCCCTCTCCCCTGACCCCCTCTCCCTCTGTCCCCCTCTCCCCTGCCTCCCCTGCCCCCCTCTCCCCTGCCCCCCTTCTCCCTCTGTCCCCCTCTCCCCTGCCCCCCTCTCTCCTCTGCCCCCTCTCCCCTGCCCCCCTCTCCCTCTGTCCCCCTCTCCCCCAGCCCCCCTCTGCCCCCCTCTGGCGTCACCACAAACGACTTCAACAATGGCCGTCTCACACTGAAGTACGTAGCGAACGAAAGAGCAGTGGAAGAATTCAGTTTGAGTCGGCAGGCAACGCCCTCATACCCCCTCCTTGACATCCATCTTGTTACCGGAAGAGAAGAAGGAACAAAAACAAGTTCCGGGGCTCTCAGGCCCTCCCATTGGTTCAGGCCCTCCCATTGGTTCAGGCCCTCCCATTGGTTCAGGCCCTCCCATTGGTTCAGGCCCTCCCATTGGTGCAGCCCAGTGCGCATGTGCATGTGAACGTGCACACTGAGAGACATTACAAAACCAAGCTCTGCTATCCAGGAAGACAAACACAGAGACATTACACAAAACCACCCCCCTCTACCCCAACCACCAACCCCCATCCCCCCTCTACCCCAACCACCAACCCCCATACTCCTCTACCCTCAACTCCCCAACCCTCACCCCCCTCTTTCAAGGCTTTGGCTCTAAGAAAAGAGCACCGACCGGCTCTCATGTCTACGCTACGGTGACACCAGCCACACACAGACGTGACAGTAATTTGACCCCCCCCCCCCCCGGATTCTTAGAACCAGTAGAGGTGTTCTAAGAATGGAGTGGAACCTGCTTGTATCTGCCTCTAGATGTAATCAGCACACATTTAGCTGACAGTGTGTTGGTCTAACATCACAAGGTATGTAGATTCTTCCCTTGGGGTTATGCGGAGGCATTTGGAACACGTTGTTTTAATAAGGTTCTCATTTGTTATGGACGTGTTAAAAATAGGCTGCATGTGTTGAATCTTTACGTGACGTGTGAGTGATGTTGACTATTCCACCGTTCTGTGTATTCCGCTTCCATCCTCAGATGTACAGCAACAGTGTTCAGCAGCAGTGTTCAGCAGCAGTGTTCAGAGACAGTGTTCAGCAGCAGTGTTCAGCAGCAGTGTTCAGCAACAGTGTTCAGAGACAGTGTTCAGCAACAGTGTTCAGCAGCAGTGTTCAGCAACAGTGTTCAGCAGCAGTGTTCTGCAGCAGTGTTCAGCAGCAGTGTTCAGCAGCAGTGTTCAGCAGCAGTGTTCAGCAACAGTGTTCAGCAGCAGTGTTCAGCAGCAGTGTTCAGCAGCAGTGTTCAGCAACAGTGTTCAGCAACAGTGTTCAGCAGCAGTGTTCAGCAACAGTGTTCAGAGACAGTGTTCAGCAACAGTGTTCAGCAGCAGTGTTCAGCAACAGTGTTCAGCAGCAGTGTTCAGCAGCAGTGTTCAGCAGCAGTGTTCAGCAGCAGTGTTCAGCAGCAGTGTTCAGCAGCAGTGTTCTGCAGCAGTGTTCAGCAGCAGTGTTCAGCAGCAGTGTACAGCAACAGTGTTCAGCAGCAGTGTTCAGCAACAGTGTTCAGCAGCAGTGTTCAGCAGCAGTGTTCAGCAGCAGTGTTCAGCAGCAGTGTTCAGCAGCAGTTATACGTTGTTGGTTGGTGAAATCTAACATAAAAACACTCATTTAAATCAGTTACCTGAAAAGGAGTACATCGCACCTTTATGACTTGAAGCTGGTAACCTCACTAAAAGTTAGAGACTGCAAGGAATGCAGAGGAGCTTCTTCAATCCGTGTATCGTAAAAAAAACTTCCTCCTTACAGGTGTCAAACATTTCAATAAGATGCAATCTTGTCGTTTTAGAAAGGACAAGCGAGGGAATATCTGTGTGAACTGAAACCGCTGCAGAGAGGAGAGAGAGAGAGGAGAGAGAGAGGAGAGAGAGGAGAGCGAGAGGAGAGAGAGACAGGAGAGAGAAAGGAGAGAGAGAGGAGAGAGATGAGAGAGAGGAGAGAGAGAGGAGAGAGACAGGAGAGAGACAGGAGAGAGAGAGAGAGAGAGAGAGGAGAGAGAGAGGAGAGCGAGAGGAGAGAGAGACATGAGAGAGAAAGGAGAGAGAAAGGAGAGAGAGAGGAGAGAGAGAGAGAGAGAGAGGAGAGAGAGAGGAGAGAGACAGGAGAGAAACAGGAGAGAGACAGGAGAGAGAGGAGAGAGAGAGGGGAGAGAGAGAGGAGAGAAACAGGAGAGATACAGGAGAGAGAGGAGAGAGAGAGGAGAGAGAGAGAGGAGAGAAACAGGAGAGAGACAGGAGAGACAGGAGAGAGACCGGAGAGAAACAGGAGAGAAACAGGAGAGAGACAGGAGAGAGACAGGAGAGAGACAGGAGAGAGGAGAGAGAGAGAAGAGAGAGAGAGCAGAGAGAGAGGAGAGAGACAGGAGAGAGAGAGCAGAGAGAGAGGAGAGAGAGAGGAGAGAGAGAGAGAGGAGAGAGAGAGGAGAGAGACAGAAGAGAGACAGGAGAGAAACAGGAGAGAGACAGGAGAGAGACAGGAGGGAGACAGGAGAGAGAGAGAAGAGAGAGAGCAGAAAGAGAGCAGAGAGACAGAGAGAAGAGAGAGAGAGAGAGAGAGAGAGAGAGAGAGAGAGAGACAGAGACAGAGACAGAGACAGAGATAGAGATAGAGATAGAGATAGAGATAGGCTCCCTGCCTCCCCTGTCCTCCCCCTCCGTCCCTCCCTCCCCCTCTGTCTAGCTCCTCTCACCCACTCCCGGTCCTCCCCCTCTCCATCCTTGACCTCTCCCTCCCTCCCCCCCTGTCTCCCGCCTCTCTCCCACCCCCTCTCTCCCGGTGTGCTTTAACCATTTGTACATTGTTACAACACTGTATATACAGTGGGGAGAACAAGTATTTGATACACTGTCAATTTTGCAGGTTTTCCTACTTACAAAGCATGTAGAGGTCTGTACTTTTTATCATAGGTACACTTCAACTGTGAGAGATGGAATCTAAAACAAAAATCCAGAAAATCACATTGTATGATTTTTAAGTAATTAATTTGCATTTTATTGCATGACATAAGTATTTGATCACCTACCAACCAGTAAGAATTCCGGCTCTCACAGACCTGTTAGTTTTTCTTTGAGAAGCCCTCCTGTTCTCCACTCATTACCTGTATTAACTCCACCTGTTTGAACTCGTTACCTGTATAAAAGACACCTGTCCACACACTCAATCAAACAGACTCCAACCTCTCCACAATGGCCAAGACCAGAGAGCTGTGTAAGGACATCAGGGATAAAATTGTAGACCTGCACAAGGCTGGGATGGGCTACAGGACAATAGAAAAACAGCTTGGTGAGAAGGCAACAACTGTTGGCGCAATTATTAGAAAATGGAAGACGTTCAAGATGACGGTCAATCACCCTCGGTCTGGGGCTCCATGCAAGATCTCACCTCGTGGGGCATCAATGATCATGAAGAAGGTGAGGGATCAGCCCAGAACTACACGGCAGGACCTGGTCAATGACCTGAAGAGAGCTGGGACCACAATCTCAAAGAAAACCATTAGTAACACACCACGCCGTCATGGATTAAAATCCTGCAGTGCACGCAAGGTCCCCCTGCTCAAGCCAGTGCATGTCCAGGCCCGTCTGAAGTTTAACAATGACCATCTGGATGATCCAGAGGAGGAATGGGAGAAGGTCATGTGGTCTGATGAGACAAAAATAGAGCTTTTTGGTCTAAACTCCACTCGCCGTGTTTGGAGGAAGAAGAAGGATGAGTACAACCCTAAGAACACCATCCCAACCGTGAAGCATGGAGGTGGAAACATCATTCTTTGGGGATGCTTTTCTGCAAAGGGGACAGGACGACTGCACTGTATTGAGGGAAGGATGGATTTGGCCATGTATCGCGAGATCTTGGCCAACAACCTCCTTCCCTCAGTAAGAGCATTGAAGATGGGTCGTGGCTGGGTCTTCCAGCATGACAACGACCCGAAACACACAGCCAGGGCAACTAAGGAGTGGCTCCGTAAGAAGCATTTCAAGGTCCTGGAGTGGCCTAGACAGTCTCCAGACCTGAACCCAATAGAAAATCTTTGGAGGGAGCTGAAAGTCCGTATTGCCCAGCGACAGCCCCGAAACCTGAAGGATCTGGAGAAGGTCTGTATGGAGGAGTGGGCCAAAATCCCTGCTGCAGTGTGTGCAAACCTGGTCAAGAACTACAGGAAACGTATGATCTCTGTAATTGCAAACAAAGGTTTCTGTACCAAATATTAAGTTCGGCTTTTCTGATGTATCAAATACTTATGTCATGCAATAAAATGCAAATTAATTACTTAAAAATCATACAATGTGATTTTCTGGATTTTTGTTTTAGATTCTGTCTCTCACAGTTGAAGTGTACCTATGATAAAAATGACAGACCTCTACATGCTTTGTAAGTAGGAAAACCTGCAAAATCGGCAGTGTATCAAATACTTGTTCTCCCCACTGTATATAATATGACATTTGTAATGTCTTTCTTGTTTTGAAACTTCTGTATGTGTAATGTTTACTGTTAATTTGTATTGTTTATTTCACTTTTGTGTATTATCTACCTCACTTGCTTTGGCAATGTTAACACATGTTTCCCATGCCAATAAAGCCCCTTGAATTGAATTGAATTGATAGGAGAGCTGGTAGTGAACAGTGTGTGATTATGCAGAGCAGGTTTCACTGCTATCACCCAAACAACACTCCCCCTCTCCCTGCCTCAGTCCCCCTCTCCCTGCCTCCCCTGTCCTCCCCCTCCGTCCCTCCCTCCCCCTCTGTCTAGCTCCTCTCACCCACTCCCGGTCCTCCCCCTCTCCATCCTTGACCTCTCCCTCCCTCCCCCCCTGTCTCCCGCCTCTCTCCCACCCCCTCTCTCCCGGTCCTCCCCCTCTCCCTCCCTCCCGGTCCTCCCCCTCTCCCCCCTCCCTCCCGGTCCTCCCCCTCTCCCTCCCTCCCTCCCGGCCCGCCCCCTCTCCATCCCTCCCGGTCCTCCCCCTCTCCCTCCCTCCCCCTCTCCCTCCACCTCACCCCCCTTCCTCCCCTACTCTGTCCTGCTCCTCTTCCTCCTTTGCAGCAGAACAAAACCCTCCAAGGTCACCCAGGCCAGTAGGACCATTATTACTGACGTGCTGAAATTGAAGAAAGGTGCCAGCATGTGGTGACATAACTGCTACTCTCCGGTTGGTTGTACAGTGTCAGTCAATCACTCAGAGAGAGAGAGAGACACACACACACACACAATCACATAAACACACAAACACAGAACCACATACACACACAAAACACAGAACACAGAGCCACAAACACTAGGAGACACAGACTGATAATCTTCCCATTATTTGCTCTATATTTTTGTTGCATCCTATTCTTCCCCTGAGCTAACAGTAGAATGCTATTGGTTTCTATTCATCCCCTGAGCTAACAGTAGAATGCTATTGGTTTCTATTCATCCCCTGAGCTAACAGTAGAATGCTATTGGTTTCTATTCATCCCCTGAGCTAACAGCAGAATGCTATTGGTTTCTATTCACCCCCTGAGCTAACAGTAGAATGCTATTGGTTTCTATTCATCCCCTGAGCTAACAGTAGAATGCTATTGGTTTCCTATTCTCCCCTGAGCTAACAGTAGAATGCTATTGGTTTCTATTCATCCCCTGAGCTAACAGCAGAATGCTATTGGTTTCTATTCACCCCCTGAGCTAACAGTAGAATGCTATTGGTTTCTATTCATCCCCTGAGCTAACAGTAGAATGCTATTGGTTTCTATTCATCCCCTGAGCTAACAGTAGAATGCTATTGGTTTCTATTCTCCCCCTGAGCTAACAGCAGAATGCTATTGGTTTCCTATTCACCCCCTGAGCTAACAGTAGAATGCTATTGGTTTACTATTCTCCCCCTGAGCTAACAGCAGAATGCTATTGGTTTCTATTCATCCCCTGAGCTAACAGCAGAATGCTATTGGTTTCTATTCATCCCCTGAGCTAACAGTAGAATGCTATTGGTTTACTATTCTCCCCCTGAGCTAACAGCAGAATGCTATTGGTTTCCTATTCACCCCCTGAGCTAACAGTAGAATGCTATTGGTTTCTATTCATCCCCTGAGCTAACAGTAGAATGCTATTGGTTTCCTATTCACCCCCTGAGCTAACAGCAGAATGCTATTGGTTTCTATTCATCCCCTGAGCTAACAGCAGAATGCTATTGGTTTCTATTCATCCCCTGAGCTAACAGTAGAATGCTATTGGTTTACTATTCTCCCCCTGAGCTAACAGCAGAATGCTATTGGTTTCCTATTCACCCCCTGAGCTAACAGCAGAATGCTATTGGTTTCTATTCATCCCCTGAGCTAACAGTAGAATGCTATTGGTTTCTATTCTCCCCTGAGCTAACAGCAGAATGCTATTGGTTTCCTATTCACCCCCTGAGCTAACAGTAGAATGCTATTGGTTTACTATTCATCCCCTGAGCTAACAGTAGAATGCTATTGGTTTCTATTCATCCCCTGAGCTAACAGCAGAATGCTATTGGTTTCTATTCATCCCCTGAGCTAACAGTAGAATGCTATTGGTTTACTATTCTCCCCCTGAGCTAACAGCAGAATGCTATTGGTTTCTATTCATCCCCTGAGCTAACAGTAGAATGCTATTGGTTTACTATTCTCCCCCTGAGCTAACAGCAGAATGCTATTGGTTTCCTATTCACCCCCTGAGCTAACAGTAGAATGCTATTGGTTTCTATTCATCCCCTGAGCTAACAGTAGAATGCTATTGGTTTACTATTCTCCCCCTGAGCTAACAGCAGAATGCTATTGGTTTCCTATTCACCCCCTGAGCTAACAGCAGAATGCTATTGGTTTCTATTCATCCCCTGAGCTAACAGTAGAATGCTATTGGTTTCTATTCTCCCCTGAGCTAACAGCAGAATGCTATTGGTTTCTATTCATCCCCTGAGCTAACAGTAGAATGCTATTGGTTTCTATTCTCCCCTGAGCTAACAGTAGAATGCTATTGGTTTACTATTCTCCCCCTGAGCTAACAGCAGAATGCTATTGGTTTTCTATTCACCCCCTGAGCTAACAGTAGAATGCTATTGGTTTACTATTCTCCCCCTGAGCTAACAGCAGAATGCTATTGGTTTCTATTCATCCCCTGAGCTAACAGTAGAATGCTATTGGTTTACTATTCACCCCCTGAGCTAACAGCAGAATGCTATTGGTTTCCTATTCTTCCCCTGAGCTAACAGCAGAATGCTATTGGTTTCTATTCATCCCCTGAGCTAACAGCAGAATGCTATTGGTTTCTATTCATCCCCTGAGCTAACAGTAGAATGCTATTGGTTTACTATTCTCCCCCTGAGCTAACAGCAGAATGCTATTGGTTTCCTATTCACCCCCTGAGCTAACAGTAGAATGCTATTGGTTTCTATTCATCCCCTGAGCTAACAGTAGAATGCTATTGGTTTCCTATTCACCCCCTGAGCTAACAGCAGAATGCTATTGGTTTCTATTCATCCCCTGAGCTAACAGCAGAATGCTATTGGTTTCTATTCATCCCCTGAGCTAACAGTAGAATGCTATTGGTTTACTATTCTCCCCCTGAGCTAACAGCAGAATGCTATTGGTTTCCTATTCACCCCCTGAGCTAACAGCAGAATGCTATTGGTTTCTATTCATCCCCTGAGCTAACAGTAGAATGCTATTGGTTTCTATTCTCCCCTGAGCTAACAGCAGAATGCTATTGGTTTCCTATTCACCCCCTGAGCTAACAGTAGAATGCTATTGGTTTACTATTCATCCCCTGAGCTAACAGTAGAATGCTATTGGTTTCTATTCATCCCCTGAGCTAACAGCAGAATGCTATTGGTTTCTATTCATCCCCTGAGCTAACAGTAGAATGCTATTGGTTTACTATTCTCCCCCTGAGCTAACAGCAGAATGCTATTGGTTTCTATTCATCCCCTGAGCTAACAGTAGAATGCTATTGGTTTACTATTCTCCCCCTGAGCTAACAGCAGAATGCTATTGGTTTCCTATTCACCCCCTGAGCTAACAGTAGAATGCTATTGGTTTCTATTCATCCCCTGAGCTAACAGTAGAATGCTATTGGTTTACTATTCTCCCCCTGAGCTAACAGCAGAATGCTATTGGTTTCCTATTCACCCCCTGAGCTAACAGCAGAATGCTATTGGTTTCTATTCATCCCCTGAGCTAACAGTAGAATGCTATTGGTTTCTATTCTCCCCTGAGCTAACAGCAGAATGCTATTGGTTTCTATTCCTCCCCTGAGCTCACAGTAGAATGCTATTGGTTTCTATTCTCCCCTGAGCTAACAGTAGAATGCTATTGGTTTACTATTCTCCCCCTGAGCTAACAGCAGAATGCTATTGGTTTTCTATTCACCCCCTGAGCTAACAGTAGAATGCTATTGGTTTACTATTCTCCCCCTGAGCTAACAGCAGAATGCTATTGGTTTCTATTCATCCCCTGAGCTAACAGTAGAATGCTATTGGTTTACTATTCACCCCCTGAGCTAACAGCAGAATGCTATTGGTTTCCTATTCTTCCCCTGAGCTAACAGTAGAATGCTATTGGTTTCTATTCACCCCCTGAGCTAACAGTAGAATGCTATTGGTTTCTATTCATCCCCTGAGCTAACAGCAGAATGCTATTGGTTTCTATTCATCCCCTGAGCTAACAGTAGAATGCTATTGGTTTCTATTCTCCCCTGAGCTAACAGCAGAATGCTATTGGTTTCCTATTCACCCCCTGAGCTAACAGTAGAATGCTATTGGTTTACTATTCTCCCCCTGAGCTAACAGCAGAATGCTATTGGTTTCCTATTCACCCCCTGAGCTAACAGTAGAATGCTATTGGTTTACTATTCTCCCCCTGAGCTAACAGCAGAATGCTATTGGTTTCCTATTCTCCCCTGAGCTAACAGTAGAATGCTATTGGTTTCCTATTCATCCCCTGAGCTAACAGTAGAATGCTATTGGTTTCCTATTCACCCCCTGAGCTAACAGTAGAATGCTATTGGTTTCCTATTCTTCCCCTGAGCTAACAGTAGAATGCTATTGGTTTACTATTCTCCCCCTGAGCTAACAGTAGAATGCTATTGGTTTTCTATTCATCCCCTGAGCTAACAGTAGAATGCTATTGGTTTCCTATTCACCCCCTGAGCTAACAGTAGAATGCTATTGGTTTACTATTCTCCCCCTGAGCTAACAGTAGAATGCTATTGGTTTCCTATTCACCCCCTGAGCTAACAGTAGAATGCTATTGGTTTACTATTCTCCCCCTGAGCTAACAGTAGAATGCTATTGGTTTCCTATTCATCCCCTGAGCTAACAGTAGAATGCTATTGGTTTCCTATTCACCCCCTGAGCTAACAGTAGAATGCTATTGGTTTCCTATTCATCCCCTGAGCTAACAGCAGAATGCTATTGGCCAAGACATGCATGTCACACTGAAATGGCACCCTATTCCCTGTTGGACCCTGGTCAAAACAAGTGGACTATATAGGGACTAGGTTTCCATTTGGGATGCCGCCGAGCAGCTGTCTGGGTCCGCCATGTAAAAGGTTGTGGCAGGTTGCGTTTGGCACAGCGGACCAATCAGCCATAGTTTCATGTAACTCCACATACCTCTCCGGAAGGTTATATGAGGTGGCTGATATTACTCTGGCTCTGAGAATTGAGACCTTCATACTGTAAGAACATATAGTATTAATGGTATCTTAACTTCTTGGCCAGTGTGTTCGTGTAGCTGTTTGCTTTAGTTCACACAAGACATCCAGACAGCCTCAACATGCCATGTGATGTTTGTGCTATGGTTCACTGATAGGCTGATAGAGACTGATGTTTGTGCTATGGTTCACTGATAGGCTGATAGAGACTGATGTTTGTGCTATGGGTTCACTGATAGGCTGATAGAGACTGATGTTTGTGCTATGGTTCACTGATAGGCTGATAGAGACTGATGTTTGTGCTATGGGTTCACTGATAGGCTGATAGAGATTGATGTTTGTGCTATGGTTCACTGATAGGCTGATAGAGACTGATGTTTGTGCTATGGGTTCACTGATAGGCTGATAGAGATTGATGTTTGTGCTATGGTTCACTGATAGGCTGATAGAGACTGATGTTTGTGCTATGGTTCACTAATAGGCTGATAGAGACTGTGTCCCAAATAGCAACATATTCCCATAGGCCCCTGGTAAAAAGTAGAGCACTATGTGAAGGTTAGTGTGTTTTGTCATGAATCATATCCTGGAGGCAGAGTGGTCACTTGCTGGCACTAGCCAAAAAGACAGAAAATCTGGTTATAACCTTAACCCAAACCTTAACCCAAACCTTAACCCAAACCTTAACCCAAACCTTAACCCTAACCTTAACCCAAACCTTAACCCTAACCTTAACCCAAACCTTAACCCTAACCTTAACCCAAACCTTAACCCAAACCTTAACCCAAACCTTAACCCTAACCTTAACCCTAACCTTAACCCTAACCTTAACCCAAACCTTAACCCTAACCTTAACCCAAACCTTAACCCTAACCTTAACCCAAACCTTAACCCTAACCTTAACCCTAACCTTAACCCTAACCTTAACCCAAACCTTAACCCAAACCTTAACCCTAACCTTAACCCTAACCTTAACCCAAACCTTAACCCTAACCTTAACCCTAACCTTAACCCTAACCTTAACCCTAACCTTAACCCAAACATTAACCCAAACCTTAACCCTAATCTTAACCCAAACCTTAACCCTAACCTTAACCCAAACCCTAACCTTAACCCTAACCTTAACCCTAACCTTAACCCTAACCTTAACCCAAACCTTAACCCAAACCTTAACCCAAACCTTAACCCAAACCTTAACCCTAACCTTAACCCTAACCTTAACCCAAACCTTAACCCTAACCTTAACCCTAACCTTAACCCTAACCTTAACCCTAACCTTAACCCAAACCTTAACCCAAACCTTAACCCTAATCTTAACCCAAACCTTAACCCTAACCTTAACCCTAACCTTAACCCTAACCTTAACCCTAACCTTAACCCAAACCTTAACCCTAACCTTAACCCTAACCTTAACCCTAACCTTAACCCTAACCTTAACCCTAACCTTAACCTTAACCTTAACCCAAACCTTAACCCAAACCTTAACCTTAACCTTAACCCAAACCTTAACCCAAACCTTAACCCAAACCTTAACCCAAACCTTAACCCTAACCTTAACCCAAACCTTAACCCTAACCTTAACCCTAACCTTAACCCTAACCTTAACCCTAACCTTAACCCAAACCTTAACCCTAACCTTAACCCTAACCTTAACCCTAACCTTAACCCTAACCTTAACCCTAACCTTAACCCTAACCTTCACCCCACTGCTAACCGTAAGCGATTTGTTTTACACTATAGCCAATTTTGACTTTGCGGCTGGTCTATCTAAGGGAAAATCTCTCAGTTCTGCCTCCATGACAAGTAACCATGACAATAAACATCAACCTGCTCAATATGTAGGGCATACAGGGGATCCAATTGAAGACTGGCTGATTTGGTTCTGGGTTTCGAGATTTGTAGGTGATAGTACTTTGAAATGCACACGACCAGTAAACAAACTATCACACCCTGACCTGTTTCACCTGTCCTTGTGCTTGTCTCCATCCCTCCAGGTCTTCCCCATTATCCCCTAGCTATTTAAACCTGTGTTTCCTGTCTCTCTGTGCCAGTTCGTCTTGTATGTTCCAAGTCAACCAGCGTGTTTTTCCCGTTCTCCTGCCTTTTCTATTCTCTTTTTTCTAGTCCTCCTGGTTTTGACCCTTGCCTGTTTTCTGGACTCTGTACCCGCCTGTCTGACCATTCTGCCTGCCTTGACCACGAGCCTGTCTGCCACTCTGTACCTCCTGGACTCTGATCTGGTTTTGACCTTTTTACCTGTCCACGACCATTCTCTTGCCTTCCCCTTTTGGATTATTAATAAATATCAGAGACTCAAACCATCTGCCTCCCGTGTCTGCATCTGGGTCTCGCCTTGTGCCGGTATACAAACTATATAGGGCTTGGCCTATATGGTCATTGGCAGGTGGGATTCAACCAAATATTTACGGTAGAGGTGTGGTTTAAACATCTGGGATGCACTCTTTTAATGCTATACGTGAGGTCAACTGCCAATGATCATAGAATTATAGTTTACCTAAAATATGATCAAATCATTATAAATACAGTTGATAAGGGTTTTATACACATTTTCTGTATAAATATCCTCTAAAATATATGTAAACAGACCATAAATGTCTCAGATCTTGTAGTCTTGGAAAGATGTGATTTGCTATTGTACGATACGATATCAGTACTTGTTGCACTTTCAACTTGTCGTATCGTCACTGATTTCCGCATGGCTGTGGATTGACTGCATTGTTTCAATGGAATGTTGACATACCCGTAGTTCGTTTGAAAAATGGATTCCTCTAAAACTGTCTGACTAAACAGCTAACAAATATACAGTGCAGATAAATTCTTCACATTCATTGTTTAACACTATCTTACAGGGGTGCAACTTTGTTTTTGATGTGGGACACACACACATATATATATATATATATATATACACTACCGGTCAAAAGTTTTAGGACACCTACTCATTCAAGGATTTTTTTACTATTTTCTACATTGTAGAATAATAGTGAAGACATCAAAATTATAAAATAACACATATGGATTCATGTAGTAACCAAAAAAGTGTTAAACAAATCAAAATATATTTGAGATTCTTCAAATAGCCACCCTTTGCATTGATGACAGCTTTGCACACTTGGCATTTTCTCAACCAGCTTCACCTGGAATGCTTTTACTAACAGTCTTGAAAAGAGTTGTTGGCTGCTTTTCCTTTACTCTGCGGTTCAACTCATGCCAAACCATCTCAATTGGGTTGAGTTCGGGTGAATGTGGAGGCCAGGTAATCTGATACAGCACTCCATCACTCTCCTTCTTGGTCAAATGGCCCTTACACAGTCTGGAGGTGTGTTTTGGGTCATTGTCCTGTTGTAAAACAAATGATAGTCGCACTATTCGCAAACCAGATTGGATGGCGTATCGCTGCAGAATGCTGTGGTAGCCATGCTGGTTAAGTGTGCCTTGAATTCTAAATAAATCACAGGCAGTGTCACCAGCAAAGCACCCCCACACCATTACACCTCCTCCTCCATGATTCACGGTGGGAACCACACATTCGGAGATCATCCATTCACCTACTCTGCATCTAATGGCAGTTGGAACAAAAAATCTCAAATTTGGACTTATCAGACCAAAGGACAGATTTCCACCGGTCTAATGTCTGTTGTTTCTTGGCCCAAGCAAGTCTCTTCTTATTATTGGTATCCTTTAGTAGTGGTTTCTTTGCAGCAATTGGCCTTGAAGGGCTGATTCACACAGTCTCCTCTGAACAGTTGATGTTGAGATGTCTGTTACTTGAACTCTGTGAAGCATTTATTTGAGCTGCAATCTGAGGTGCAGTTAACTCTAATGAACGTATCCTCTGCAGCAGAGGTAACTCTGGGTCTTCCTTTCCTGTGGCGGTCCTAATGAGAGCCAGTTTCATCATAGTGCTTGATGGTTTTTGCGACTGCACTTGAAGAAACTTTCAAAGTCCTTGACAATTTCCGGATTGACTGACCTTCATGTCTAAAAGTAATGATGGACTGTCACTCCTCTTTGCTTATTTGAGCTGATCTGTATCTTGCCATAATATGGACATGGTCTTTTAACAAGTAGGGGTATCTTCTGTATACCACCCCTACAACTGATTGGCTCAAACGCATTAAGAAGAAAATTCATTCCACAAATGAACTTTTAACAAGTCACAACTATTAATTGAAATGCATTCCAGGTGACTACCTCATGAATCTGGTTGAGGGAATGCCAAGAGTTTGCAAAGCTGTCATCAAGGCAAAGGATGGCTAGTTTGAATAATCTCAAATATATTTTGATTTGTTTAACACTTTTTGGTTACTACATGATTCCATATGTGTTGGTGGTTGAAAATATCCCTCTAGTGGTGTGGGGGCTGTGCTTTGGCAAAGTGGGTGGGGTTATATCCTTCCTGTTTGGCCCTGTCCGGGGGTATCATCGGATGGGGCCACAGTTTCTCCTGACCCCTCCTGTCTCAGCCTCCAGTGTTTATGCTGCAGTAGTTTATGTGTCGGGGGGGGCTAGGGTCAGTTTGTTATATCTGGAGTACTTCTCCTGTCTTATCCGGTGTCCTGTGTGAATTTAAGTATGCTCTCTCTAATTCTCTCTTTCTCTCTTTCTTTCTCTCTTTCGGAGGACCTGAGCCCTAGGACCATGCCTCAGGACTACCTGGCATGATGACTCCTTGCTGTCCCCAGTCCACCTGGCCGTGCTGCTGCTCCAGTTTCAACTGTTCTGCCTGCGGCTATGGAACCCTGACCTGTTCACCGGACGTGCTACCTGTCCCAGACCTGCTGTTTTCAACTCTCTAGAGACTGCAGGAGCGGTAGAGATACTCTTAATGATCGGCTATGAAAAGCCAACTGACATTTACTCCTGAGGTGCTGACTTGCTGCACCCTCGACAACTACTATGATTATATTTATTTGACCATGCATTTATGAACATTTGAACATCTTGGCCATGTTCTGTTATAATCTCCACCCAGCACAGCCAGAAGAGGACTGGCCACCCCTCATAGCCTGGTTCCTCTCTAGGTTTCTTCCTAGGTTTTGGCCTTTCTAGGGAGTTTTTCCTAGCCACCGTGCTTCTACACCTGCATTGCTTGCTGTTTGGGGTTTTAGGCTGGGTTTCTGTACAGCACTTTGAGATATCAGCTAATGTAAGAAGGGCTATATAAATACTTTTGATTTGATTGATTTGATGATCATTACACACCTTGTGCTGGGGACAATAAAAGGCCACTCTAAAATATGCAGTTTTGTCACACAACACAATGCCACAGATGTCTCAAGTTTATGACTGCATGAATGTTAATTTCTCTACCATAAGCAGCCTCCAACGTTGTTTTAGACAATTAGACTGTATGTCCAATCGGCCTCACACTGCAGACAACGTGTATGGCATTGTGTGGGCGAGAGGTTTGCCGATGTCAATGTTGTGAACAGAGTACCCCATAGTGGTGGTGTGGTTATGGTATGGACCACGAACAACGAACACGAACAATTGCCATTTCATCAATGGCAATTTGAATGCACAGAGACACCATGACGAGATCCATTGTCGTGCCATTCGTTCGCTGCCATCACCTCATCTTTCAGCATGATAATGCACAGCACCATGTTGCAAAGATCTGTACGCAATTTCTAGACGGTGAAAATGTCCCAGTTCTTCCATGGCCTGCACACTAACCAGACATGTCACCCATTGAGCATGTTTGGAATGCTCTGGATTGACATGTACGACAGTGTGTTCCAGTTCCCGCCAATATCCAGTAACTTCCAGTAACTTTTTCTTTAACCTTTATTTAACTAGGCAAGTCAGTTAAGAACAAATTCGTATTATCAATGACACCCTAGGAACAGTGCCTTGTTCAGGGGCAGAACGACAGATTTTCACATTTTCATCTTGGGGATTCGATGTTGCAACCTTTCGGTTACTAGTCCAACGCTCTAACCACTAGGCTACCTGCCGCCCCAACTGAAGAGGAGTGAGACAACATTCCACAGGCCACAATCAACAGCCTGATCAACTCTATGTGAAGGAGATGTGTGGCTCTGCATGAGGCAAATGGTGGGCACACCAGATACTGACTGGTTTTCTGACTAGGGCTTAATGAATGTATTTCAATTGACTGATTTCCTTATATGAACTGTAACTCAGTAAAATCTTTTAAATTGTTGCATGTTGCATTTATGTTTTTGTTCAGTGTAAGTTCTGTTAAGGTGTTCTAGAATGCATTCCATTCCATCTGAGGCAGTGTATTGTCAGTGTAGTGGTATAGTGCAGTAAAAGTCAGTCACGTGTCATTTTGCGTGTTTTGATTACAGGATGTTCCTACCTTATAGTATTTTACAGGACACCATTAACACCTTGGAACGGCTTATCATTCCTTGGCTCAGGCAGGAGCTGTCATGACTGTTACATTTACATTTAAATCATTTAGCAGACGCTCTTATCCAGAGCGACTTACAAATTGGAAAGTTCATACATATTCATCCTGGTCCCCCCGTGGGGAATGAACCCACAACCCTGGCGTTGCAAGCGCCATGCTCTACCAACTGAGCCACACGGCCAGAGTACAGGACTCAATGTATCTCACAGAGTATCACTGGTTCAACCCAACCCCTCCTTAAGCTTCAGGTTCACCGCAGTAACTACCCAGTCAGTGTTTTTTTCTCTCCAAATTGTCATTCAAATGTTAATCAAATAAATGCCTAGTGATGCAGTGAAGTAATGAATTCACAGACATTTTAATATGCATCAAACCTCAAGGCCAGAGGTGCGGCGGTCAAGAGGACATTTTGTACTGAACGCTTTATAACTTTTAAATATCCCACTAGTATTGTAAGACAAGTTGGCCTTCTTTTCCTATGGCTTTACTAGTACGGCCTAATACACAACAGTGAGGAGGAAAATTTAAGAAACCGTTTACATTGTAACAGCGAGGAGGAAAATTAAAGGAAGAGCCTGTTTACATTGTAACAGCGAGGAGGAAAACAGTGCTTTATACTGTAGGATTGTATGGATATTTTAATGTTGACTGTTTTCTGCCCAGAGACTACAGATGAAAATTAACTATCTATATAAAGATGGTGCAATGACATGTTGCACACGGTCCCTGACAAATACACGTCCTATTAAAAACATACAGAAAGAGATACTTTAATGACAAAGCAGATCGGTGATTGAAAGAACACACATTTCTTTCCCAGACTTACACACAGAAAGAATTAATTTACAACAAAAGCATCTGAAAAGAAAAAACATACAACTACCACAAAACTATTTCCCTTTTTTAATTAATAACAACCACATGGACCCCTTTGACGAACAGACGGAGTGAAAACGGACATCCCTGACAGGTCACTTACGAACTAACGGAAACTATGGTCCCTAGTTGACCAGTCAAAGGATGCATCTCAAATGGCACCCTATTCCCTTTTATAGTGTATAGGGAATATTTAAGGAATAGGGTGACACTATCTAGGGAATAGCATGCCATTTGAGACGCAGCCAAACGTTCCAGTGGAACATTTACACTTTACATACAAGCAATGCAAGAAGCACATCGAGTCAACATGATTCCCAGTCAATTATCACCAGCAGACAGAATACATAGAAGAATGAAATCAGTGGGGGAAAAAAAAACCAGCTGAAATAACATAAAATAATAGAAAAATGTGAGTTGGTACTCGATGTGTGCCTCCACACGTCGATATTAAAACACACACACGCAGAGTTACAACTGTTCAATGATTTTTTTAAAACATTTTAAAGAGTTGAAATCGTTCTCTCCTACTCTAAAATGCATCAAATTACAATGCTTATATATTAGTAAAACTCATAATCTAAAAACTTTAACTTAATGTGATTATGGCCGTACATTTAGGCCCTTTGATACCTGAATTCTCAGCTCTTAGCAAAAACAATTATACAATCGTTAACCCCTTTACAATAACCTTACATAGAGGTAACCCTTGAACATCAGCTCACCAAAGAGAGAAGAAGAGTTCAAGCACTTAAGATTGACCAATGCTACATTCTTTGTTTGTTTGCCTTGAAAATGTCACAATGGTACACAATGAAGTGAACAATTCATAGCCATGCAAGGCAACCTCTCTGAGATGTTTCATCTAAACATGTTCTCACAGACCCTGTGTTCTAACCCCTTTCCGGGAGGAGGGGAGTCAAACCGCTATTTCTCGCGCGACCAACCTTCACATTGTAGTAGCTTGTTTTGCCACACAGATGGAGACAGACGGAGAAATACAGAGACAGACAAAGACAAACAAAGACAAACAGACAGCCCTTCCAAATGACAAAGTGAGGAGAGAGAGAAAACAATGACTATTTCCAGACCACGTGTCTCCCTCCTCTCTAACAACAGTCTTCATAGACCACGTGTCTCCCTCCTCTCTAACAACAGTCTTCATAGACCCCGTGTCTCCCTCCTCTCTAACAACAGTCTTCATAGACCACGTGTCTGTCTCCTCTCTAACAACAGTCTTCATAGACCACGTGTCTCCCTCCTCTCTAACAACAGTCTTCATAGACCACGTGTCTCCCTCCTCTCTAACAACAGTCTTCATAGACCACGTGTCTCCCTCCTCTCTAACAACAGTCTTCATAGACAAGTGTCTGTCTCCTCTATAACAACAGTCTTCATAGACCACGTGTCTCCCTACTCTCTAACAACAGTTTTTACAGTATGTACAAAGAAACAACACTGCTCCAGCACGTCATCCAGCAGCACGCCACCCAGCAGCACGCCACCCAGCAGCACGTCACCCAGCAGCACGCCACCCAGCAGAACGCCACCCAGCAGAACGCCACCCAGCAGCACGCCACCCAGCAGCACGCCACCCAGCAGCACGCCACCCAGCAGCACGCCACCCAGCAGCACGCCACCGCTGGCCTCTCAGTTGGCCTGTGCGATGCGCGAGTCTGAGCCGATGTAGTTGAGCATGGTCTGGACGAGCTCCGGGAGGTCGTAGTCGTGTTTCCAGCCCCAGTCATTGCGCGCGTTAGAGTCGTCAAAATTCATTGGCCAGCTGTCAGCTGTAAAGGGAGAGAAGAGAAGAGGATCCGTTTTGTTGGGGGCGTGTTCATAATGTCGGGGGCGTGTCCATAATGTCGGGGGCGTGTCCATAATGTCGGGGGCGTGTTCATAATGTGAATCTCTATTACTGACACTGACTTCACTGACAGCTAGTTAATGAGGAAACGTTTGCTTTCTATATGTGGTTGTCCGTCTCACTTAGCTCCTTAAGAATACACTGACTGCTAGTCTCTCTGCATCAGAGCGTCTGCTAAATGACTCACTGACTGTAAGACTCTCTGGATAACAGGGTCTGCTAAATGACTCATTGACTAAGTCTCTCTGGGTAACAACGTCTGCTAGTCTCTCTGGGTAAGAGCGTCTGCTAGTCTCTCTGGGTAAGAGCGTCTGCTAGTCTCTCTGGGTAAGACCTTCTGCTAGTCTCTCTGGGTAAGAGCGTATGCTAATATAATGTCTTCTTAATCTAAAGGCTGTAAAAGAGTTAGTCAAATTGTCACATGAGACTTTTGTTGTTAGTTTCTACATTCAACTCAAATATTAATGCTTGGAAGTTTAAGAGAATCTCGAAAAGACCCTTCAGTGGTGCATTTAGACAGGTCTCCCTCGTTCATCCATCTTTGATCTCAATGGTATCACCCACCAGTATTTGGGTAACTTTTCCCAAACTTCCCAGAAATCCCAGTTGGATGATTGCCAGAATCAGGAGGGAATCCTTCAACTGGGTTTTCAGGAAAACCTAGGAATTTTGCAACCCACCCAACCAACCAGTCTGAATAAAGGATCAACTAAATGTTTTGATCTTACCGATGGCCTGTCTGACTTGATCGATGTCGTAGGTGACCTCTAGGTCCGGCAGCTGTTTCTGGACCTCCTGAGCCAGCTCTTCAGGGGTGAAGCTCATGGCGTTGATGTTATAGGTCCTCATGGACAGGGTGTCTGTGGGCGCTTCCATCATCTCCACGGTGGCACGGAGACAGTCGTCGATGTACATCATGGGGAGCCTCGTGTCTGGCTTCAGGTTACACTCAAACTTCCCCGTCTTTACGGCATCGTGAAAGATGGCTACCGCGTAGTCTGGAGAAAGGGAGGAGGGGAGGAGAGGTTTAGATAGGTTTGGTATGATCATAGTAATTGATGACTTTCAATCTATTTAGAGTATACACACTAAGGATAGGGCTGTTGCAGTGACCACATTACCACCACACCGACAATCACGAGTCAAATTCCACGTGACCGTTGAGTCACGGTAACTAGGTGTCTCCAAAACTGCCTGGTACTCAGGGCTCTATTGTCCCTCCATCAGATCCTAATGGCCTGGTACTCAGGGCTCTATTGTCCCTCCATCAGGTCCTAATGGTCTGGTACTCAGGGCTCTATTGTCTCTCCATCAGGTCCTAATGGTCTGGTACTCAGGGCTCTATTGTCTCTCCATCAGGTCCTAATGGTCTGGTACTCAGGGCTCTATTGTCCCTCCATCAGGTCCTAATGGTCTGGTACTCAGGGCTCTATTGTCCCTCCATCAGGTCCTAATGGCCTGGTACTCAGGGCTCTATTGTCCCTCCATCAGGTCCTAATGGTCTGGTACTCAGGGCTCTATTGTCCCTCCATCAGGGCCTAATGACCTGGTACTCGGGGCTCTATTGTCCCTCCATCAGGTCCTAATGGCCTGGTACTCAGGGCTCTATTGTCCCTCCATTAGGTCCTAATGACCTGGTACTCAGGGCTCTATTGTCCCTCCATCAGTTCCTAATAGTCTAGTCTATAGATCTATATGTTTTGATAAGGTTGGTATCACAGCATCATGTAGTCTAGTCCATAGAAGTCAGGAGGAAGATGTTCGTGAACATGTCCCTGTTAGATAACCCTCAACGACACGTTGAAGTCAGGAAGCAGACGTTCTAGAACATGTCCCTGTTAGATAACCCTGAACGACACGTTGAAGTCAGGAAGCAGACGTTCTAGAACATGTCCCTGTTAGATAACCCTGAACGACACGTTGAAGTCAGGAAGCAGACGTTCTAGAACATGTCCCTGTTAGATAACCCCCAACGACACGTTGAAGTCAGGAGGCAGACGTTCTATAACATGTCCCCGTTAGATAACCCTGAACGACACGTTGAAGTCAGGAGGCAGACGTTCTAGAACATGTTCCTGTTAGATAACCCCCAACGACACGTTGAAGTCAGGAGGCAGACGTTCTATAACATGTCCCCGTTAGATAACCCCCAACGACACGTTGAAGTCAGGAGGCAGACGTTCTATAACATGTCCCCGTTAGATAACCCCCAACGACACGTTGAAGTCAGGAGGCAGACGTTCTAGAACATGTCTCCGTTAGATAACCCCCAACGACACGTTGAAGTCAGGAGGGTGGACTCAAATAGAGTTATGACAGTCAGGAGCCTGGTGTTCCGCTTTGGTGTGTATGTGGGGAGGGGGTGTGTGTTTGGGGAGGGGGGGTGTGTGTGGGGAGGGGTTATGTGTTTGGGGAGGGGGGGTGTGTGTGGGGAGGGGGTGTGTGTGTGGGGAGGGGGTGTGTGTTTGGGGAGGGGGGGGGGGGGGGGTGTCTCTAACTCACCTGTCGTTCCTCCTCCAGGCTGTGAGTCAGCAGAGATGATTCCTGGGTAGCGCAGACAGCGGAAGTCAAGGCCATAGCGGTGGTGGTAGTACTGTTGGAGGGAAGACGGGCAATAAGGGTTAGGATGTTTCACTTATAGCAACGTTACAGACCAATGATTTCAGGTGATTGAAGGGGTCAAATTCACCAGATCTGATTTACAAGGTCAAATTCAACAGGTCAAATTCCTGGTACATGTAAATGGGGAATAAAGAGGATTCTGGTTCTGGGCTGAGGCTGAATGCTGATTGGTCATTTCTTCTGTATTCTGTATTGCTAGCATGTGTCTTTATCTCACCTCTCCCATGAGCTCTGCGTGGACCTTGGACACTCCATAGATGGTCCTGGGTCTCTGGACACAGAGGTCAGGGGTCGGGTTCCGGGGCGAGGTGGGCCCGAAGGCTCCGATGGTGCTGGGGACGAACAGACGCAGGCCGTGCTCCGCTGCAATGTCCAGGATGTTGTGGAGCCCTGAGGAACAGGAAGTTCACAGTTACTCTCTCTGGGCACCTCCCAGGCCAGGTTAAAAGGAAGCTTTGGTGTGGCAAGGATCTAGGCTGAGCCAAGATGACGAGTTTCTCCATTGCTCACCAGTGATGTTGACGTCGCGAGCCAGCGATACGTTGGCCTCTCCCACGGCGCTGAGCAGGGCGCTGTAATGGACCAACCACGTGATGCGGTTATTCACCACAATCTCACGCAGGTTCTTATAGTCCAGGATGTCAGAGTAGATGAAGGGGCCTGAGGAGAAACAGGAAGCACCATAGAAACAACAAGCATCAATATAAAAAAGTGGTCTCACTAAAAGCCCCAAGTATAATTGTAATGTCTTCTAGATTTTGGATGAGAATTACTAATAGTACTCTTGATAACGATTGGTTGAACAGTGCCCTGGACAATTCCTATAGACTTACTTAGTATTAGCTGGCCCTGCATCAGTCATTGTAGCAGACAGTTCATTACAGGTTATTGACTAACCAATCACCATTCATCAAGCATTGTAGTAGACAGTTTTGACCAGCCAATCATCATTCATCAGGCATTGTAGTTGACAGTTTTGATCAGCCAATCACCATTCATCGGGCATTGTAGCAGACAGTTTTGATCAGCCAATCACCATTCATCAGGCATTGTAGTTGACAGTTTTGACCAGCCAATCATCATTCATGAACTGTTCAAAATACATTCACTTCCTGGTGATGTTCTGTACCATAAGCTTTTCACAAGGATCAATATCACAACTAACCAAATCATTCGCTGTTTTAACTATGGACCCTCCAGATGTCTTTTCTATTAACGTTTCAGACATTTTAAAGCAAACTATGGACAAGTTTACATTCTCCTGAACTAACTGAATTAATAAATGTAACGTTAGCCAAACGGGAATCAGGATAATGCTTCCTTCCTGGTTGTAACGACAAAGGCTGTGGTGGTCACAAAGTCAGTCGGTGATTGTCAAGCAAATAACTGGTCGGTCTCACGGTAATTAACCGTTCATTAACATAAACACAGTTAGCATCTCCTGGCTTCCACACAGACTACAAGCCACTGATGAAGACCTCTGGAACATCTACATGTTTAAAAAGTCTAATAAATCCACGTGATACAGCCTCCACCTCCACAATAAATACATTATTTATTTTAGACAGGTCTAAAGAAGCATGATGTAACGTGTACGCTAATAAACGGGAAGCAAGTACAGGGAGTGAATTTAGTAAATAAATGAACACGGAACAAAATAAGAAACATAAGTAGCAGACATGAAACATATAACCAAAAACAATAACGCCTGAGGAAAGAACCAAAGGGAGTGACCGACATAGGGGAGGAAGTCAAGGAGGTGATGGAGTCCAGGTGAGTCTCGTGAGGTGCAGGTGCATGTAACGATGGTGATAGGTGTGCGTAATAATGAAAAACTGCCGACAAGGAGCGCCGGAGAGGGAGTAGACGTGACAGTACCCCCTCCCTGACACGCGGTTCCAGCCGCAGGACACCAACCAGAGGGACGGTCCCGAGGACCAGGAGCGGAAGTAGACTTGACAGCACCACTACCCTGGCGCGCGGTTCCAGCCGCAGGACACCGACCAGAGGGTTGGTCCCGGGGACCAGGAGCAGGCTGGTCGTCTCTGCTGAGGCGCGGGAACCAGTAGATCCAGCTGAGGCGCGGGAACCAGTAGATCCAGCTGAGGCGCGGGAACCAGTAGATCCAGCTGAGGCGTGGGAACCAGTAGATCCAGCTGAGGCGCGGGAACCAGTAGATCCAGCTGAGGCGTGGGAACCAGTAGATCCAGCTGAGGCGTGGGAACCAGTAGATCCAGCTGAGGCGTGGGAACCAGTAGATCCAGCTGAGGCGCGGGAACCAGTAGATCCAGCTGAGGCGTGGGAACCAGTAGATCCAGCTGAGGCGCGGGAACCAGTAGATCCAGCTGAGGCGTGGGAACCAGTAGATCCAGCTGAGGCGTGGGAACCAGTCATGCTGAATGAGGCTTGAGAACCTGATGAACCTGTTGAGGCTTGGAAGCCTGACGAGCCAACCAAGGCTTGTGAACCTATCAAGCCAGCTGAGGCATGGAAGCCTGACGAGCCAGCTGAGGCATGGCAGCCTGACGAGCCAGCTGAGGCATGGCAGCCTGACGAGCCAGCTGAGGCATGGCAGCCTGACGAGCCAGCTGAGGCATGGAAGCCTGACGAGCCAGCTGAGGCATGGAAGCCTGACGAGCCAGCTGAGGCATGGCAGCCTGACGAGCCAGCTGAGGCATGGCAGCCTGACGAGCCAGCTGAGGCATGGCAGCCTGACGAGCCAGCTGAGGCATGGCAGCCTGACGAGCCAGCTGAGACATGGAAGCCTGACGAGCCAGCTGAGGCATGGCAGCCTGACGAGCCAGCTGAGGCATGGAAGCCTGACGAGCCAGCTGAGGCATGGAAGCCTGACGAGCCAGCTGAGGCATGGAAGCCTGACGAGCCAGCTGAGGCATGGAAGCCTGACGAGCCAGCTGAGGCATCCCCGGTTGCTTCGGCAGCGGCCCATGGACCCGATGTCACCAGTAAAAAAAATAAAAAAACCTGTTGCTTCCCTTTGGTGAGGCGTAATTCGGTAACGTGCTAATCAACAGGAAGCAAGTACAGGGAGTGAATTTAGTAAATAAACAAACACGGAACTAAACAAGATATATAAGTAGCGTACAGACAAAACAATTAAAAAAATTACGCAATGTGGCTGACGCAACAGATCAGAATGTTTAGCTTAAAATGTTGATCAACTATTAGGCTACTTCTTCACATTATAAGTGCCGCAATGCTCACATAGCAGTATGTAGAAGTAGGTACAAATCTTATTAAAACATATAGGCCTATGGGCTAGGCTACATGAGGTGTGCAACGATGATTCGAAAAAGTCGCAAAAAAAAGGCATTATTTCTTATTCTGGGTATCATTCACACGTGATAATATATAATATATAGGCTAATATTGTCACCCATCAGACTATTCTTGATCTTAATCTTGTCTTCACATATAATAATATATGTGTGAAATTTGTTTTTATTTAGAATGGACCATTATCATGCACCTGTAACGAAACAGGGGCAGTGGGAAAAAATAATATTTTTTCCCCCGTGATTTATTTTCATGCCAGCCAGGTAGGCTATACACCTGTTGTAAACATAAGCAATGTGCTTAATATTAGGAAAAGCTGATGGGATCCTCCTCTTTTTAATAGAGGCCATCGCACTGTTTTATAGCGCAATTGCATAGCCTATTGACGTGATCTTCCGGTCTGGGTTGGCGCCCTCCCTTGGGTTGTGCCGTGGTGGAGATCTTTGTGGGCTATACTCGGCCTTGTCTCAGGATGCTAAGTTGGAGGTTGAAGGTATCCCTCTAGTGGTGTGGGGGCTGTGCTTTGGCAAAGTGGGTGGGGTTATATCCTGCTTGTTTGGCCCTGTCCAGGGGTATCATCGTATGGGGCCACAGTGTCTCCTGACCCCTCCTGTCTCAGCCTCCAGTATTTATGCTGCAGTAGTTTATGTGTCGGGGGGCTAGGGTCAGTCTGTTATATCTGGAGTACTTCTACTGTCTTATCCGGTGTCCTGTGTGAATTTAAGTATGCTCTCTCTAATTCTCTCTTTCTTTCTTTCTTTCTCTCTCTCTCTCGGAGGACCTGAGCCCTAGGACCATGCCTCAGGACTAACAGGCATGATGACTCCTTGCTGTCCCCAGTCCACCTGGCCATGCTGCTGCTCCAGTTTCAACTGTTCTGCCTGCGGCTATGGAACCCTGACCTGTTCACCGGACGTGCTACCTGTCCCAGACCTGCTGTTTTAGACTCTCTAGAGACAGCAGGAGCGGTAGAGATACTCTTAATGATCGGTTATGAAAAGCCAACTGACATTTACTCCTGAGGTGCTGACCTGTTGCACCCTCGACAACCACTGTGATTATTATTATCTGACCCTGCTGGTCATCTATGAACATTTACACATCTTGGCCATGTTCTGTTATAATCTCCACCCTGCACAGCCAGAAGAGGACTGGCCACCGCTCCTAGCCTGGTTCCTCTCTAGGTGTCTTCCTAGGTTTTGACCTTTCTAGGGTGTTTTTCCTAGCCACCGTGCTTCTACACCTGCATTTCTTGCTGTTTGGGGTTTTAGGCTGGGTTTCTGTACAGCACTTTGAGATATCAGCTGACGTAAGAAGGGCTTTATAAATACATTTGATATTGAAATGTTATGCAACATGAGCTCATGGGCTCTCATGAAGTGTTTAAATTAGATTTTCAAATACATTTGCATTGATGTCAGAGTGATTAGAGGGACAGTAGAGTGCTGAGTACCAGGCAATTAGCAAGTTTGGTAGGCTACTAATGACCATCAGCAGTATCAGAGCTCGGAGAAGCCTAGTTATTGAATAAACGGTCACGTGGAATTTGACTGCCTTCATGACTCGTGACCTGGAAATACGGTCACCGAAACAGCCCTAGTAACGACGTAATTTAGCCCGTTAGCTTTGTGAGCTGATCAGACGCAAACAGAATATTTACATAGTCTGGTGAATGAACAACCTAGTCCGACGTCAACCCAGTGTGATGCAAATACAGCCAGATGGGTAGACAGATAAGACCAGTCGACTTCAGTAGCACAGTAAAACCAAGGTGGCTCCACCAGCCTACTTCATGCCATTGTGTGCCTGTAGTCTCACCTCACAGACGTCACGCCGTATTCACAACAGACCAACGGAGTAATACTCTAAGTGTCTCAGAGTAGGAGTGCTGATCTAGGATCAGGTCTCCTCTGTCCATGACATCTTGGTTATTCACTGTGATCTAAAGGGCAAAACTGATCCTAGATCAGCAGATGCTTGAAACTGTGTATAACACGTGTTGCCATGTTGTGTATCACTCACCGCTGTGGAAAACGTGGCTCGGAGGCTTCCTGATATCTGACAGGATTACATTGTTGTTTCCAAACCGCTTCCTGTGAAACAGGAAGTTACATTTAAAAACACAAGAAGAAGAAGAAGAAGAAGAAGAGGAAGCTTGACTAAAACATTCCCTCCTAAAGGCTACGTTCACTGGGTTATCAAAGTGCTATGAAGGCTTTATGAGTTGTAGTTTGTTTTAAGTGGGACCTAGATTAAGTACTAATAATAAGCATCCAAATATGATCCTAAATGAATGTATACCATATGTATATACTGTTAAACAGCAACACTTGTAGAAAGGCAAGCATACGCTATTACAGAACACTGTAATGGTCTTACCTCAACCTTTTAGCCAGCCCTACCCCCAACTGTCCAAGGCCGCCTGAGAGAGGGAGAGAGAGAGAGAGAGAGAGAGAGAGAGAGAGAGAAAGAGAGAGAGAGAGAGAGAGAGAGAGAGAGAGAGAGAGAGAGAGAGAGAGAGAGAGAGAGAGAGAGAGAGAGAGAGAGAGAGAGAGAGAAAGCGAGAGAGAGAGAGAGAGAGAGAGAGAGAGAGAGAGAGAGAGAGAGAGAGAGAGAGAGAGAGAGAGAGAGAGAGAAAGCGAGAGAGAGAGAGAAAGAGAGAGAGACAGAGAGACAGAGAGAGACAGAGAGAGAGAGACAAAACATATTATTATTAGAGGACATTAGAGACGTTATCGGTACAGATCAGCAACATGACGACAGGGTTGCCATGGAGATCAGGAAATGTCAGGTTAAGTCAGGTTACGTCAGGCGTAGGGAAGCTATATCGGAGAAGGAGAGGCCCTAGCTTCACACCTACAGCTGTTCTGTTCTCTCCTCCTGGTCCTGCTTTGAACACTGTGATGTTCCCTTCACACAACAAACCAACCTCTTCATCAATACAGCTATGTGTTGCTTGGGAGTCTCGTTTAGGTGAAGTTAGACAAACGCTTCTTTACTTAGATAAACCATAGATAGAGGTCCTATTGTGTTAGGTTGTGAGGTTGTGTAATTAAGGTTCGCTTCCCACAACTAGAGCTATGCCCTGTCTGTTGCTTGAGAATGTTAATGTTCAGTTAGACAAAGCTCATCTTCTCCACAGAGAGATTGTGTTATTGAGGTTCGTCCCAACAGACTACAGCTAGCTTGAGAGTCGTTAGAGAAAGATGCTTATTCTAATCATTAATAAGAGATTCTAATGTGTTATGTTTCTTCCTCTAGGTGATCTCTCGGGGGGGGGTCTTAACTGAGTGATTCATTGATTGGTCTTACCTGTGATGAGCACCTTGGGGTGGTCTGTCTCGGAGAAGGACACGGAGTGGAAGCTGGCGTCCGAGGTGACCTGGCGGGGCGAGAAGCTGATGGTCCGTACGGCCACTGTGATTGGCTGACAGCCACATCCTGGGTTCAGCAGGGCTTGCTTAGCCACCTTGCTGAGAGTTCTAATAACAGGCATCTTGACAAGTCACCTAAAGGAGGAGGATGGGGGGGGGGGCATTGTAAGGACCCCACTCACCTGAATACTTTACAACTAAGTAGTATGCTTCAGTTGTCAAGGACTCAAACTCAAGGTTCAGAATACATTACCTATAATATATGTGTTTATTTGCTAGCAACAGATACAATTAAAACATATTGGATCATCAATCAGATGCATTGATGCACCATCAATGCATAAATAAGGTATTGGGTTGAATAAATAAGGTATTGGGTTGAATAAATAAGGTATTGGGTTGAATAAATAAAGTATTGGGTTGAATAAATAAGGTATTGGGCTGAATAAATAAAGTATTGGGCTGAATAAATAAGGTATTGGGCTGAATAAATAAGGTATTGGGTTGAATAAATAAGGTATTGGGCTGAATAAATAAAGTATTGGGCTGAATAAATAAAGTATTGGGCTGAATAAATAAAGTATTGGGCTGAATAAATAAAGTATTGGGCTGAATAAATAAATTATTGGGCTGAATAAATAAAAGGTAAATAAAAATATGTCAACAGAAGGGGGGGGGGCAGGAAGGACACAAGAAATCAGAATACTTTACACTAGAGGAATGTCTGTCATAAAAATCCTTTAACAATTTGAGAACCTCCATTTCATTTTGTTCACTACAAGGTTGGTCCTGCCAGATTGACTATGTCTAGGTACAGGACATGTTGTCATACTTGGAGGGCCAAATGCCAGTTAGTCAGCAGAAGTGCCGCAGTCTCACGACAGAGACAAACTGTACTAAGCAACGTGAGTTTGCTGTGCCAAAACCAACACTGGACATGCCCGGGGACGCACACAAAACCGTGAAAGAGATATGTGGAAAGAAATGGACCTCTACCAGGACTGGAAGGAGAAAGCGTGCACTGTGCTCAGCAGTCGTGGCATAATTTAGTTTAGCCACAGTCTTTGTCCCAAATGGCACCCTGCTATTCCCTATGTAGTGCACTACTTTAGACCAGAACCCTATTCCCTATGTAGTGCACTACTTTAGACCAGAACCCTATTCCCTATGTAGTGCACTACTTTAGACCAGAACCCTATTCCCTATATAGTGCCCTACTTTAGACCAGAGCCCTATTCCCTATGTAGTGCACTACTTTTGACCAGAGCACTATTCCCTCTATAGTGTACTACTATAGACCAGAGCCCTATTCCCTATATAGTGCACTACTTTAGACCAGAGCCCCATTCCCTCTATAGTGCACTACTTTAGACCAGAGCCCTATTCCCTCTATAGTGCACTACTTTAGACCAGAGCCCTATTCCCTCTATAGTGCACTACTTTAGACCAGAGCCCCATTCCCTATGTAGTGCAATACTTTTGACCAGAGCCCTATTCCCTCTATAGTGCACTACTTTAGACCAGAGCCCTATTCCCTATATAGTGCACTACTTTAGACCAGAGCCCTATTCCCTATATAGTGCACTACTTTAGACCAGAGCCCTATTCCCTATATAGTGCACTACTTTAGACCAGAGCCCTATTCCCTCTGTAGTGCACTACTTTAGACCAGAGCCCTATTCCCTCTATAGTGCACTACTTTAGACCAGAGCCCTATTCCCTATATAGTGCACTACTTGTGAGAAGGCACAATTTCGGCATGTCTCATGGTCTGACTAACATCGCTCTGGCTCTGTCACAGCAGACGCGGAAGTGCGACATCGGCGAATGAGGTGGATTGTGATGCATCCAATGCAAAAAAAAACAGATATCTCTAGCTTAAACTGACGGATTTTGCTGGGGATTTTTTAAAATGTTATTTAGATTTCCGCGGGGGGTGCAGACATCGACCTTAGGGGGGTTAACTTATTGTCCTGCTGAAAGGTGAATTCATCTCCCAGTGTCTAGTGGAAAGCAGACTGAACCAGGTTTTCCTCTAGGATTTTTCATGTTTCTGTTTCTTTTTTATCCTGAAAAACTCCCCAGTCCTTAACAATTACAAGCATACCGATAACATGATGCAGCCACCACAGTGCTTGAAAATATGGAGAGTGCTACTCAGTAATGTGTTTTATTGGATTTGACCCAAACATAACACTTTGTATTCAGGACAAAAAGTGAATTGCTTCACCATATTTTTTGCAAATCGGATGCATTTTCTGTACAGGCTTCAATTAGAGTACTGTAACTACAATATTGTTGATCCGTCCTCAGTTTTCTCCTATCAGCTTCAGATTGTTTAATAGTCATATGTACAGGGTTGCAGGAGATATTACAGGGTACAGTGAAATCTCAGGCTTCCCCACTCCAACATGCAGGATTAGTGAAATAATACAATGGTATTAAAAGAAGAGGAATAGAATCACAACCATTAAACTCTGTAACTGTTTTAGTCACCATTGGCAACATGGGAAAATCCCTGAGTGGTTTCCTTCCTCTCCGGCAACTGGGTTAGGAAGGACGCCTGTATCTTTGTAGTGTCTGGGTGTATTGATACACCATCCAATTATGTAGGCTACCATGACGGTCCCACTTGGCCGATAACATATTGCAGCCTGAATGTAAATATGTTTAGTTAATGTCTCAAATGATGATTATCACTGACCATTCAATAGCTTTTTTCCAGGTTCAGTGTTTTCACATGCCTCCAAATCATAAGGGCAAATAATAGTAGCAAGCACGCAAAACCACTCAAAGTGCAAATATGGTGCAGCTATGATGCACTCTCCTCCCGCTATGACGAGCTATCCTCCCGCTATGACGAGCTCTCCTCCCGCTATGACGCGTTCTCGTCCCGCTATGACGCGTTCTCATCCCGCTATGACGAGCTCTCGTCCCGCTATGATGCACTCTCCTCCCGCCATAACGCACTCTCCTCCCGCTATGACGAGCTCTCGTCCCGCTATGATGCACTCTCATCCCGCAATGATGAGCTCTCGTCCCGCTATTACGAGCTCTCGTCCCGCTATGACGAGCTCTCGTCCCGCTATGACGAGCTCTCGTCCCGCTATGATGCACTCTCATCCCGCTATGACGAGCTCTCGTCCCGCTATGATGCACTCTCATCCCGCGATGACGAGCTCTCGTCCAGCTATGATGCACTCTCATCCCGCGATGACGAGCTCTCGTCCCGCTATGATGCACTCTCATCCCTCTATGACGCGCTCTCATCCCGCTATGATGCACTCTCATCCCGCTATGACGAGCTCTCGTCCCGCTATGATGCACTCTCATCCCTATCAGCTTCAGATTGTTTAATAGTTATATGTACAGGGTTGCAGGAGATATTACAGGGTACAGTGAAATCTCAGGCTTCCCCACTCCAACATGCAGGATTAGTGAAATAATACAATGGTATTAAAAGAAGAGGAATAGAATCACAACCATTAAACTCTGTAACTGTTTTAGTCACCATTGGCAACATGGGAAAATCCCTGAGTGGTTTCCTTCCTCTCCGGCAACTGGGTTAGGAAGGACGCCTGTATCTTTGTAGTGTCTGGGTGTATTGATACACCATCCAATTATGTAGGCTACCATGACGGTCCCACTTGGCCGATAACATATTGCAGCCTGAATGTAAATATGTTTAGTTAATTACATGTCTCAAATGATGATTATCACTGACCATTCAATAGCTTTTTTCCAGGTTCAGTGTTTTCACATGCCTCCAAATCATAAGGGCAAATAATAGTAGCAAGCACGCAAAACCACTCAAAGTGCAAATATGGTGCAGCTATGATGCACTCTCCTCCCGCTATGACGAGCTATCCTCCCGCTATGACGAGCTCTCCTCCCGCTATGACGCGTTCTCGTCCCGCTATGACGAGCTATCCTCCCGCTATGACGAGCTCTCCTCCCGCTATGACACGTTCTCATCCCGCTATGACGAGCTCTCCTCCCGCTATGACGAGCTCTCCTCCCGCTATGACGAGCTCTCATCCCGCTATGACGAGCTCTCATCCCGCTATGACGAGCTCTCCTCCCGCTATGACGAGCTCTCCTCCCGCTATGACGAGCTCTCCTCCCGCTATGACGAGCTCTCCTCCCGCTATGACGAGCTCTCCTCCCGCTATGACGAGCTCTCATCCCGCTATGACGAGCTCTCCTCCCGCTATGACGAGCTCTCATCCCGCTATGACGAGCTCTCCTCCCGCTATGACGAGCTCTCATCCCGCTATGACGAGCTCTCCTCCCGCTATGACGAGCTCTCCTCCCGCTATGACGAGCTCTCATCCCGCTATGACGAGCTCTCCTCCCGCTATGACGAGCTCTCCTCCCGCTATGACGAGCTCTCATCCCGCTATGACGAGCTCTCCTCCCGCTATGACGAGCTCTCATCCCGCTATGACGAGCTCTCGTCCCGCTATGATGCGTTCTCATCCCGCTATGACGAGCTCTCGTCCCGCTATGACGCGTTCTCATCCCGCTATGACGCGTTTTCAGATATTACACGTTTCTAATTTTGTCAGAAAGCCATTTTCATTTCAAGTTAAAGTGTACTGTTAGCTAGCTAGCTAACGTTAGCGTTAGCTGGCTGTCTAGCTAGCTAACATTACGTGTATGATCTGTGTAGTAATATTATTTGTATCGCAGAGCCACTTGCATTGCTAGTTATAGCCTAATGTTAGCTAGCTAACAATGAACATGGTTGGTTAGCTACCTGCAGATTCATGCAGGGTGGTAACGTTATGAGTTGGGATTATGGTTCATTGTTTAGCTAGCTAGCTACATGTCTAAACAAAAGACTCCACTATGCAAATTACTAACGTGAAATCAACAAAACATGTCACCATGTAACTGGATTTAGGTTACAAAAAAAACAAGACATTCCCCTCCAATTAATTTTCAAGATTGATTCAACGATTCAATAGATTGTTGTTGTTGAAAAGACATTGCAAAGTTGATTAAAGCAGATTTTCCCAGTGGGTTAAGAGACAGGAAAACGAGGAAACGGTTTAGGGCACTAGGTTTTTCTGTTCCCCTCTCAGACCTGACTTGAAATGTAAAATAATCCAGATGTAACTTTTTTTTTATAGATAGGACTATGCTTGTAGTCTGATGTACAGTTGGCACTGTAACAGCCCTGAAATAACACTGTATTACACATAGGCCTAACTCAGTCAGATAGACCCACGGCAGATCCAATAATAACTGCCATTTGCTTTGTAATGTATCTAACTCTATCCAAGTAGCCCTAGTCTAATTCAATAAACACTGTTCATTTGGTCTGCGTCTGCCAAGAACATTCAAACATATAGCCATGTAGTGATTGGTCTCATTTCCCCTACAGTTGCAAGTGCAACATAATAAATTGTCCTTGATACTCATTTTACTCACTGAACGAAATACCTCTTTCAGGTAAATTAGCGCCCTCATCCATCTCCGTCTGTTGAGCCAAGCATAACACATTGAGACAATGAGAACATCTAGCAACCCAAAAGGGTTGTGTGTTCAAATCTCATCACGGAGCATTGTAGCTATTTAACTACTTACCATGTTGGCTTCCCCCTAACCTAAACCCTAACATGAACCCCTAGTGCTAGCTAACGTTAGCTTAAGCCATCTATCTAACATTAGCCACAACAAATCGGAATTCATAACATATTAAACGTTTTGCAAATTCGTACCATTTGTACATTTAGAAAATTCGTAAATATACGGTACAAATTGCAATTTGTAACATATCATACAGCTTGTAATTCGTAATATATCATACGGAAAGAATGACAGACATTTACAAATTAATACATAGTCCTACCATACAAAATGTAATGTAAACTAAAGATTTACATACAGAATAATACGAAATGCCCTGAGAACATGTTGAGCCAAGGACTGGCTACATAAACAAAGCATTCCTATAGGCTAAGGCCCAACCCAGCCAAGAACTGGCTATGTAAACACAGCATTCTTATAGCCGAAGGCTCAGCCCAGCCAAGGACTGGCTACAGTTGAAGTCGGAAGTTTACATACACTTAGGTCGGAGTCATTAAAACTCGTTTTTCAACCACTCTACAAATTTCTTGTTAACAATCTATAGTTTTGGCAAGTCGGTTAGGACATCTACTTTGTATATGACACAAGTAATTTTTCCAACAATTGTTTACAGACAGATTATTTCACTTATAATTCACTGTATCACAATTCCAGTGGGTCAGAAGTTTACATACACTAAGTTGACTGTGCCTTTAAACAGCTTGGAAAATTCCAGAAAATGATGTCATGGATTTAGAAGCTTCTGATAGGCTAATTGACATTATTTGAGTCAATTGGAGGTGTACCTGTGGATGTATTTCAAGGCCTACCTTCAAATTCAGTGCCTGTTTCCTTGACCACATGGGAAAATCAAAAGAAATCAGCCAAGACCTCAGAAACAATGTGTAGACCTCCACAAGTCTGGTTCATCCTTGGGAGCAATTTCCAAATGCCTGAAGGTACCACGTTCATCTGTACAAACAATAGTACACAAGTATAAACACCATGGGACCACGCAGCCGTCACACCGCTCAGGAAGGAGATGCATTCTGTCTCCTAGAGATGAACCTACTTTGGTACGAAAAGTGCAAATCAATCCCAGAACAACAGAAAAGGACCTTGTGAAGATGCTGGAGGAAACAGGTATAAAAGTATCTATATCCACAGTAAAACGAGTCCTATATCGACATAACCTGAAAGGCCGCTCAGCAAGGAAGAAGCCACTGCACCAAAACCACCATAAAAAAGCCAGACTACAGTTTGCAACTGCACATGGGGACAAAGATCGTACTTTTTGGAGAAATGTCCTCTTGTCTGATGAAACAAAAATAGAACTGTTTGGCCATAATGGCCATTGTATGTTTGGAGGAAAAATGGGGAGGCTTGCAAGCCGATGAACACCATCCCAACCGTGAAGCACGGGGGTGGCAGTATCATGTTGTGGGGGTGCTTTGCTGCAGAAGGGACTGGTGCACATCACAAAATAGATGCCATCATGAGGCAGGAAAATTATGTGGATATATTGAAGCAACATCTCAAGACATTAGTCAGGAAGTTAAAGCTTGGTCGCAAATGGGTCTTTCAAATGGACAATGACCCCAAGCATACTTCCAAAGTTGTGGCAAAATGGCTTCAGGACAACAAAGTCAAGGTCTCAATCCTATAGAAAATATGTGGGCAGAACTGAAAAAGCGTGTGCGATCAAGGAGGCCTACAAAGCTGACTCAGTTACACCAGCTCTGTCAGGAGGAATGGGCCAAAATTCACCCAACTTATTGTGGGAAGCTTGTGGAAGGCTACCCGAAACGTTTGACCCAAGTTAAACAATGCAGAGAAAGAAAATAGAGAAATAAAATAGAGAAATAATATAAAAGTAACAACACGTAATAATACAAGTAATAATAGATACACAATGAGTAATGATAACTTGGCTATAGACACGTGGTAGCGGTACCAAGTCGATGTGTAGGAGTACGAGGTAGTTGAGGTCGATATGTACACGTACACATATTATTATGCAATATTGAGACGTTTCATCTCACTGTCCAAAGGGAATGAATGCGGGCTGCAAATGAGTCAATTTCCTCCTTAACTCTATTTAATAGAGAGAAGGCAACAACAACAAAGAAAACATAAAACAGGGAAAATGTGTACTTTGTTCATGAAACACCGTTTACCATCGCCATGCTAGAGTAGGTAATGCTGGTCCTGGTTGTTGCCATGTCACTTTCAGCCAATCAGTTATTTTTCCCGTCTTCTCGCCATTAAATCGGGTTGAGGAAATTGATGCCTTTGCAGTTGAATGGAGACTGTTTTATGTAAGGAATTGGTCCATGGGGGATAAACGTATAGCCGGCTGCATGCATTCCCTTCGGACGGTAAGATGAAACTACTCAATATCGCCATCTGCCGGGCTTTGGTCCAACTCCTCACCCTGGTTCATATGAACGGTGTCCTAGGACTGATTGGAAAATTCTATAGCGAACAAAGACCGGGTAGAGGCCACGTAACGGAAAGGCTATAGACCACATTGGCAGGGTTTAATTTCAAGCAGTAGGGTTATATCTTCTTCTCTATGTTGTGTTATTTGATTAGGATACTTTTTTTGCGCGAAGGTTAGGTGTGCCAACAGTTGAATCGATCGAGTTGTTTTAATTCTACTAGATTGCTGATTTCGAGAAATAATAACAATAAGCGACAGTCTCTATAATATAGTTATTTATATTAAGTCCTTAAAATAAAAGTCCTAATTTGCATCAGTATAAAAAAAACTCAATGTTATCCCATATAATTGTACATTTTGCTTCAAGAAATTTGAGGAAAAAAATATCAATTCAGTTTACACAACATATCCGCTTTAACTTAATACATTAAAATGAATAATTACTCACCAAATAAATAGTCTGGATCTTTATACAATTCGAAGTGTCCCTTGTTTCTTTGCGCCTTGGTTAGGTATGCTTCTCCTCAAGTTCGGCTGCTCCGTCCTATTCGCTGTCAGCTAGACAAAGCTATACGACGCTGGTACGTTTTCATAAATTATCTCTCAGCCCCGGGCGTTATATATCAGCCGAAGCCATCTGGGTTCAAGAGAAGCCGGTTTCCTCTCGGATTGGCGGAGCCTCGGAGGTGCGGTCCCACGCCCGCGCTGAGACCACACCCACATGACGTCAGTGACTGGCGTGTTCTGTCAGGATATTGACTGAGGCAGCACGCCGACTCAACGACTCTATGTGAAAATCTGAGGCCCCACTCAAACCTAACCCGTAAATATAGAAAATTCACTATAGGCTACAGTCAAAGACGGCACAAGGATTTTTTTTTGACAGGGGACGCAGGATTTTTCTGTTGTTGCCTGATTTAGTTTCTGATGATAATTTCCGACATTTACAAAAGGCTTTTTTGTTAGTCAACTTGTCTATAATTAGATACATACAGCTTCTCCTTTGTCATTATATGTTGCCCTAAATCAACCCTTGCCCAACAGAATAATGTAATAGATCGATAGAATAAATGCTTAAATCTAGTTGACATCGGTAAAGTTCTCGGTGATCTTTCACGGTGCAAAGACGTTTAGGGGAGGAAAATACAATAACGCAACAACAAAAAAACGGGAAAAATGTTTGTGCAAAATGTTCAAATGACATCAGTTTGACCGGTTGTAAAGGCAAAAGAAAGCTGTCAAACGACACAACGTGTTTCTGATATGATTTCAGTTCGGCTTTGATGCATATTTTATGTGGTTGAAATACTATCTGCTTTTATGATGCTTTTATGATGAAGACAGCACCTCTACAGATTGTATCTAACGCTTTGAACACACCGACTGCGTTTTGCGTTTCGATACACCAGAAGTACATTCATTTCCAATGGAACGCTGCATTTGCCTTGCAGCATTGCGTTGCAGAGGCAGTTGCAGTGCGTTCTGTGTGGTGCATACGTTCGATTTCAAATTGTATGAGTGGACTTGACAGAAAGTAGCAAAATATGAATGTAGATTTTTATTTTGCACACACATTCAGTAAAAATTTGTGATTACATAAAAACAGTTTGATTGCATATTTTCTTTACATTTTTTATAAATTTATTTGCCAAGTATATTATTTATTCGATGACATCCTCAAATTAATTGTGAGAGCCTATAATATAATTTCCCTCCAAAATGCAGTTTTGGAGCGAAATGCAATAATAAATAGTAAAGATAGGCAGAGTAGGCTCTTTCAACAATGAGACCAACGACCACCTCATTGGCTAGGTTAGCAAGCTAGGTTAGCTAGCTAGCTAACGCTAACTAGCCACATCTAGCACAAGCTCACTACTAAACTGACCTGGCAATCCTACTATCGTGGACACTTGTCTCCAATCAGCATTTTTTTGTGTTTATGTCCCTGTAGCTGTCAGCAGTTGTGTCAAAAAGACACGGTTTTGAGGATACTGCGAAAATTATTCTCTCTTCCATGTGTCCAACCGCATGCGACCATTTGCAAAAGGTACCTGCATCAGTATAGTTGCCTAGCTGCGCAAAATGTTATGCAGCAGTGATGCAATATGCATTAGTGATGCAAAACGCAGCCGGTGTGTTCGAAGCGTAACTGACTCTTGCGTTCTCTCACGATGCATAAATAAATAAATCATATTTCTCCGCTCCTGTTCCCCGGTCCAAATTTAGCCTACATTTGGTGTATCATTTTACTGCAAACAATGCTTAATTCTGCAGGAGTTATTAAGGTAATGTGAGAAGTTATAGACCTACAGTCAGTGTCCAGATTTCAGTTTCCATTTAACCCATCTAAACAGCAGGCTACAGTTCCCTTGACGTGTCATAGGCCTATCTGAAGTCCCATCTTGTGACTGTTGAATTTGTATAGCGCCTCACAATCACCACACATCACAGCCGGCACTGCTGTGTAACAATCACCACAACACAGCCGGCACTGCTGCGTCACAATCACCACACATCACAGCCGGCACTGCTGCGTCACAATCACCACACATCACAGCCGGCACTGCTGCGTCACAATCACCACAACACAGACTGCACTGCTGCGTCACAATCACCACACATCACAGCCGGCACTGCTGATCCCAAAAGCATCACTTGGCAATTGGCTGTGTTGGCTATTTGGCGCGAGTTCAGTTAAACCCTAACGTTTAGGTTTATGCACTTAAACCAGATAGCCTCAAATAATGAAAGGAAAGACCTCAATGTAGCCTATAGATATACATTGCACAATAATTATACATTTATAATATTTTTAAGGTATTGTTTCTCTTTATTCAACCCGCCCGCCCTTCAGCCACACAATATCGAATGACCCTAAACCCGTCTGGACTGCGGTTTGAGTCAAGCCGCTCATCACTATTGTGTATGAAGGGACATGAGGGAGAGGTGACAAAACTGAAAAAATGCAGAAACTCCTTCTCTAATGTCTGGAAGCCAAATTGCTTGTACAGTCTATTTACAACAACAACAAAAAATGATACTGAGTCAACCAGTGATTTCCGTAATTGGGGTAAGAAACGTTATTCCGGTATACTGTGTAATGTATGACCTCACAGCTGGTATTTGGCAACTGACCTCAAGTGGGAGTATGGAGCAGCATCATGATAAGATACGGAATATAACGCTAGGTGTAGTAAACTGTTACCAGAGAAATGTTCTGACAAGTATCTTAAATTATATACTTTTTTGTTGTTGAAAATCCCATAACATTGTAATAAAGAAACAGTTCACTGAAAATACATTTTGTGTTGCTGTCAATTGGTACAAAATACAGGCGAAACATATATATATATATATTTCAATGTTTATTATGATTTAGTAAATGATACATAGGAAATGTCCCACGGGGGGAGAACTGACTTAGACACATGTACTGCTGTATAGAAAATAGACTCTGTACATTACACACTCGGCATTAATACATACAATACTTATTACTTATTATCATACACGTCTCATATAGCCACATACACAATACTTACGGAGAACACCATCGTATTCGTGACGCTACAGACGTTTTCTTGGTGAGAAGACCGATTTTGGGGATGTCACCTGGTCTGACAAACACCACTGTAGCTCTACCCCTTTTCCACCACAGACGAGGGGCTGCATTCCAAACACGTCAAAGAGACACATGCTTGTCCACTTACCCTCACCATATGCCCTCGGGGGAATCCCAGCGGCCATCTTTGCTGTCGATCCAAACAATTAGCCAAGCAAGGAAAGTTGGCAACCTAAGTCCCTCAGCCTTCGTTTGTGATCCGAGTGTTTTAGTGATCGAATTCTGTTCACGCCAGGGCCTGAAACACCCCATAATTCAATTCGGGATGATTGTACATCACAAAGAAAAATTTTACCAAAACTTAAAACTAACATCAATGTGGAGTCAACTTACAAGTATAAGTAAAAAATGAATGTAAATAAGTTAGAAATTGTGCTACTAATGCACATGATGGCACAAACACCTCTCTTAATAAAAGTAATTCATGTTTTTTTTGTTTAATTCACTTTTGGAACGGATAGCTATCTAGTGCATAACTTTCTCTGACATCACACTTATACGTTATAATTTTCAATTTACCTGATGTCATCAGATGGCTAGTATTCGATGTCTGCGGATGCATTGTCTTTCGGCCAAGATATTAAAATACAATCATAATTGGCTGTAGCGCATATAAAGCACACACAACAGCTACCGGTGGTTCCATGATGACTGAGGGACAAACAAATGACGAATTTCCATGCAAAGGCGGTTCGTTTAAAACTCATTCATTCCTCCCTCGCCCTGCAAGTGTTAACTCATGATAGAGCATCAGAAGTGTCCACTTAATTTGAGGGCTGAGGGGAGAGAGTGACTTTTACGTGTATGGAATGCAGCCATAGGCAGATGCGGTGGATTGAGACGCAGCCCATACAATTTTTTTTGATTTTTTAAGTTTAAACAGACAGATTCTGATGGGGATTTTAATGTTAATACTCTAGGGGATTAGGTCTACAGATCATGTGACTAGGTCTACAGATCATGTGACTAGGTGTACAGATCATGTGACTAGGTCTACAGATCATGTGATTAAGGCCTACAGATCATGTGACTAGGTCTACAGATCATGTGACTAGATCTACAGATCATGTGACTAGGCCTACAGATCATGTGATTAAGGTCTACAGATCATGTGACTAGGCCTACAGATCATGTGATTAAGGTCTACAGATCATGTGACTAGGCCTACAGATCATGTGATTTTTTATTTATTTTTATTTCACCTTTATTTAACCAGGTAGGCTAGTTGAGAACAAGTTCTCATTTGCAACTGCGACCTGGCCAAGATAAAGCATAGCAGTGTGAACAGACAACACAGAGTTACACATGGAGTAAACAATAAACAAGTCAATAACATGGTAGAAAAAAAGAGAATCTATATACAATGTGTGCAAAAGGCATGAGGTAGGCAATAAATCGAATAATTACAATTTAGCAGATTAACACTGGAGTGATAAATCATCAGATGATCATGTGCAAGAAGAGATACTGGTGTGCAAAAGAGCAGAAATTAAGGCCTACAGATCATGTGATTAAGGCCTTCAGATCATGTGATTAAGGCCTACAGATCATGTGATTAAGGCCTTCAGATCATGTGATTAAGGTCTACAGATCATGTGATTAAGGTCTACAGATCATTTGACCAGGCCTACAGATCATGTGATTAAGGCCTACAGATCATGTGATTAAGGCCTACATATCATGTGATTAAGGCCTACAGATCATGTGATTAAGGCCTACAGATGATGTGATTAAGGCCTTCAGATGATGTGATTAAGGCCTTCAGATCATGTGATTAAGGCCTTCAGATCATGTGATTAAGGCCTACAGATCATGTGATTAAGGCCTACAGATCATTTGACCAGGCCTACAGATCCTTTGACCAGGCCTACAGATCATGTGATTAAGGCCTACAGATCATGTGATTAAGGCCTACAGATCATGTGACTCGACTTACAATGTTGAACATGTTGGTTTTTCCACACCCTTCGTTTGACTTTGAGGTTTGTTTGTATCTGAGGAGAGGCAGGGTAGGGCCGACCACGGAGTGACCCGAGTAACCAGAGTGCAGGCTCATAACTCAGCTGACCTGTGATTGGTCGATAGGTGCACACCCCCTTTTCCGTCATCAGGGGTATGGGAATTAGGAAACAAGACACTAAGTGCGTCTCAAATAGCCCCCTGATTCCTATATAGTGCACTACTTTAGACCAGAGTTCAGTCTTTCAAGAGCTCCACCCTGTAGATAAGAGGTACCAGCTAGGCAGGCAAGCACCTGCTCCTTCTACACAGAGGAAGAGTGGGCGACAAGAGAACTGTAAACACTCCGTGTGCGCCCAAACGGCACCCTATTCCCTACATAGTGCACTACTTTAGACCAAAACCCTATGGCACAATATTCCCTACATAGTGCACTACTTTAGACCAGAGCCCTATGGCACCCTATTCCCTACATAGTGCACTACTTTAGACCAAAACCCTATGGCACCCTATTCCCTACATAGTGCACTACCTTAGGCCCCTCACTCCAAAGCAACAGGTTAATCAGTGATTTATAACGACACACTTTTTACAGTAAACAAAGTGCAGTGACCTCAACGAGGTTACTCTGGGTTAGGTCCCAAATCGAGCCCCCTGGACCCTGATACCTGGAATTGAACAGGTATGTTTGATGATAAACTAGTTGGAATAAGCTGTATTAAACTAGTTGGATGGTTGAATAAACTGTATTAAACTAGTTGGATGGTTGAATAAGCTGTATTAAACTAGTTGGATGTCTGAGTAATCTGTATTAAACTAGTTGGATGGTTGAATAAGCTGTATTAAACTAGTTGAATAAGCTGTATTAAACTAGTCGGATGGTTGAATAAGCTGTATTAAACTAGTTGGATGGTTGAATAAGCTGTATTAAACTAGTTGGATGGTTGAATAAGATGTATTAAACTAGTTGGATGGTTGAATAAGCTGTATTAAACTAGTTGGATGTCTGAGTAATCTGTATTAAACTAGTTGGATGGTTGAATAAGCTGTATTAAACTAGTTGAATAAGCTGTATTAAACTAGTCGGATGGTTGAATAAGCTGTATTAAACTAGTTGGATGGTTGAATAAGCTGTATTAAACTAGTTGGATGGTTGAATAAGCTGTATTAACTAGTTGGATGGTTGAATAAGATGTATTAAACTAGTCGGATGGTTGAATAAGCTGTATTAAACTAGTTGGATGGTTGAATAAGATGTATTAAACTAGTCGGATGGTTGAATAAGCTGTATTAAACTAGTTGGATGGTTGAATAAGCTGTATTAAACTAGTTGGATGGTTGAATAAGCTGTATTAAACTAGTTGGATGGTTGAATAAGCCTTATTAAACTAGTTGGATGGTTGAATAAGCTGTATTAAACTAGTTGGATGGTTGAATAAGCTGTATTAAACTAGTCGGATGGTTGAATAAGCTGTATTAAACTAGTTGGATGGTTGAATAAGCTGTATTAAACTAGTTGGATGGTTGAATAAGCCTTATTAAACTAGTTGGATGGTTGAATAAGCCTTATTAAACTAGTTGGATGGTTGAATAAGCTGTATTAAACTAGTTGGATGGTTGAATAAGCTGTATTAAACTAGTTGGATGGTTGAATAAGCTGTATTAAACTAGTTGGATGGTTGAATAAGCTGTATTAAACTAGTTGGATAAGCTGTTTTAAACTAGTCGGATGGTTGAATAAGCTGTATTAAACTAGTTGGATGGTTGAATAAGCTGTATTAAACTAGTTGGATGGTTGAATAAGCTGTATTAAACTAGTTGGATGGTTGAATAAGCTGTATTAAACTAGTTGGATGGTTGAATAAGATGTATTAAACTAGTTGGATAGTTGAATAAGCTGTATTAAACTAGTTGGATGGTTGAATAAGCTGTATTAAACTAGTTGGATAGTTGAATAAGCTGTATTAACTAGTTGGATGGTTGAATAAGCTGTATTAAACTAGCTGGATGGTTGAATAAGCTGTATTAAACTAGTTGGATGGTTGAATAAGCTGTATTAAACTAGTTGGATGGTTGAATAAGCTGTATTAAACTAGTTGGATGGTTGAATAAGCTGTATTAAACTAGTTGGATGGTTGAATAAGCTGTATTAAACTAGTTGGATGGTTGAATAAGCTGTATTAAACTAGTTGGATGGTTGAATAAGCTGTATTAAACTAGTTGAATAAGCTGTTTTAAACTAGTCGGATGGTTGAATAAGCTGTATTAAACTAGTTGGATAAGCTGTATTAAACTAGTTGGATGGTTGAATAAGCTGTATTAAACTAGTTGGATAGTTGAATAAGCTGTATTAACTAGTTGGATGGTTGAATAAGCTGTATTAAACTAGCTGGATGGTTGAATAAACTGTATTAAACTAGTTGGATGGTTGAATAAGCTGTATTAAACTAGCTGGATGGTTGAATAAGCTGTATTAAACTAGCTGGATGGTTGAATAAGCTGTATTAAACTAGTTGGATGGTTGAATAAGCTGTATTAAACTAGTCGGATGGTTGAATAAGCTGTATTAAACTAGTTGGATGGTTGAATAAGCTGTATTAAACTAGTCGGATGGTTGAATAAGCTGTATTAAACTAGTCGGATGGTTGAATAAGCTGTATTAAACTAGTCGGATGGTTGAATAAGCTGTATTAAACTAGTTGGATGGTTGAATAAGCTGTATTAAACTAGTTGGATGGTTGAATAAGCTGTATTAAACTAGTTGGATGTTTGAGTAAGCTGTATTAAACCAGTCGGATGGTTGAATAAGCTGTATTGATTTGAGGGCATCCATTAGATTCCCTAGATTCTATGGTGAAGGGGAGATTCCCCAGGACCAGGACTAAGACATGCAGCTATATCCTCCTTCCATTGTTTTAATAGAATGGCCAGTGCTGTGGTTTCATCTGAGGTCAGAATCAAACTAGGAGAATCATTCAAATTCTATGGTTCCAAGTTGGAACGTTTGGAGGGAGAAAGTGAGATAAGGAGCCCCAGATCGTCAGCTAGGACTACAGCCAGGTTTCCACACAACATGGCTTCTAAAGAGGGCTAGGACTACAGCCAGGATTCCACACAGCAGGGCTTCTAAAGAGGGCTAGGACTACAGCCAGGTTTCCACACAGCAGGGCTTCTAAAGAGGGCTAGGACTACAGCCAGGTTTCCACACAGCAGGGCTTCTAAAGAGGGCTAGGACTACAGCCAGGTTTCCACACAGCAGAGCTTCTAAAGAGGGCTAGGACTACAGCCAGGTTTCCACACAGCAGGGCTTCTAAAGAGGGCTAGGACTACAGCCAGGATTCCACACAGCAGGGCTTCTAAAGAAGGCTAGGACTACAGCCAGGTTTCCACACAGCAGAGCTTCTAAAGAGGGCTAGGACTACAGCCAGGATTCCACACAGCAGGGCTTCTAAAGAGGGCTAGGACTACAGCCAGGTTTCCACACAGCAGGGCTTCTAAAGAGGGCTAGGACTACAGCCAGGTTTCCACACAGCAGGGCTTCTAAAGAGGGCTAGGACTACAGCCAGGTTTCCACACAGCAGGGCTTCTAAAGAGGGCTAGGACTACAGCCAGGTTTCCACACAGCAGGGCTTCTAAAGAGGGCTAGGACTACAGCCAGGTTTCCACACAGCAGGGCTTCAAAAGAGGGCTAGGACTACAGCCAGGTTTCCACACAGCAGGGCTTCTAAAGAGGGCTAGGATTACAGCCAGGATTCCAAACAGCAGGGCTTCTAAAGAGGGCTAGGACTACAGCCAGGTTTCCACACAGCAGGGCTTCTAAAGAGGGCTAGGACTACAGCCAGGATACCACACAGCAAGGCTTCTAAAGAGGGCTAGGACTACAGCCAGGTTTCCACACAGAAGAGCTTCTAAAGAGGGCTAGGACTACAGCCAGGTTTCCACACAGCAGGGCTTCTAAAGAGGGCTAGGACTACAGCCAGGTTTCCACACAGCAGGGCTTCTAAAGAGGGCTAGGACTACAGCCAGGTTTCCATACAGCAGGGCATCTAAAGAGGGCTAGGACTACAGCCAGGTTTCCACACAGCAGGGCTTCTAAAGAGGGCTAGGACTACAGCCAGGTTACCACGCAGCAGGGCTTCTAAAGAGGGCTAGGACTACAGCCAGGTTTCCACACAGCAGGGCTTCTAAAGAGGGCTAGGACTACAGCCAGGTTTCCACACAGCAGGGCTTCTAAAGAGGGCTAGGACTACAGCCAGGTTTCCACACAGCAGGGCTTCTAAAGAGGGCTAGGACTACAGCCAGGTTTCCACACAGCAGGGCTTCTAAAGAGGGCTAGGACTACAGCCAGGTTTCCAAACAGCAGTGCTTCTAAAGAGGGCTAGGACTACAGCCAGGTTTCCAAACAGCAGGGCTTCTAAAGAGGGCTAGGACTACAGCCAGGTTTCCACACAGCAGGGCTTCTAAAGAGGGCTAGGACTACAGCCAGGATTCCACACAGCAGGGCTTCTAAAGAGGGCTAGGACTACAGCCAGGTTACCACACAGCAGGGCTTCTAAAGCATGCAGGGCACCTGCTGTGTACTGCTAAGGGACATGGTGTATCAGAGAAAGACACAGAGAGAGAGAGAGAAGGACCTCAACATGACAGCAGGACATATGCCCATGCCGTGAGAAGAGCAACAGGCCCAACCACCACTATTACACCCGGCCAAGCCCCATCCTGCAACAGGCCCAACCCCCCCTATTACACCCGGCCAAGCCCCATCCTGCGACCTACGAGGTATTTATCAGATGTGCAACATGCTCTGCTCACACCTACTGTGATGGTCCGGGCCTAAACCACACAAAAAAACAACACTTGACACTATGGAACACAAAGCTTTTACTATCTCATCCCTGAATATACAAGGTCTGAGGTCATCTGCCTTTGGCCTAAAGAGCAGGAACCCAGACTTCATCAAAGAAATTGGAAATACAGACATTGTCATCCTACAAGAAACATGGTATAAAGGAGACGGACCAACTGGTTGCCCTTTAGGTTACAGAGAGCTGGTAGTCCCATCGACCAAACTACCAGGTGTGAAACAGGGAAGAGACTCAGGGGGTATGCTAATTTGGTATAGAGCAGACCTAACCCACTCTATTAAATTAGTTTTAAACATAAACATTTTATATCTGGCTAGAAATTGATAAGGAAATTATCTCAACAGAGAAAAATGTCTTCCTGTGTGCTACCTACAGTGGGGCAAAAAGGTATTTAGTCAGCCACTAATTGTGCAAGTTCTCACACTTAAAAAGATGAGAGAGGCCTGTAATTTTCATCATAGGTACACTTCAACTATGACAGACAAAATGAGAAAAAAAAAAATCTAGAAAATCACATTAGGATTTTTAATGAATTTATTTGCAAATTATGGTGGAAAATAAGTATTTGGTCAATAACAAAAGTTTATCTCAATACTTTGTTATATACCCTTTGTTGGCAATGACAGAGGTCAAACATTTTCTATAAGTCTTCACAAGGTTTTCACACACTGTTGCTGGTATTTTGGCCCACTCCTCCATGCAGATCTCCTCTAGAGCAGTGATGTTTTGGGGCTGTTGCTGGGCAACACGGACTTTCAACTCCCTCCAAAGATTTTCTATGGGGTTGAGATCTGGAGACTGGCTAGGCCACTCCAGGACCTTGAAATGCTTCTTACGAAGCCACTCCTTCGTTGCCCGGGCGGTGTGTTTGGGATCATTGTCATGCTGAAAGACCCAACCACGTTTCATCTTCAATGCCCTTGCTGATGGAAGGAGGTTTTCACTCAAAATCTCACGATACATGGCCCCATTCATTCTTTCCTTTACACGGATCAGTCGTCCTGGTCCCTTTGCAGAAAAACAGCCCCAAAGCATGATGTTTCCACCCCCATGCTTCACAGTAGGTATGGTGTTCTTTGGATGCAACTCAGCATTCTTTGTCCTCCAAACACGACGAGTTGAGTTTTTACCAAAAAGTTATATTTTGGTTTCATCTGACCATATGACATTCTCCCAATCTTCTTCTGGATCATCCAAATGCTCTCTAGCAAACTTCAGACGGGCCTGGACATGTACTGGCTTAAGCAGGGGGACACGTCTGGCACTGCAGGATTTTAGTCCCTGGCGGCGTAGTGTGTTACTGATGGTAGGCTTTGTTACTTTGGTCCCAGCTCTCTGCAGGTCATTCACTAGGTCCCCCCGTGTGGTTCTGGGATTTTTGCTCACCGTTCTTGTGATCATTTTGACCCCACGAGGTGAGATCTTGCGTGGAGCCCCAGATCGAGGGAGATTATCAGTGGTCTTGTATGTCTTCCATTTCCTAATAATTGCTCCCACAGTTGATTTCTTCAAACCAAGCTGCTTACCTATTGCAGATTCAGTCTTCCCAGCCTGGTGCAGGTCTACAATTTTGTTTCTGGTGTCCTTTGACAGCTCTTTGGTCTTGGCCATAGTGGAGTTTGGAGTGTGACTGTTTGAGGTTGTGGACAGGTGTCTTTTATACTGATAACAAGTTCAAACAGGTGCCATTAATATAGGTAACGAGTGGAGGACAGAGGAGCCTTTTAAAGAAGAAGTTACAGGTCTGTGAGAGCCAGAAATCTTGCTTGTTTGTAGGTGACCAAATACTTATTTTCCACCATAATTTGCAAATAAATTCATTAAAAATCCTACAATGTGATTTTCTGTAAGTAAGCATTTCACTGTAAGGTCTACACCTGTTGTATTCAGCATTTCACTGTGAGGTCTACACCTGTTGTATTCAGCATTTCACTGTGAGGTCTACTACACCTGTTGTATTCAGCATTTCACTGTAATGTCTACTACACCTGTTGTATTCAGCATTTCACTGTGAGGTCTACTACACCTGTTGTATTCAGCATTTCACTGTAAGGTCTACACCTGTTGTATTCAGCATTTCACTGTAAGGTCTACACCTGTTGTATTCAGCATTTCACTGTAATGTCTACTACACCTGTTGTATTCAGCATTTCACTGTGAGGTCTAATACACCTGTTGTATTCAGCATTTCACTGTGAGGTCTACTACACCTGTTGTATTCAGCATTTCACTGTGAGGTCTACACCTGTTGTATTCGGCATTTCACTGTAAGGTCTACTACACCTGTTGTATTCAGCATTTCACTGTAAGGTCTACACCTGTTGTATTCAGCATTTCACTGTGAGGTCTACACCTGTTGTATTCGGCATTTCACTGTAAGGTCTACACCTGTTGTATTCAGCATTTCACTGTAAGGTCTACCACACCTGTTGTATTCAGCATTTCACTGTAAGGTTTACTACACCTGTTGTATTCAGCATTTCACTGTAAGGTCTACTACACCTGTTGTATTCAGCATTTCACTGTAAGGTCTACTACACCTGTTGTATTCAGCATTTCACTGTAAGGTCTACTACACCTGTTGTATTCAGCATTTCACTGTGAGGTCTACTACACCTGTTGTATTTAGCATTTCACTGTGAGGTCTACTACACCTGTTGTATTCAGCATTTCACTGTAAGGTCTACTACACCTGTTGTATTCGGCATTTCACTGTAAGGTCTACACCTGTTGTATTCAGCATTTCACTGTAAGGTCTACTACACCTGTTGTATTCAGCATTTCACTGTAAGGTCTACACCTGTTGTATTCAGCATTTCACTGTAAGGTCTACTACACCTGTTGTATTCAGCATTTCACTGTAAGGTCTACTACACCTGTTGATTTCAGCATTTCACTGTAAAGTCTACTACACCTGTTGTATTCAGCATTTCACTGTAAGGTCTACACCTGTTGTATTCAGCATTTCACTGTAAGGTCTACTACACCTGTTGTATTCAGCATTTCACTGTAAGGCCTACTACACCTGTTGTATTCAGCATTTCACTGTAAGGTCTACTACACCTGTTGTATTCAGCATTTCACTGTAAGGTCTACCACACCTGTTGTATTCAGCATTTCACTGTAAGGTCTACACCTGTTGTATTCAGCATTTCACTGTAAGGTCTACTACACCTGTTGTATTCAGCATTTCACTGTAAGGTCTACACCTGTATTCAGCATTTCACTGTAAGGTCTACACCTGTTGTATTCAGCATTTCACTGTAAGGTCTACACCTGTATTCAGCATTTCACTGTAAGGTCTACCACACCTGTTGTATTCAGCATTTCACTGTAAGGTCTACACCTGTTGTATTCAGCATTTCACTGTAAGGTCTACTACACCTGTTGTATTCAGCATTTCACTGTGAGGTCTACACCTGTTGTATTCAGCATTTCACTGTAAGGTCTACTACACCTGTTGTATTCAGCATTTCACTGTAGATTCTACACCTGTTGTATTCAGCATTTCACTGTAAGGTCTACTACACCTGTTGTATTCAGCATTTCACTGTAAGGTCTACACCTGTTGTATTCAGCATTTCACTGTGAGGTCTACACCTGTTGTATTCGGCATTTCACTGTAAGGTCTACCACACCAGTTGTATTCAGCATTTCACTGTAAGGTTTACTACACCTGTTGTATTCAGCATTTCACTGTCTACTACACCTGTTGTATTCAGCATTTCACTGTAAGGTCTAATACACCTGTTGTATTCAGCATTTCACTGTAAGGTCTACTACACCTGTTGTATTCAGCATTTCACTGTAAGGTCTACTACACCTGTTGTATTCAGCATTTCACTGTAAGGTCTACTACACCTGTTGTATTCAGCATTTCACTGAAAGGTCTACTACACCTGTTGTATTCGGCATTTCACTGTAAGGTCTACACCTGTTGTATTTAGCATTTCACTGTGAGGTCTACTACACCTGTTGTATTCAGCATTTCACTGTAAGGTCTACTACACCTGTTGTATTCAGCATTTCACTGTAAGGTCTACTACACCTGTTGTATTCGGCATTTCACTGTAAGGTCTACTACACCTGTTGTATTCAGCATTTCACTGTAAGGTCTACTACACCTGTTGTATTCAGCATTTCACTGTAAGGCCTACTACACCTGTTGTATTCAGCATTTCACTGTAAGGTCTACTACACCTGTTGTATTCAGCATTTCACTGTAAGGTCTACTACACCTGTTGTATTCAGCATTTCACTGTAAGGTCTACTACACCTGTTGTATTCAGCATTTCACTGTAAGGTCTACCACACCTGTTGTATTCAGCATTTCACTGTAAGGTCTACTACACCTGTTGTATTCAGCATTTCACTGTAAGGTCTACTACACCTGTTGTATTCAGCATTTCACTGTAAGGTCTACACCTGTTGTATTCAGCATTTCACTGTAAGGTCTACTACACCTGTTGTATTCAGCATTTCACTGTGAGGTCTACACACCTGTTGTATTCAGCATTTCACTGTAAGGTCTACTACACCTGTTGTATTCAGCATTTCACTGTGAGGTCTACTACACCTGTTGTATTCAGCATTTCACTGTAAGGTCTACTACACCTGTTGTATTCAGCATTTCACTGTAAGGTCTACACCTGTTGTATTCAGCATTTCACTGTGAGGTCTACACCTGTTGTATTCGGCATTTCACTGTAAGGTCTACCACACCAGTTGTATTCAGCATTTCACTGTAAGGTCTACCACACCTGTTGTATTCAGCATTTCACTGTAAGGTCTACACCTGTTGTATTCAGCATTTCACTGTAAGGTCTACTACACCTGTTGTATTCAGCATTTCACTGTGAGGTCTACACCTGTTGTATTCAGCATTTCACTGTAAGGTCTACTACACCTGTTGTATTCAGCATTTCACTGTAGATTCTACACCTGTTGTATTCAGCATTTCACTGTAAGGTCTACTACACCTGTTGTATTCAGCATTTCACTGTAAGGTCTACACCTGTTGTATTCAGCATTTCACTGTGAGGTCTACACCTGTTGTATTCGGCATTTCACTGTAAGGTCTACCACACCAGTTGTATTCAGCATTTCACTGTAAGGTTTACTACACCTGTTGTATTCAGCATTTCACTGTCTACTACACCTGTTGTATTCAGCATTTCACTGTAAGGTCTACTACACCTGTTGTATTCAGCATTTCACTGTAAGGTCTACTACACCTGTTGTATTCAGCATTTCACTGTAAGGTCTACTACACCTGTTGTATTCAGCATTTCACTGTAAGGTCTACTACACCTGTTGTATTCAGCATTTCACTGTGAGGTCTATTACACCTGTTGTATTTAGCATTTCACTGTGAGGTCTACTACACCTGTTGTATTCAGCATTTCACTGTAAGGTCTACTACACCTGTTGTATTCAGCATTTCACTGTAAGGTCTACTACACCTGTTGTATTCGGCATTTCACTGTAAGGTCTACACCTGTTGTATTCAGCATTTCACTGTAAGGTCTACTACACCTGTTGTATTCAGCATTTCACTGTAAGGTCTACTACACCTGTTGTATTTCAGCATTTCACTGTAAGGTCTACTACACCTGTTGTATTCAGCATTTCACTGTAAGGTCTACACCTGTTGTATTCAGCATTTCACTGTAAGGTCTACTACACCTGTTGTATTCAGCATTTCACTGTAAGGCCTACTACACCTGTTGTATTCAGCATTTCACTGTAAGGTCTACACCTGTTGTATTCAGCATTTCACTGTAAGGTCTACCACACCTGTTGTATTCAGCATTTCACTGTAAGGTCTACTACACCTGTTGTATTCAGCATTTCACTGTAAGGTCTACTACACCTGTTGTATTCAGCATTTCACTGTAAGGTCTACAACACCTGTTGTATTCAGCATTTCACTGTAAGGTCTACTACACCTGTTGTATTCAGCATTTCACTGTAAGGTCTACCACACCTGTTGTATTCAGCATTTCACTGTGAGGTCTACTACACCTGTTGTATTCAGCATTTCACTGTAAGGTCTACTACACCTGTTGTATTCAGCATTTCACTGTAAGGTCTACACCTGTTGTATTCAGCATTTCACTGTAAGGTCTACACCTGTATTCAGCATTTCACTGTAAGGTCTACCACACCTGTTGTATTCAGCATTTCACTGTAAGGTCTACACCTGTTGTATTCAGCATTTCACTGTAAGGTCTACTACACCTGTTGTATTCAGCATTTCACTGTGAGGTCTACACCTGTTGTATTCAGCATTTCACTGTAAGGTCTACTACACCTGTTGTATTCAGCATTTCACTGTAGATTCTACACCTGTTGTATTCAGCATTTCACTGTAAGGTCTACTACACCTGTTGTATTCAGCATTTCACTGTAAGGTCTACACCTGTTGTATTCAGCATTTCACTGTGAGGTCTACACCTGTTGTATTCGGCATTTCACTGTAAGGTCTACCACACCAGTTGTATTCAGCATTTCACTGTAAGGTTTACTACACCTGTTGTATTCAGCATTTCACTGTCTACTACACCTGTTGTATTCAGCATTTCACTGTAAGGTCTACTACACCTGTTGTATTCAGCATTTCACTGTAAGGTCTACTACACCTGTTGTATTCAGCATTTCACTGTAAGGTCTACTACACCTGTTGTATTCAGCATTTCACTGTAAGGTCTACTACACCTGTTGTATTCAGCATTTCACTGTGAGGTCTATTACACCTGTTGTATTTAGCATTTCACTGTGAGGTCTACTACACCTGTTGTATTCAGCATTTCACTGTAAGGTCTACTACACCTGTTGTATTCAGCATTTCACTGTAAGGTCTACTACACCTGTTGTATTCGGCATTTCACTGTAAGGTCTACACCTGTTGTATTCAGCATTTCACTGTAAGGTCTACTACACCTGTTGTATTCAGCATTTCACTGTAAGGTCTACTACACCTGTTGATTTCAGCATTTCACTGTAAGGTCTACTACACCTGTTGTATTCAGCATTTCACTGTAAGGTCTACACCTGTTGTATTCAGCATTTCACTGTAAGGTCTACTACACCTGTTGTATTCAGCATTTCACTGTAAGGCCTACTACACCTGTTGTATTCAGCATTTCACTGTAAGGTCTACACCTGTTGTATTCACCATTTCACTGTAAGGTCTACCACACCTGTTGTATTCAGCATTTCACTGTAAGGTCTACTACACCTGTTGTATTCAGCATTTCACTGTAAGGTCTACCACACCTGTTGTATTCAGCATTTCACTGTAAGGTCTACTACACCTGTTGTATTCAGCATTTCACTGTAAGGTCTACTACACCTGTTGTATTCAGCATTTCACTGTAAGGTCTACACCTGTTGTATTCAGCATTTCACTGTAAGGTCTACTACACCTGTTGTATTCAGCATTTCACTGTAAGGTCTACTACACCTGTTGTATTCAGCATTTCACTGTAAGGTCTACCACACCTGTTGTATTCAGCATTTCACTGTAAGGTCTACACCTGTTGTATTCAGCATTTCACTGTAAGGTCTACTACACCTGTTGTATTCAGCATTTCACTGTAAGGTCTACACCTGTTGTATTCAGCATTTCACTGTAAGGTCTACTACACCTGTTGTATTCAGCATTTCACTGTAAGGTCTACACCTGTATTCAGCATTTCACTGTAAGGTCTACCACACCTGTTGTATTCAGCATTTCACTGTAAGGTCTACACCTGTTGTATTCAGCATTTCACTGTAAGGTCTACTACACCTGTTGTATTCAGCATTTCACTGTGAGGTCTACACCTGTTGTATTCAGCATTTCACTGTAAGGTCTACTACACCTGTTGTATTCAGCATTTCACTGTAAGGTCTACACCTGTTGTATTCAGCATTTCACTGTAAGGTCTACTACACCTGTTGTATTCAGCATTTCACTGTAAGGTCTACCACACCTGTTGTATTCAGCATTTCACTGTAAGGTCTACTACACCTGTTGTATTCAGCATTTCACTGTGAGGTCTACACCTGTTGTATTCAGCATTTCACTGTAAGGTCTACTACACCTGTTGTATTCAGCATTTCACTGTAGATTCTACACCTGTTGTATTCAGCATTTCACTGTGAGGTCTACACCTGTTGTATTCGGCATTTCACTGTAAGGTCTACCACACCAGTTGTATTCAGCATTTCACTGTAAGGTTTACTACACCTGTTGTATTCAGCATTTCACTGTCTACTACACCTGTTGTATTCAGCATTTCACTGTAAGGTCTACTACACCTGTTGTATTCAGCATTTCACTGTAAGGTCTACTACACCTGTTGTATTCAGCATTTCACTGTAAGGTCTACTACACCTGTTGTATTCAGCATTTCACTGTAAGGTCTACTACACCTGTTGTATTCAGCATTTCACTGAAAGGTCTACTACACCTGTTGTATTCGGCATTTCACTGTAAGGTCTACACCTGTTGTATTTAGCATTTCACTGTGAGGTCTACTACACCTGTTGTATTCAGCATTTCACTGTAAGGTCTACTACACCTGTTGTATTCAGCATTTCACTGTAAGGTCTACTACACCTGTTGTATTCGGCATTTCACTGTAAGGTCTACACCTGTTGTATTCAGCATTTCACTGTAAGGTCTACTACACCTGTTGTATTCAGCATTTCACTGTAAGGTCTACTACACCTGTTGATTTCAGCATTTCACTGTAAGGCCTACTACACCTGTTGTATTCAGCATTTCACTGTAAGGTCTACACCTGTTGTATTCACCATTTCACTGTAAGGTCTACCACACCTGTTGTATTCAGCATTTCACTGTAAGGTCTACTACACCTGTTGTATTCAGCATTTCACTGTAAGGTCTACCACACCTGTTGTATTCAGCATTTCACTGTAAGGTCTACACCTGTTGTATTCAGCATTTCACTGTAAGGTCTACTACACCTGTTGTATTCAGCATTTCACTCTAAGGTCTACACCTGTATTCAGCATTTCACTGTAAGGTCTACTACACCTGTTGTATTCAGCATTTCACTGTAAGGTCTACCACACCTGTTGTATTCAGCATTTCACTGTAAGGTCTACTACACCTGTTGTATTCAGCATTTCACTGTGAGGTCTACACCTGTTGTATTCAGCATTTCACTGTAAGGTCTACTACACCTGTTGTATTCAGCATTTCACTGTAGATTCTACACCTGTTGTATTCAGCATTTCACTGTAAGGTCTACTACACCTGTTGTATTCAGCATTTCACTGTAAGGTCTACACCTGTTGTATTCAGCATTTCACTGTGAGGTCTACACCTGTTGTATTCGGCATTTCACTGTAAGGTCTACCACACCAGTTGTATTCAGCATTTCACTGTAAGGTTTACTACACCTGTTGTATTCAGCATTTCACTGTCTACTACACCTGTTGTATTCAGCATTTCACTGTAAGGTCTACTACACCTGTTGTATTCAGCATTTCACTGTAAGGTCTACTACACCTGTTGTATTCAGCATTTCACTGTAAGGTCTACTACACCTGTTGTATTCAGCATTTCACTGTAAGGTCTACTACACCTGTTGTATTCAGCATTTCACTGTGAGGTCTATTACACCTGTTGTATTTAGCATTTCACTGTGAGGTCTACTACACCTGTTGTATTCAGCATTTCACTGTAAGGTCTACTACACCTGTTGTATTCAGCATTTCACTGTAAGGTCTACTACACCTGTTGTATTCGGCATTTCACTGTAAGGTCTACACCTGTTGTATTCAGCATTTCACTGTAAGGTCTACTACACCTGTTGTATTCAGCATTTCACTGTAAGGTCTACTACACCTGTTGATTTCAGCATTTCACTGTAAGGTCTACTACACCTGTTGTATTCAGCATTTCACTGTAAGGTCTACACCTGTTGTATTCAGCATTTCACTGTAAGGTCTACTACACCTGTTGTATTCAGCATTTCACTGTAAGGCCTACTACACCTGTTGTATTCAGCATTTCACTGTAAGGTCTACACCTGTTGTATTCACCATTTCACTGTAAGGTCTACCACACCTGTTGTATTCAGCATTTCACTGTAAGGTCTACTACACCTGTTGTATTCAGCATTTCACTGTAAGGTCTACCACACCTGTTGTATTCAGCATTTCACTGTAAGGTCTACACCTGTTGTATTCAGCATTTCACTGTAAGGTCTACTACACCTGTTGTATTCAGCATTTCACTGTAAGGTCTACACCTGTATTCAGCATTTCACTGTAAGGTCTACACCTGTTGTATTCAGCATTTCACTGTAAGGTCTACACCTGTTGTATTCAGCATTTCACTGTAAGGTCTACTACACCTGTTGTATTCAGCATTTCACTGTAAGGTCTACACCTGTTGTATTCACCATTTCACTGTAAGGTCTACCACACCTGTTGTATTCAGCATTTCACTGTAAGGTCTACTACACCTGTTGTATTCAGCATTTCACTGTAAGGTCTACCACACCTGTTGTATTCAGCATTTCACTGTAAGGTCTACACCTGTTGTATTCAGCATTTCACTGTAAGGTCTACTACACCTGTTGTATTCAGCATTTCACTGTACGGTCTACACCTGTATTCAGCATTTCACTGTAAGGTCTACACCTGTTGTATTCAGCATTTCACTGTAAGGTCTACACCTGTATTCAGCATTTCACTGTAAGGTCTACCACACCTGTTGTATTCAGCATTTCACTGTAAGGTCTACACCTGTTGTATTCAGCATTTCACTGTAAGGTCTACTACACCTGTTGTATTCAGCATTTCACTGTGAGGTCTACACCTGTTGTATTCAGCATTTCACTGTAAGGTCTACTACACCTGTTGTATTCAGCATTTCACTGTAGATTCTACACCTGTTGTATTCAGCATTTCACTGTAAGGTCTACTACACCTGTTGTATTCAGCATTTTACTGTAAGGTCTACCACACCAGTTGTATTCAGCATTTCACTGTAAGGTTTACTACACCTGTTGTATTCAGCATTTCACTGTGAGGTCTACACCTGTTGTATTCAGCATTTCACTGTAAGGTCTACTACACCTGTTGTATTCAGCATTTCACTGTAAGGTCTACTACACCTGTTGTATTCAGCATTTCACTGTGAGGGCTACTACACCTGTTGTATTCAGCATTTCACTGTAAGGTCTACTACACCTGTTGTATTCAGCATTTCACTGTAAGGTCTACTACACCTGTTGTATTCAGCATTTCACTGTCTACTACACCTGTTGTATTCAGCATTTCACTGTAAGGTCTACTACACCTGTTGTATTCAGCATTTCACTGTGAGGTCTACTACACCTGTTGTATTCAGCATTTCACTGTAAGGTCTACTACACCTGTTGTATTCAGCATTTCACTGTAAGGTCTACTACACCTGTTGTATTCAGCATTTCACTGTGAGGTCTACTACACCTGTTGTATTTAGCATTTCACTGTGAGGTCTACTACACCTGTTGTATTCAGCATTTCACTGTAAGGTCTACTACACCTGTTGTATTCAGCATTTCACTGTAAGGTCTACTACACCTGTTGTATTCGGCATTTCACTGTAAGGTCTACACCTGTTGTATTCAGCATTTCACTGTGAGGTCTACTACACCTGTTGTATTCAGCATTTCACTGTAAGGTCTACTACACCTGTTGTATTCAGCATTTCACTGTAAGGTCTACTACACCTGTTGTATTCAGCATTTCACTGTAAGGTCTACCACACCTGTTGTATTCAGCATTTCACTGTAAGGTCTACTACACCTGTTGTATTCAGCATTTCACTGTAAGGTCTACTACACCTGTTGTATTCAGCATTTCACTGTAAGGTCTACACCTGTTGTATTCAGCATTTCACTGTAAGGTCTACTACACCTGTTGTATTCAGCATTTCACTGTAAGGTCTACTACACCTGTTGATTCAGCATTTCACTGTAAGGTCTACACCTGTTGTATTCAGCATTTCACTGTAAGGTCTACACCTGTTGTATTCAGCATTTCACTGTAAGGCTACTACACCTGTTGATTCAGCATTTCACTGTAAGGTCTACCACACCTGTTGTATTCAGCATTTCACTGTAAGGTCTACACCTGTTGTATTCAGCATTTCACTGTAAGGTCTACTACACCTGTTGTATTCAGCATTTCACTGTGAGGTCTACCTACCTGTTGTATTCAGCATTTCACTGTAAGGTCTACTACACCTGTTGTATTCAGCATTTCACTGTAGGGTATACTACACCTGTTGTATTCAGCATTTCACTGTAAGGTCTACTACACCTGTTGTATTCAGCATTTCACTGTAAGGTCTACACCTGTTGTATTCAGCATTTCACTGTGAGGTCTACACCTGTTGTATTCGGCATTTCACTGTAAGGTCTACCACACCAGTTGTATTCAGCATTTCACTGTAAGGTTTACTACACCTGTTGTATTCAGCATTTCACTGTCTACTACACCTGTTGTATTCAGCATTTCACTGTAAGGTCTACTACACCTGTTGTATTCAGCATTTCACTGTAAGGTCTACTACACCTGTTGTATTCAGCATTTCACTGTAAGGTCTACTACACCTGTTGTATTCAGCATTTCACTGTAAGGTCTACTACACCTGTTGTATTCAGCATTTCACTGTGAGGTCTACTACACCTGTTGTATTCAGCATTTCACTGTCTACTACACCTGTTGTATTCAGCATTTCACTGTGAGGTCTACTACACCTGTTGTATTTAGCATTTCACTGTGAGGTCTACTACACCTGTTGTATTCAGCATTTCACTGTAAGGTCTACTACACCTGTTGTATTCAGCATTTCACTGTAAGGTCTACTACACCTGTTGTATTCGGCATTTCACTGTAAGGTCTATACCTGTTGTATTCAGCATTTCACTGTAAGGTCTACTACACCTGTTGTATTCAGCATTTCACTGTAAGGTCTACTACACCTGTTGATTTCAGCATTTCACTGTAAGGTCTACTACACCTGTTGTATTCAGCATTTCACTGTAAGGTCTACACCTGTTGTATTCAGCATTTCACTGTAAGGTCTACTACACCTGTTGTATTCAGCATTTCACTGTGAGGTCTACTACACCTGTTGTATTTAGCATTTCACTGTGAGGTCTACTACACCTGTTGTATTCAGCATTTCACTGTAAGGTCTACACCTGTTGTATTCAGCATTTCACTGTAAGGTCTACTACACCTGTTGTATTCAGCATTTCACTGTAAGGCCTACTACACCTGTTGTATTCAGCATTTCACTGTAAGGTCTACCACACCTGTTGTATTCAGCATTTCACTGTAAGGTCTACTACACCTGTTGTATTCAGCATTTCACTGTAAGGTCTACCACACCTGTTGTATTCAGCATTTCACTGTAAGGTCTACACCTGTTGTATTCAGCATTTCACTGTAAGGTCTACTACACCTGTTGTATTCAGCATTTCACTGTGAGGTCTACACCTGTTGTATTCAGCATTTCACTGTAAGGTCTACTACACCTGTTGTATTCAGCATTTCACTGTAGATTCTACACCTGTTGTATTCAGCATTTCACTGTAAGGTCTACACCTGTTGTATTCAGCATTTCACTGTAAGGTCTACTACACCTGTTGTATTCAGCATTTCACTGTGAGGTCTACGACACCTGTTGTATTCAGCATTTCACTGTGAGGTCTACTACACCTGTTGTATTCAGCACATGTGACAAATACAATTTGATGTTATCCCTGACCTCAACCCCATAAAAACATGAACTGGAACACCGACTGCGAGCCAGGTCTAATCGCCCAACATCAGTGCCCGACCTCACTAATGCTCTTGTGGCTGAATGAGAGCAAGCAATGTTCCAACATCTAGTGGAAAGCCTTCCCAGAAGAGTGGAGGCTGTTATAGCAGCAATGTTCCAACATCTAGTGGAAAGCCTTCCCAGAAGAGTGGAGGCTGTTATAGCAGCAATGTTCCAACATCTAGTGGAAAGCCTTCCCAGAAGAGTGGAGGCTGTTATAGCAGCAATGTTCCAACATCTAGTGGAAAGCCTTCCCAGAAGAGTGGAAGCTGTTATAGCAGCAATGTTCCAACATCTAGTGGAAAGCCTTCCCAGAAGAGTGGAGGCTGTTATAGCAGCAATGTTCCAACATCTAGTGGAAAGCCTTCCCAGAAGAGTGGAGGCTGTTATAGCAGCAATGTTCCAACATCTAGTGGAAAGCCTTCCCAGAAGAGTGGAGGCTGTTATAGCAGCAATGTTCCAACATCTAGTGGAAAGCCTTCCCAGAAGAGTGGAGGCTGTTATAGCAGTAATGTTCCAACATCTAGTGGAAAGCCTTCCCAGAAGATTGGAGGCTGTTATAGCAGCAATGTTCCATCATCTAGTGGAAAGCCTTCCCAGAAGAGTGGAGGCTGTTATAGCAGCAATGTTCCAACATCTAGTGGAAAGCCTTCCCAGAAGAGTGGAGGCTGTTATAGCATCAACGGGGGGGACCAAACTCCATATTAAAGCCTTCCCAGAAGAGTGGAGGCTGTTATAGCAGCAATGTTCCAACATCTAGTGGAAAGCCTTCCCAGAAGAGTGGAGGCTGTTATAGCAGCAATGTTCCAACATCTAGTGGAAAGCCTTCCCAGAAGAGTGGAGGCTGTTATAGCAGCAATGTTCCAACATCTAGTGGAAAGCCTTCCCAGAAGAGTGGAGGCTGTTATAGCAGTAATGTTCCAACATCTAGTGGAAAGCCTTCCCAGAAGATTGGAGGCTGTTATAGCAGCAATGTTCCATCATCTAGTGGAAAGCCTTCCCAGAAGAGTGGAGGCTGTTATAGCAGCAATGTTCCAACATCTAGTGGAAAGCCTTCCCAGAAGAGTGGAGGCTGTTATAGCATCAACGGGGGGGACCAAACTCCATATTAAAGCCTTCCCAGAAGAGTGGAGGCTGTTATAGCATCAACGGGGGGGACCAAACTCCATATTAATGCCCATGATTTTAGAATGAGATGTTGGATGAGCAGGTCATGTGGTGTATGCCTGTCCGGTGTGAAGCTGAAATACAAACTGGTCTGAAATAAGTCCTGAGACAGGGACACAGGCACAATAAAACACACATCAATACCTTTAGCACAATCATATTTTAATGCCCTAGAAAACATATTTAATTTAAATCACTCAATAAAAAGGTTCATTTCAAAAAAGAAATCAAAACGGAGACGATAGAAAAACGAAAATATTTAACTTAGATTAAACAGAATATTCCCCCCCCCCCCCCCATAAGGAATTGCACTGATCAGAGGAGTGAATGTCAATCAGAGCGTGAGAAGGCCGAACAGTACAACAACTTGTGTCAGTGATAACAGCAATGCATTAGTATAGCATGAGCCTAACAATAACCCACGTGATAACAGTGGACACAGATATAAAGGCTATATATGTACAGCTCTTTCCTATGTCATTCTGAAGCCGTAACTAGTTTGACATCTAAAAGTCATTCATACATGCAAATCATTATATGGTTTACAAAGATAATTATAGGTATATTAAATGGGCATACATCGAACACGAAAACCCTTTTCAGAAACTCTTTCAATATACAGATCCAAATAACCGTCTCGGTCTCTTAAGTCGCTCAGCTTTTTACCCAAATGACAGTGTAATTTTCAGAGGCCAACTCTTGTAAAGAGGGTTGGCTACCCAACCCTGCAACAACATGACTTAGCAGAGAGCTAAGCAGCCAGTCAGTCCCATTATTAAGACAGTGTTCATAGATTTAAAGACTTCCTGTGTTCATAGATTTAAAGACTTCCTGTGTTCTAAATAGTCCACTACTTTGACCTCTACATTAGGCTAGGGGGACTAGGTATCGCCCTTTGACCTCTACATTAGGCTAGGGGGACTAGGTATCGCCCTTTGACCTCTACATTAGGCTAGGGGGACTAGGTATCGCCCTTTCCCTTTCAGGATGCAGGCGTGCGCTTGGAAGGTTGCTATAGGCAACGCCGCCATCACATTACACTCGATAGAATCACGTACGACACAGGACACGAGAGTCATAAAAGAGGGTTTTACGAATGTTTATACCGCTTTGTGTCACGTCATAAGGTGACTGATCGCTCAACCTCAGCGTCAGTAGTTTTTTTTACCGTGTGTGTCTTCTTCTAACTGAAACAGGAAGATGAACCTGTAAAAGCAGCAGGACAGTCGCGCCGTGGTGTCAACGACTGGCGGTGACTCAACGCGTAAAATCATCAGGAAACTAACAGAAAATGATGGTCGATGTTCTGGTCTGAGGCGAGAAGACGGGGCCCACCAAGGTTTTTGGGGTCAATTTCCATTCCAATTCTCTGCAACGTATTTTAAACTAGGAACATTTTGGAATTTGGTTTTCTGAATTGGAATGAACCCCAATCCTGATGAACACCCTATACTGTTATCTTAAGACATTTTGACCAATGAAGACAGCAAGTCAATGAAACGTACAAAACAGGTTCATCATAGTGTTAAACATACAACATAATCAAACTTCCATCTACTGTAGTTAGCTAGTATAATAACAATAGTACACATGAAATACCTCTCCCAAAAAGCTATTTTAAAGCAGAACAGCAATGGCAGTAGTAACGTCTGCCAAGACTACGGTTAAATGGTCGTTTCCCCCCCCATTTGTTTAAGTTTTCATTTTGGATATATAGGTTTTTATTTCGACAGCGACGATATTGTTTTATTTTTTCAACATTTATTTTTGAAATCGTCCTGATCTTTTGGGGTCTGTGTGTCCTATAGTAGTCAGTGTGTGTATGAGGGTCTGTGTGTCCTATAGTAGTCAGTGTGTATGAGGGTCTGTGTGTCCTATAGTAGTCAGTGTGTGTGGGTCTGTGTGTCCTATAGTAGTCAGTGTGTGTATGAGGGTCTGTGTGTCCTATAGTAGTCAGTGTGTATGAGGGTCTGTGTGTCCTATAGTAGTCAGTGTGTATGAGGGTCTGTGTGTCCTATAGTAGTCAGTGTGTGTGTGGGTCTGTGTGTCCTATAGTAGTCAGTGTGTGTATGAGGGTCTGTGTGTCCTATAGTAGTCAGTGTGTGTATGTGGGTCTGTGGGTCCTATAGTAGTCAGCGTGTGTATGAGGGTCTGTGTGTCCTATAGTAGTCAGTGTGTGTATGTGGGTCTGTGGGTCCTATAGTAGTCAGTGTGTGTATGTGGGTCTGTGTGTCCTATAGTAGTCAGTGTGTCCTATAGGGTCTGTGTGTCCTATAGTAGTCAGTGTGTCCTATAGTAGTCAGTGTGTGTATGAGGGTCTGTGTGTCCTATAGTAGTCAGTGTGTGTGTATGAGGGTCAGTGTGTCCTATAGTAGTCAGTGTGTCCTATAGTAGTCAGTGTGTGTATATGAGGGTCTGTGTGTCCTATAGTAGTCAGTGTGTGTATGTGGGTCTGTGTGTCCTATAGTAGTCAGTGTGTGTATGTGGGTCTGTGTGTCCTATAGTAGTCAGTGTGTCCTATAGTAGTCAGTGTGTGTATATGGGTCTGTGTGTCCTATAGTAGTCAGTGTGTGTATGTGGGTCTGTGTGTCCTATAGTAGTCAGTGTGTCCTATAGTAGTCAGTGTGTGTATGTGGGTCTGTGTGTCCTATAGTAGTCAGTGTGTGTATGTGGGTCTGTGTGTCCTATAGTAGTCAGTGTGTCCTATAGTAGTCAGTGTGTGTATGTGGGTCTGTGTGTCCTATAGTAGTCAGTGTGTGTATGAGGGTCAGTGTGTCCTATAGTAGTCAGTGTGTATGTGGGTCTGTGTGTCCTATAGTAGTCAGTGTGTATGAGGGTCTGTGTGTCCTATAGTAGTCAGTGTGTATGAGGGTCTGTGTGTCCTATAGTAGTCAGTGTGTGTGAGGGTCTGTGTGTCCTATAGTAGTCAGTGTGTCCTATAGTAGTCAGTGTGTATGAGGGTCTGTGTGTCCTATAGTAGTCAGTGTGTGTGAGGGTCTGTGTGTCCTATAGTAGTCAGTGTGTATGTGGGTCTGTGTGTCCTATAGTAGTCAGTGTGTATGTGGGTCTGTGTGTCCTATAGTAGTCAGTGTGTATGAGGGTCTGTGTGTCCTATAGTAGTCAGTGTGTGTGAGGGTCTGTGTGTCCTATAGTAGTCAGTGTGTGTGAGGGTCTGTGTGTCCTATAGTAGTCAGTGTGTGTGAGGGTCTGTGTGTCCTATAGTAGTCAGTGTGTATGTGGGTCTGTGTGTCCTATAGTAGTCAGTGTGTATGAGGGTCTGTGTGTCCTATAGTAGTCAGTGTGTGTGAGGGTCTGTGTGTCCTATAGTAGTCAGTGTGTATGAGGGTCTGTGTGTCCTATAGTAGTCAGTGTGTGTGTATGTGGGTCTGTGTGTCCTATAGTAGTCAGTGTGTGTGTGTGGGTCTGTGTGTCCTATAGTAGTCAGTGTGTCCTATAGTAGTCAGTGTGTGAGGGTCTGTGTGTCCTATAGTAGTCAGTGTGTGTGTGTGGGTCTGTGTGTCCTATAGTAGTCAGTGTGTGTGTGTGGGTCTGTGTGTCCTATAGTAGTCAGTGTGTCCTATAGTAGTCAGTGTGTGTGTGAGGGTCTGTGTGTCCTATAGTAGTCAGTGTGTGTGAGGTTCTGTGTGTCCTATAGTAGTCTGTGTGTCCTATAGTAGTCAGTGTGTGAGGGTCTGTGTGTCCTATAGTAGTCAGTGTGTGTGTGTGGGTCTGTGTGTCCTATAGTAGTCAGTGTGTGTGTGTGGGTCTGTGTGTCCTATAGTAGTCAGTGTGTCCTATAGTAGTCAGTGTGTGTGAGGTTCTGTGTGTCCTATAGTAGTCTGTGTGTGAGGGTCTGTGTGTCCTATAGTAGTCAGTGTGTATGAGGGTCTGTGTGTCCTATAGTAGTCAGTGTGTGTGTGAGGGTCTGTGTGTCCTATAGTAGTCAGTGTGTGAGGGTCTGTGTGTCCTATAGTAGTCAGTGTGTATGAGGGTCTGTGTGTCCTATAGTAGTCAGTGTGTGTGAGGGTCTGTGTGTCCTATAGTAGTCAGTGTGTCCTGTAGTAGTCAGTGTGTGTGTGAGGGTCTGTGTGTCCTATAGTAGTCAGTGTGTGTGTGAGGGTCTGTGTGTCCTATAGTAGTCAGCGTGTGTATGAGGGTCTGTGTGTCCTATAGTAGTCAGCGTGTGTGTACACAGTGCAGCTACTGACACGTGTTGCCATGGTTACTCAGAGTAGTACTACAAAGTCTCCTCATATCCAGCAATAAGAGCCCCTTTCATAATCTGCATGAGGTGCCTGTGTGTGTGTGGATCTATTTGTGTAGAACGTGAGCTGCTGCTGGGGGGGGGGGGTTACTAAAGTTGGGGGCAGCTGCTGGCTGGTGACCAGGGGTAGCATGAGGAACATATCTGTACATGTCTGTGATATAGATAGTTATACTTGGCTTTAGTGCCGCGAACTCTCTCACCCTTTCAGCAGTCACTGAGCTAACACCAGCGGATTGGTGTAAAGCAAGGAATCTACCGCATTACTTAAAGACGAGGAAGCATTTTTTTTTTTAAGTACTCAAAAATCTCTCTACCCCGACCCCGTCCCAGTTCATATCGTGTTCTCTTCTTCTGGGACCGTACGCGTCAAGCAGTTCAGAGTAGGAGCATCAATAAGGCCTTTTATATAATAAATGAATAAGATTAGATAGAGTAGGAGTGCTGATCTAGGATCAGGTCCATCCTGTTCAAGATGTTTAATACATAAAGCCTCAGGTCTCTTGCGTTGTAACCTATAGTGTTGTTACCTCTACTTTAATCTTCCTCCTCTCCTCCTCCTCCTCTCCTTCTCCCACTCTTCTTCTCCACCACCTCTCCTCCACTCTCCCTCCCTCTCCTTCACCTCTCCTCTACGGTGTTTGCAGCAGAGGCTCCTCAGTCTCCAGTTGGGCCAGCTGTCTCCTGAGGTTGTTGACTTTATTCTGCAGCTCTTTGTTGTAATGTATGATATGAACCATCTCGTCGTAGGCCTCATCCAGACACCTGGAACTGCGCTTCCAACGCAGGAACACACCTTGGGGGGGGGGGGAGAAAGAGAGAGAGAAAATGAGTGAGAGAGAGACAGAGAGAGAGAGAGAGAGAGAGAGAGAGAGAGAGAGAGAGAGAGAGAGAGAGAGAGAGAGAGAGAGACAGAGAGAGAGAGAGAGAGAGAGAGAGAGAGAGAGAGAGAGAGAAAATGAGTGAGAGAGAGAGACAGAGAGAAAGAGAGAGAGAAAATGAGTGAGAGAGAGAGCCAGAGAGAGAGAGAGAGAGAGAGAGAGAGAGAGAGAGTGAGAGAGAGAGAGAGAGAGAGAGAGAGAGAAAATGAGTGAGAGAGAGAGACAGAGAGAAAGAGAGAGAGAAAATGAGTGAGAGAGAGAGCCAGAGAGAGAGACAGAGAGAAAGAGAGAGAGAGAAAATGAGTGAGAGAGAGAGCCAGAGAGAGGGAGAGAGAGAGAGAGAGAGAGAGAGAGAGAGAGAGAGAGAGAGAGAGAGAGAGAGAGAGAGAGAGAGAAAATGAGTGAGAGAGAGAGCCAGAGAGAGGGAGAGAGAGAAAATGAGTGAGAGAGAGCCAGAGAGAGAGAGAGAGAAAGAGAGAAAATGAGTGAGAGAGAGAGAGAGAGAGAGAGAGAGAGAGAGAGAGAGAGAGAGAGAGAGAGAGAAAATGAGTGAGAGAGAGCCAGAGAGAGAGAGAGAGAAAGAGAGAAAATGAGTGAGAGAGAGAGAGAGACAGAGACAGTTGAACAGTAATAATCAGAGAGGCCAGAGAGAGACAGTCAGTGGGCGCATCCCCAAATGGAACCCTATTCCCTATATAGTGCCCTACTTTACACTACAGCCCTATTCCCTATATAGTGCCCTACTTTACACTACAGCCCTATTCCCTATATAGTGCACTACTTTACACTACAGCCCTATTCCCTATATAGTGCACTACAGCCCTATTCCCTATATAGTGCCCTACTTTACACTACAGCCCTATTCCCTATATAGTGCACTACTTTACACTACAGCCCTATTCCCTATATAGTGCCCTACTTTACACTACAGCTGTATTCCCTATATAGTGCACTACTTTTGACCAGGTCCCATAGGAGGGCTTGGTGGACTGAAAAAGTCTCCGTAGCAGCATAACATCTTGGCCTATAGGGCTATGCTTATGGCCTGCAGGGGATTCTTTAAGCACCAGTTCAGCATGTATATTTGAGCCATAAAGTTTTTAAATACAGGTTGAAACCAAGTCAATCCTCAGGCCTCGTGCCCCAGGCCTCTATGTTCAGCTGATGCAAGACCAAGCAAAACTTAGTCAGGACTATTATTTTGCCATTGATTAAGCAAGTAAGTAATTGAGAAACATTCTCAATGACCAGATCAAGAAGGAGAAATGAAGGAAAACGGACAACGATTAGAAAGGCTATGGGCTCTGAACATTTTAAACAGCTGCTGTCTTCCTGTACATATCTACCTCAAATACCTTATCTATCCTGATGCCTTGTCGCTTTACCCTGCCTTCATGTACATATCTACCTCAAATACCTTATCTATCCTGATGCCTTGTCGCTTTACCCTGCCTTCATGTACATATCTACCTCAAATACCTTATCTATCCTGATGCCTTGTCGCTTTACCCTGCCTTCATGTACATATCTACCTCAAATACCTTATCTATCCTGATGCCTTGTCGCTTTACCCTGCCTTCATGTACATATCTACCTCAAATACCTTATCTATCCTGATGCCTTGTCGCTTTACCCTGCCTTCATGTACATATCTACCTCAAATACCTTATCTATCCTGATGCCTTGTCGCTTTACCCTGCCTTAAATTTCTATTAAAAAAGCTGTTATTTTTGAGAGTGAAAACCAGAAGGAAAAAAATGGGAAAACCATAAACCTAGAAAAACAAAATAAAGAAAATGGAATTTGGGGAAAAACAAAACCTCTGGTACTTGATCTGGTACTTCCTGTATATAGCTCCACATTGATCTGGTACTGGTACTCCCTGTATATAGCTCCACATTGATCTGGTACTCCCTGTATATAGCTCCACATTGATCTGGTACTGGTACTCCCTGTATATAGCTCCACATTGATCTGGTACTTCCTGTATATAGCTCCACATTGATCTGGTACTGGTACTCCCTGTATATAGCTCCGCATTGATCTGGTACTGGTACTTCCTGTATATAGCTCCACATTGATCTGGTACTTCCTGTATATAGCTCCACATTGATCTGGTACTGGTACTTCCTGTATATAGCTCCACATTGATCTGGTACTGGTACTTCCTGTATATAGCTCCGCATTGATCTGGTACTGGTACTTCCTGTATATAGCTCCACATTGATCTGGTACTGGTACTCCCTGTATATAGCTCCACATTGATCTGGTACTCCCTGTACATAGCTCCACATTGATCTGGTACTTCCTGTATATAGCTCCACATTGATCTGGTACTGGTACTTCCTGTATATAGCTCCACATTGATCTGGTACTCCCTGTATATAGCTCCACATTGATCTGGTACTGGTACTTACTGTAAATAGCTCCACATTGATCTTGTACTCCCTGTATATAGCTCCACATTGATCTGGTACTGGTACTTCCTGTATATAGCTCCATATTGATCTGGTACTGGTACTCCCTGTATATAGCTCCACATTGATCTGGTACTTCCTGTATATAGCTCCACATTGATCTGGTACTGGTACTTCCTGTATATAGCTCCACATTGATCTGGTACTGGTACTTCCTGTATATAGCTCCACATTGATCTGGTACTGGTACTTCCTGTATATAGCTCCACATTGATCTGGCACTGGTACTGCCTGTATATAGCTCCACATTGATCTGGTACTCCCTATATATAGCTCCACATTGATCTGGTACTGGTACTCCCTGTATATAGCTCCACATTGATCTGGTACTTCCTGTATATAGCTCCACATTGATCTGGTACTGGTACTTCCTGTATATAGCTCCACATTGATCTGGTACTCCCTGTATATAGCTCCACATTGATCTGGTACTGGTACTTCCTGTAAATAGCTCCACATTGATCTTGTACTCCCTGTATATAGCTCCACATTGATCTGGTACTGGTACTTCCTGTATATAGCTTCATATTGATCTGGTACTGGTACTCTCTGTATATAGCTCCACATTGATCTGGTACTTCCTGTATATAGCTCCACATTGATCTGGTACTGGTACTTCCTGTATATAGCTCCACATTGATCTGGTACTTCCTGTATATAGTTCCACATTGATTTGGTACTTCCTGTATATAGCTCCACATTGATCTGGTACTCCCTGTATATAGCTCCACATTGATCTGGTACTCCCTGTATATAGCTCCACATTGATCTGGTACTTCCTGTATATAGCTCCACATTGATCTGGTACTTCCTGTATATAGCTCCATATTGATCTGGTACTTCCTGTATATAGCTCCACATTGATCTGGTACTTCCTGTATATAGCTCCACATTGATCTGGTACTGGTACTCCCTGTATATAGCTCCACATTGATCTGGTACTCCCTGTATATAGCTCCATATTGATCTGGTACTTCCTGTATATAGCTCCACATTGATCTGGTACTGGTACTCCCTGTATATAGCTCCACATTGATCTGGTACTCCCTGTATATAGCTCCACATTGATCTGGTACTCCCTGTATATAGCTCCACATTGATCTGGTACTTCCTGTATATAGCTCCACATTGATCTGGTACTTCCTGTATATAGCTCCACATTGATCTGGTTTTCCCTGTATATAGCTCCACATTGATCTGGTACTTCCTGTATATAGCTCCACATTGATCTGGTACTGGTACTTCCTGTATATAGCTCCACATTGATCTGGTACTTCCTGTATATAGCTCCACATTGATCTGGTACTGGTACTTCCTGTATATAGCTCCACATTGATCTGGTACTGGTACTTCCTGTATATAGCTCCACATGTTTTACTCTGCATCGTTGGGAAAGGCTCGTGGAAAGCATTTCACTGTATTCGGCGATTGTGACATTTTATTCTCTCTGAACTGCCAGAGTGAATTTATGAACACACCCACTTAGTCATGCATAGGAGTCAATGGGAGTGAAGGTGGTGTAAACTGGGAAAAAGTTATGATTCAACCTTTAGGGTTAGGAGTTCAGGGAACTTTAAGTGTCATCTGACCACCGTCTTGTATGAATCTAAAACGGCATCAGAATAACTCGGGACGGACGCCTGGTGGCCACCAGATTGCGTCAAACTCCAGAGGAAGTCATTGATTGAGCAGTCCAGGACCAATACATTGGGGATTTCCACACTAGTCTGCGGTGCTTTCGCATATGCATCTGGTGGACATCGGGCGATTAGCGTCTGCTCACGGCTGGCTTGTCCATCGATGTCAATGACTAGTAATTAGCACGCGAGCCTCCCGTCCGGCCTTTGACCTTCTGTGGAGGCGTCACGGCTACTCAAGTGACAGTGAGCGAGGACACCCTAAAATCAGTAAGGACGTCCTATAATAAGCAAACCACGCAGGGCACTTTGGGAGGGGGCAGAGAGAGAGAGTCAGTCAACGTGTCACAGATAGCAAACCATTCCCAGCTATGGAGAGAATTCAGTGACGTCTGGTAACTCAAATAAAGCTATGTAAGACAGTCAGTCATATGATCATGTGAGCTTCGTAAGCCAGTCATGTGAGCTTCGTAAGCCAGTCATATGAGCTTCGTAAGCCTGTCCAGGGATTGACATTAAAGTCTGAAAGGCACTTGCCCATTAGGCAAGTTAGGTGTATTTTTGGGTTGCCTGGAAAACTTAAATGAGCCTAGCTATTTACATACGGAGGTGGCATATACTGCCTGTTACTCACCTACACAGTGGAGAGCTATGTACATACGGAGGTGGCATATACTGCCTGCATTCACCTACACAGTGGAGAGCTACAGTGGGGCAAAAAAGTATTTAGTCAGCCACCAATTGTGCAAGTTCTCCCACTTAAAAAGATGAGAGAGGCCTGTAATTTTCATCATAGGTACACTTCAACTATGACAGACAAAATGAGAAGAAAAAAAATCCAGAAAATCACATTGTAGGATTTTTAATGAATTTATTTGCAAATTATGGTGGAAAATAAGTATTTGGTCAATAACAAAAGTTTATCTCAATACTTTGTTATATACCCTTTGTTGGCAATGACAGAGGTCAAACGTTTTCTGTAAGTCTTAACAAGGTGGTTTTCACACACTGTTGCTGGTATTTTGGCCCATTCCTCCATGCAGATCTCCTCTAGAGCAGTGATGTTTTGGGGCTGTTGCTGGGCAACACGGACTTTCAACTCCCTCCAAAGATTTTCTATGGGGTTGAGATCTGGAGACTGGCTAGGCCACTCCAGGACCTTGAAATGCTTCTTACTTCTCACTCCTTCGTTGCCTGGGCGGTGTGTTTGGGATCATTGTCATGCTGAAAGACCCAGCCACATTTCATCTTCAATGCCCTTGCTGATGGAAGGAGGTTTTCACTCAAAATCTCACGATACATGGCCCCATTCATTCTTTCCTTTACACGGATCAGTCGTCCTGGTCCCTTTGCAGAAAAACAGCCCCAAAGCATGATGTTTCCACCCCCATGCTTCACAGTAGGTATGGTGTTCTTTGGATGCAACTCAGCATTCTTTGTCCTCCAAACACGACGAGTTGAGTTTTTACCAAAAAGTTATATTTTGGTTTCATCTGACCATATGACATTCTCCCAATCTTCTTCTGGATCATCCAAATGCTCTCTAGCAAACTTCAGATGGGCCTGGACATGTACTGGCTTAAGCAGGGGGACACGTCTGGCACTGCAGGATTTGAGTCCCTGGCGGCGTAGTGTGTTACTGATGGTAGGCTTTGTTACTTTGGTCCCAGCTCTCTGCAGGTCATTCACTAGGTCCCCCCGTGTGGTTCTGGGATTTTTGCTCACCGTTCTTGTGATCATTTTGACCCCACGGGGTGAGATCTTGCGTGGAGCCCCAGATCGAGGGAGATTATCAGTGGTCTTGTATGTCTTCCATTTCCTAATAATTGCTCCCACAGTTGATTTTTTCAAACCAAGCTGCTTACCTATTGCAGATTCAGTCTTCCCAGCCTGGTGCAGGTCTACAATTTTGTTTCTGGTGTCCTTTGACAGCTCTTTGGTCTTGGCCATAGTGGAGTTTGGAGTGTGACTGTTTGAGGTTGTGGACAGGTGTCTTTTATACTGATAACAAGTTCAAACAGGTGCCATTAATACAGGTAACGAGTGGAGGACAGAGGAGCCTCTTAAAGAAGAAGTTACAGGTCTGTGAGAGCCAGAAATCTTGCTTGTTTGTAGGTGACTAAATACTTATTTTCCACCATAATTTGCAAATAAATTCATTAAAAATCCTACAATGTGATTTTCTGGATTTTTTTTCTCATTTTGTCTGTCATAGTTGAAGTGTACCTATGATGAAAATTACAGGCCTCTCTCATCTTTTTAAGTGGGAGAACTTGCACAATTGGTGGCTGACTAAATACTTTTTTGCCCCACTGTATGTACATACAGAGGTGGCATATACTGCCTGCATTCACCTACACAGTGGAGAGCTATTTACATACGGAGGTGGCATATACTGCCTGTTACTCACCTACACAGTGGAGGAACTAGAAAGATTAGTACTGGAATTCTTTGTATTTTGGTTGATATCAGTACAAAAATGATCTTGCCTGACTGCCTGGTAGATTTCCATCTATCCAAACACAGTTAGACTGTCATTACCATTCCTAATGGCTAAACAAAGTGGTAGATATACCAGGCAGGTCACCTGTGATACAAGTCAGTATTCGACGTCCATCCATGTCTGAGGACGTACAAGTAGCCTATACAGAGTTCATACAGACATTGGCAAGTTAAATTCAAGGACTTTATCCGAGCACTTAGTAATACTTTAAGTACCTACATTCTATATTTATTGTAATAGTCTACAGGGAAGAAAAAAAACTCCGCACAAAATGTAGCGAAAAAAGTATTCATTACCACTTTAAGAATAATGCTTGCTTTTTTTATAGGCCTACACAATGGCATTATCATTCACATTACTGTTACATTCTAAACTGTCAGAATAATCTGGGCCTTGCCTGACTAGACAGCATGGTCCCCACACAAACACACTAATGAAGTCTGTGTCAGACTGACTAGCTACACGGAGAGACTTCATTAGTGTGTTTGTGTCTGACTGTCCACGCGGCGGCTAGTTAGTCAGTCTGTCTGTCCACGCGGGAGCTAGTCAGTCATCCAGTCTGTCCACGCGGGGGCTAGTCAGTCAGTCTGTCTGTCCACGCGGCGGCTAGTCAGTCAGTCAGCCTGTCCACGCGGCGGCTAGTCAGTCAGTCAGCCTGTCCACGCGGCGGCTAGTCAGTCAGTCAGCCTGTCCACGCGGGGGCTAGTCAGTCAGTCAGCCTGTCCACGCGGGGGCTAGTCAGTCAGTCTGTCTGTCCACGCGGCGGCTAGTCAGTCAGTCAGCCTGTCCACGCGACGGCTAGTCAGTCAGTCAGCCTGTCCACGCGACGGCTAGTCAGTCAGTCAGTCTGTCCACGCGGGAGCTAATCAGTCAGTCTGTCCACGCGACGGCTAGTCAGTCAGTCAGCCTGTCCACGAGACGGCTAGTCAGTCAGTCAGTCTGTCCACGCGGCGGCTAGTCAGTCAGTCAGCCTGTCCACGCGACGGCTAGTCAGTCAGTCAGCCTGTCCACGCGATGGCTAGTCAGTCAGTCAGCCTGTCCACGCGACGGCTAGTCAGTCAGTCAGTCAGCCTGTCCACGCGGGAGCTAGTTAGTCAGTCTGCCTGTCCACGCGACGGCTAGTCAGTCAGTCAGCCTGTCCATGCGACGGCTAGTCAGTCAGTCAGTCTGTCCACGCGGGAGCTAATCAGTCAGTCTGTCTGTCCACGCGGGGGCTAGTCAGTCAGTCAGTCAGTCTGTCCACGCGACGGCTAGTCAGTCAGTCAGCCTGTCCACGAGACGGCTAGTCAGTCAGTCAGCCTGTCCACGCGGCGGCCGGTCAGCCTGTCCACGCGGCGGCCGGTCAGCCTGTCCACGCGGCGGCCGGTCAGTCTGTCCACGCGGCGGCCGGTCAGCCTGTCCACGCGGCGGCCGGTCAGCCTGTCCACGCGGCGGCCGGTCAGCCTGTCCATAGCAGTAAAACTTCTAAATCGGCTAAGAACTTCAATGACTTTTCAAGGACCAAATAGCCTAGAGGATTTTCAAGGTAGGCTATCGCATGATGACCGAATTAAATTCAAATAAATAAAATACCTTGTTTGCATACCCATTCTTGCCTTTACTGGTAGATATAACTTGGATCATATTTCGTACCCCTACCGGTCTTTGCTCCATGCAACAACCATCTGTTTGAGAGCTATACGCTCTGCCCAACAGATTGTCTAAAGATTATGTTTTTTTATCAATTATATGGCGTAGATCAAAAATATAATAATGATGATTTTTTTTCTCTCACACAGACAATAATATTACTGACAGGGAATATCGACTGGCCTGGAGGGTTTCCAAAACCTCCCCTGTATGTCGAGCCCTGACACACACATTCCTGTGTCAATGTTGACACTTCAGTTGGTTTATTTATGGTTTGGTTCAGTGGTGTTAAAACACCAAGCAGCATACTGCCCCCTCCTGGTTCAGTGGTGTTAAAACACCAAGCAGCATACTGCCCCCTCCTGGTGAGTATATGTAGGAAGAGAGCGACTGAAAGAGGGAGGAGGATGAAGAGAGAACACACCGACACACAAGATAACATACGCACTATACACAGACATACAGTGGGGAGAACAAGTATTTGATACACTGCCGATTTTGCAGGTTTTCCTACTTACAAAGCATGTAGAGGTCTGTAATTTTTATCATAGGTACACTTCAACTATGAGAGACGGAATCTAAAACAAAAATCCAGAAAATCACATTGTATGATTTTTAAGTAATTAATTTGCATTTTATTGCATGACATAAGTATTTGATACATCAGAAAAGCAGATCTTAATATTTGGTACAGAAACCTTTGTTTGCAATTACAGAGATCATACGTTTCCTGTAGTTCTTGACTAGGTTTGCACACACTGCAGCAGGGATTTTGGCCCACTCCTCCCTACAGATCTTCTCCAGATCCTTCAGGTTTCGGGGCTGTCGCTGGGCAATACGGAGTTTCAGCTCCCTCCAAAGATTTTCTATTGGGTTCAGGTCTGGAGACTGGCTAGGCCACTCCAGGACCTTGAGATGCTTCTTACGGAGCCACTCCTTAGTTGCCATGGCTGTGTGCTTCGTGTCGTTGTCATGCTGGAAGACCCAGCCACGACCCATCTTCAATGCTCTTACTGAGGGAAGGAGGTTGTTGGCCAAGATCTCGCGATACATGGCCCCATCCATCCTCCCCTCAATACGGTGCAGTCGTCCTGTCCCCTTTGCAGAAAAGCATCCCCAAAGAATGATGTTTCCACCTCCATGCTTCACGGTTGGGATGGTGTTCTTGGGGTTGTACTCATCCTTCTATTCCTCCAAACACGGCGAGTGGAGTTTAGAGCAAAAAGCTCTATTTTTGTCTCATCAGACCACATGACCTTCTCCCATTCTTCCTCTGGATCATCCAGATGGTCATTGGCAAACTTCAGACGGGCCTGGACATGCGCTGGCTTGAGCAGGGGGACCTTGCGTGCGCTGCAGGATTTTAATCCATGACGGCGTAGTGTGTTACTAATGGTTTTCTTTGAGACTGTGGTCCCAGCTCTCTTCAGGTCATTGACCAGGTCCTGCCGTGTAGTTCTGGGCTGATCCCTCACATTCCTCATTGATGCCCCACGAGGTGAGATCTTGCATGGAGCCCCAGACCGAGGGTGATTGACCGTCATCTTGAACTTCTTCCATTTCCTAATAATTGTGCCAACAGTTGTTGCCTTCTCATCAAGCTGCTTGCCTATTGTCCTGTAGCCCATCCCAGCCTTGTACAGGTCTACAATTTTATCCCTGATGTCCTTACACAGCTCTCTGGTCTTGGCCATTGTGGAGAGGTTGGAGTCTGTTTGACTGAGTGTGTGGACAGGTGTCTTTTATACAGGTAACGAGTTCAAACAGGTGCAGTTAATACAGGTAATGAGTGGAGAACAGGAGGGCTTCTTAAAGAAAAACTAACAGGTCTGTGAGAGCCGGAATTCTTACTGGTTGGTAGGTGATCAAATACTTATGTCATGCAATAAAATGCAAATTAATTACTTAAAAATCATACAATGTGATTTTCTGGACTTTTGTTTTAGATTCCGTCTCTCACAGTTGAAGTGTACCTATGATAAAAATGACAGACCTCTACATGCTTTGTAAGTAGGAAAACCTGCAAAATCGGCAGTGTATCAAATACTTGTTCTCCCCACTGTATAAAATGGGGTGTTTCTCAAAATGCATTCCACCGCGCTACGAGCACGGAAATTGGAGAACGGGAGTGTCGGAGTAACGGGAGAACGGGAGTGTCGGAGTAACGGGAGAACGGGAGTGTCGGAGTAACGGGAGAACGGGAGTGTCGGAGTAACGGGAGAACGGGAGTGTCGGAGTAACGGGAGAACGGGAGTGTCGGAGTAACGGGAGAACGGGAGTGTCGGAGTAACGGGAGAACGGGAGTGTCGGAGTATGAGTCCAAATCAAAGTATACAAATCAATGTGTACTCCGTTTGTAAATATTTTGAAGCATTGATGCAAGCATCAACAGAAAGTACGCAAAGAAATAGGACGCAACGACGTTAAAAAGACGCACAATTTATTTAAATTAGCGGTGGACAAAAATGAGAGAAAGTCGGAGAGAGAGAAAATACACTATTCATATCTCATATGTTGCCCGACTAGAATATTTGATTTTTGATACGTTAATAAATACATGCTATGTTAATTTTATCATGTTTACCTGCCTACGTACCTTTAGATCACAAACCCGTAACAAGTCAATAGGCCTAACTGGCTAGCTACTACTGCTAGCTAGCCACGAAGAACTGACATCTATCTTGAATAACAGTTTTAGGTAATTTTAGCCTGTTAAACTATCTGGATAGCTACATTATTACGATTCACGTATCTAGCTGATAATTATGATGTAAAACGTTTACTTTGTGTACATCTTGTTTCGTCTATATTGTTGTTATTGTCATGACTGGAATAAGGGTCAGTGAAATGGGAGGTGCAGCGTGAGGTAATACAGTAGGGGGAGTGCTGCTCAGCGTGAGGTAATACAGTAGGGGGGAGTGCTGCCCAGCGTGAGGTAATACAGTAGGGGGAGTGCTGCTCAGCGTGAGGTAATACAGTAGGGGGGAGTGCTGCCCAGCGTGAGGTAATACAGTAGGGGGGAGTGCTGCTCAGCGTGAGGTAATACAGTAGGGGGGAGTGCTGCTCAGCGTGAGGTAATACAGTAGGGGGGAGTGCTGCTCAGCGTGAGGTAATACAGTAGGGGGAGTGCTGGGGTAATACAGTAGGGGGAGTGCTGCTCAGCGTGAGGTAATACAGTAGGGGGAGTGCTGCTCAGCGTGAGGTAATACAGTAGGGGGAGTGCTGCTCAGCGTGAGGTAATACAGTAGGGGGGAGTGCTGCTCAGCGTGAGGTAATACAGTAGGGGGAGTGCTGCCCAGCGTGAGGTAATACAGTAGGGGGAGTGCTGCTCAGCGTGAGGTAATACAGTAGGGGGAGTGGTGCTCAGCGTGAGGTAATACAGTAGGGGGGAGTGCTGCTCAGCGTGAGGTAATACAGTAGGGGGAGTGCTGGGGTAATACAGTAGGGGGAGTGCTGCTCAGCGTGAGGTAATACAGTAGGGGGGAGTGCTGCTCAGCGTGATGTAATACAGTAGGGGGAGTGCTGCTCAGCGTGAGGTAATACAGTAGGGGGAGTGCTGCTCAGCGTGAGGTAATACAGTAGGGGGAGTGCTGCTCAGCGTGAGGTAATACAGTAGGGGGAGTGCTGCTCAGCGTGAGGTAATACAGTAGGGGGAGTGGTGCTCAGCGTGAGGTAATACAGTAGGGGGAGTGCTGCTCAGCGTGAGGTAATACAGTAGAGGGAGTGCTGCTCAGCGTGAGGTAATACAGTAGGGGGAGTGCTGCTCAGCGTGAGGTAATACAGTAGGGGGAGTGCTGCTCAGCGTGAGGTAATACAGTAGGGGGAGTGCTGCTCAGCGTGAGGTAATACAGTAGAGGGAGTGCTGCTCAGCGTGAGGTAATACAGTAGGGGGAGTGCTGCTCAGCGTGAGGTAATACAGTAGGGGGAGTGCTGCTCAGCGTGAGGTAATACAGTAGGGGGAGTGCTGCTCAGCGTGAGGTAATACAGTAGGGAGAGTGCTGCTCAGCGTGAGGTAATACAGTAGGGGGAGTGCTGCTCAGCGTGAGGTAATACAGTAGGGGGAGTGCTGCTCAGCGTGAGGTAATACAGTAGGGGAAGTGCTGCTCAGCGTGAGGTAATACAGTAGGGGGGAGTGCTGCTCAGCGTGAGGTAATACAGTAGGGGGGGTGCTGCTCGGCGTGAGGTAATACAGTAGGGGGAGTGCTGCTCAGCGTGAGGTAATACAGTAGGGGGAGTGCTGCTCAGCGTGAGGTAATACAGTAGGGGGAGTGTTGCTCAGCGTGAGGTAATACAGTAGGGGGAGGGCTGCTCAGCGTGAGGTAATACAGCAGGGGGAGGGCTGCTCAGCGTGAGGTAATACAGTAGGGGGAGTGCTGCTCAGCGTGAGGTAATACAGTAGGGGGGAGTGCTGGGAGTGCTGCTCAGCGTGAGGTAATACAATAGGGGGAGTGCTGCTCAGCGTGAGGTAATACAGTAGGGGGAGGGCTGCTCAGCGTGAGGTAATACAGTAGAGGGAGTGCTGCTCAGTGTGAGGTAATACAGTAGGGGGAGTGTTGCTCAGTGTGAGGTAATACAGTAGGGGGAGCGCTGCTCAGCGTGAGGTAATACAGTAGGGGGAGTGCTGCTCAGCGTGAGGTAATACAGTAGGGGGAGTGCTGCTCAGCGTGAGGTAATACAGTAGAGGGAGTGCTGCTCAGGGTGAGGTAATACAGTAGGGGGAGTGCTGCTCAGGGTGAGGTAATACAGTAGAGGGAGTGCTGCTCAGCATGAAGTAATACAGTAGGGGGAGTGCTGCTCAGCGTGAGGTAATACAGTAGGGGGAGTGCTGCTCAGCGTGAGGTAATACAGTAGGGGGAGTGCTGCTCAGCGTGAGGTAATACAGTAGAGGGAGTGCTGCTCGGCGTGAGGTAATACAGTAGGGGGAGTGCTGCTCAGTGTGAGGTAATACAGTAGGGGGTAGTGCTGCTCAGCGTGAGGTAATACAGTAGAGGGAGTGCTGCTCAGCGTGAGGTAATACAGTAGGGGGGAGTGCTGCTCAGCGTGAGGTAATACAGTAGGGGGAGTGCTGCTCGGCGTGAGGTAATACAGTAGGGAGAGTGCTGCTCAGCGTGAGGTAATACAGTAGGGGGGAGTGCTGCTCAGCGTGAGGTAATACAGTAGGGGGAGTGCTGCTCGGCGTGAGGTAATACAGTAGGGGGAGTGCTGCTCAGCGTGAGGTAATACAGTAGGGGGAGTGCTGCTCGGCGTGAGGTAATACAGTAGGGGGAGTGCTGCTCAGCGTGAGGTAATACAGTAGGGGGAGTGATGAGGTAATACAGTAGGAGGAGTGCTGCTCAGAGTGAGGTAATACAGTAGGGGGAGTGCTGCTCAGCGTGAGGTAATACAGTATGGGGGAGTGATGAGGTAATACAGTAGGAGGAGTGCTGCTCAGAGTGAGGTAATACAGTAGGGGGGAGTTCTTCTCAAATGGAATGTTCTATGTATTCTCCACACTCTCGTCTTCACAAGAACGTATTCGAGAGAACGTTGTCGGAGAATGCACTCGGAGCATGAGACTGTGGAGCACGGTAGCATGCATATTGAGAAACACCCATGGATTTGTGTGTTGTAGATATGTGGTGGTAGAGTAGTGTCCTGAGGGAACGGTAGGTAGCCTAGTGGTCAGAGCATTGGGCCAGTAAACGAAAGGTTGCAAGATCGAATCCCCGAGCTGGCAAGGTAAAAATCTGTCATCCTACCCATGAACAAGGCAGTTAACCCACTGTTCCCCGGTAGGCCGTCATTGTAAATGAGAATTTGTTCTTAACTGACTTGCCTAGTTAAATAAAAGGTTTAATAATGTGAAATGTAATAATAAACCCCAGGAAGAGTAGCTGCTGCCTTGGCAGGAACTAAATGGGGATCCATAATAAACCCCAGGAAGAGTAGCTGCTGCCTTGGCAGGAACTAAATGGGGATCCATAATAAACCCCAGGAAGAGTAGCTGCTGACTTGGCAGGAACTAATGGGGATCCATAATAAACCCCAGGAAGAGTAGCTGCTGCCTTGGCAGGAACTAAATGGGGATCCATAATAAACCCCAGGAAGAGGAGCTGCTGCCTTGGCAGGAACTAATGGGGATCCATAATAAACCCCAGGGAGAGTAGCTGCTGTCTTGGCAGGAACTGATGGGGATCCATAATAAACCCCAGGAAGAGTAGCTGCTGCCTTGGCAGGAACTAATGGGGATCCATAATAAACCCCAGGAAGAGTAGCTGCTGCCTTGGCAGGAACTAATGGGGATCCATAATAAACCCCAGGAAGAGTAGCTGCTGTCTTGGCAGGAACTAATGGGGATCCATAATAAACCCCAGGGAGAGTAGCTGCTGTCTTGGCAGGAACTAATGGGGATCCATAATAAACCCCAGGAAGAGTAGCTGCTGCCTTAATAGGAACTAATGGGGATCCATAATAAACCCCAGGAAGAGTAACTGCTGCCTTGGCAGGAACTAATGGGGATCTATAATAAATACAAATACTAAGAGAGAGGAAGAGCAGAAGAGAGAGGAAGTTGAAGAGGTCATACTGAGAGGTGAACGAGAAACTAAGAAAAGGGAGGGAAGAATAAACAGACACTTTTTGTTTTGAAAGCCCTTCTGGTCACAATGTTGCACAACAAGAGATATTTTGAGAAATTGTAACACAAAAATGTGGTTTGGAATTTTAGATGTTGCTAGTCGTGCGTCAGAATGAGTGTCGAGCTCCCCCTAAACCCATTCTACTCGTGAAACACCCAAAACAGACCGCCGACCTGGGAGTAGGCAGAAGATTTGGGGTCAGGGGTCAGGAGCCAGGTTCTTACCTTCCCATAGTAGCAGGCTCTGAGGGGCTACGGAGGGCCATATAACCAGACAGTTGGCCTCGTAGAGCGGGTTAGACAGCCTCTCCACCTCCTGGGGCCGGTTCACCCACGACCACAGAGAGACTGTCTTCTGAGACAGGTTCAACTTAGACCTGGGGAGGGGAGAGATTCAAAAGAAAATTATCTCAACAGAGAAAAATGCCCTCCTGTGTGCTACCTATATCCCATCACTAGAATCCCCATACTTTAATGAAAACAGCTTCCCCATCCTGGAGGGAAACATTTATAATTTCCATGGGTCAAAGACATATACTAGCCTGTGGCGACCTAAATGCCGGAACTGGACAAGAACCTGACACCCTCAGCACACAGGGGGACAAACACCTACCTGGAGGTGACAGCATCCCCCCCATATGCCCCCCTAGGCACAACTATGACAACATAACCAACAAAAACAGGTCACAACTCCTGCAGCTGTCGCATGCTCAGCATGTTCATAGTCAATGGTAGGCTTCAAGGGGACTCCTATGGTAGGTACACCTATAGCTCATCTCTTGGCAGTAGCACTGTAGACTACTTTATCACTGACCTCAACCCAGAGTCTCTCAGAGCGTTCACAGTCAGCCCACTGACACCCCTATCAGATCACAGCAAACTCACAGTCTACTTGAACAGAGATCTACTCAATCATGAGGCATCAATGCCAAAGGAACTGAAAAATATTAAGAAACACTATAGATGGAAGGAAAGTAGTGTGGAATCTTCCTGGACAAAATGTTTCACTGTAACAGCGAAGGTGTAAACTTGACAATAGAAAATCTAAACCTAAATGATATTTGAACGCTCAGCTTCCCTCCATCAAATCTAAAAATTTCAAGCAGACAAAGAAAATGAACAACAATGACAAATTGTTTGATGAAGAACGCAAGAACCTAAGAAAGAAATGGAGAAACTCACTATGGTGAATCACTAAAACAATACAGAAATACACTACGGAGAAAGAAGGGGCAGCACACCAGAAAACAGATAACAGAATTGAAGAATCCACAGACTAACAATTTGGAAAATTGGAAAACTCTAAACAAACAACTTGAAGAGTTATCTAATGGAGATGTACGGGTATTATTGGCTCTATAACAAAGAACAGCAAAAACATAAACATGATCAAATACAAAATCTTAGAGTCAACTATTAAAGACTACCAGAACGCACTGGATTCTCCAACTACATTGAATAAACTGCAGGACAAAATACAAACCCTCCAACCCAAAAAGGACTGTGGTGTTGATGGTATGCAAAATTATAAAATATATAAAATACAAATTCCAATTGGCTATACTTAAACTCTGACATCATCCTTATGTCTGGTATTTTCCTGAATATTTGGAACCAAGGACTGATCACTCCAATCCACAAAAGACAAAACAAATTTGACCCCAATAATGACTGTGGGATATGCGTCAACAGCAACCTTGGGAAAATCCTCTGCACTATCATTAACTGCAGACTCGTACATTTCCTCAGTGAAATGTACTGAGCAAATGTCAAATTGGCGTCATACCAAATTACCGTTAGACAGACCACATATTCACCCTGCACACTCTAATTGACAAACAAACCAAAAGGCCAAGTCTTCTCATGTCTTGTTGATTTCAAAAAAACCTTTGACTTTGGCATGAGGGTCTGTTATACAAATTGATGGAAAGTGGTGTTGGGGGAAAAACATACAACATTATAAAATCCATGTACACAAACATACATTTCTTTCCACAGGGTCGTGGGGTAAGACAGGGATGCAGCTTAAGCCTCACCCTCTTCAACATATATATATATCAACGAATTGGCGAGGGCACTAGAACAGTCTGCAGCACCCGGCCTTCACCCTACTAATGTTTTCTGATGATCTGGTGCTTCTGTTCCAAACCAAGGACAGCCTAAAGCAGCACCTAGATCTTCTGCACAGATTCTGTCAGACCTGGGCCCTGACAGTAAATATCAATAAGACCAAAATAATGGTGTTCCAAAAAAGGTCCAGTCACCGGGACCACAAATACAAATTCCATCTAGACACCGTTGCCCTGGAGCACACAAAAAACTATACCATCCTCGCCCTAAACATCAACACCACAGGTAACTTCCACGAAGCTGTGAACTATCTGAGAGACAAGGCAAGAAGGGCCTTCTATGCCATCAAAAGGAACATAAAATTTGACATAAAAATTAGGATCTGGCTTAAAATACAAAAATACTTGAATCAGTTGTAGAACCCATTGCCCTTTATGGTTGTGAGGTCTGGGGTCCGCTCACCAACCAATAATTCACAAAATGGGACAAACACCAAATTGAAACTCTGCACAAATATACTCTGTGTACAATGCAAAACAACAAATAATACATCCGGATACCTGCTAATTATCAAAATACAGAAAGGAGACGTTAAATTCTACAAAGCAACATAACAAAGCCAACACCTACAGAGAGATGAACCTGGAGAAGAGTCCCCTAAGCAAGCTGGTCCTGGGGCTCTGTTCACAAACACAAACAGACCCCACAGAGCCCCAGGACAGCAACACAATTCAAGCAAACCAAATCATGAGAAAACAAAAATATAATTACAGAGCAAACTAGAATGCTATTTGGCCGTAAACCGAGAGTACACTGTGACTGACCCAAACTTAAGGAAAGCTTCGACTATGTAAGCAGACTCAGTGAGCATAGCCTTGCTATTGAGAAAGGCCGCCGTAGGCAGACCTGGCTCTCAAGAGAAGAAAGGCTATGTGCACACTGCCCACAAAATGAGGTGGAAACTGAGCTGAAACCCATATTTATGTTTATTTAAACTTCCCTTTTGTACTTTTAACTATTTGCACATCATTACAACACTGTATACAGACATATGACATTTTGCGAGTGTAATGTTTACTGTACATTTTGTTGTGTTCATTTTACTATTGTTTATCTATTTCACTTGCTTTGGCAATGTTAACACATGTTTCCCATGCCAATAAAGCTGTGCTTGATCAGCCGAACCACTTCCTCCCGCTCACGCCGAGGCTAGACCCCAGCACCTCTGCAAAACACATGTAACCACCCACTTAGCCAACTAGGTTACCAAAAACCTAGGTATTTCAATAGTACGGGTGGAGACTTTTCAAGCTGGGAAGTGAGGTCACGAATCTGACTCTGTTACATTAGCAAACCCAGACTTCAGCTAATGCTCATTTCCAGATTTCTCACATGCGTGAAAATCTGTATTTATTATGGAGCTACTCTTCCTGGGGTTTATTATGGATCCCCATTAATTCCTGCCAAGCCAGCAGATACTCTTCCTGGGGTTTATTATGGATCCCCATTAGTTCCTGCCAAGGCAGCATCTACTCTTCCTGGGGTTTATTATGGATCCCCATTAGTTCCTGCCAAGGCAGCAGCTACTCTTCCTGGGGTTTATTATGGATCCCCATTAATTCCTGCCAAGGCAGCAGCTACTCTTCCTGGGTTTATTATGGATCCCCATTAATTCCTGCCAAGGCAGCATCTACTCTTCCTGGGGTTTATTATGGATCCCCATTAGTTCCTGCCAAGGCAGCAGCTACTCTTCCTGGGGTTTATTATGGATCCCCATTAATTCCTGCCAAGGCAGCAGCTACTCTTCCTGGGGTTTATTATGGATCCCCATTAATTCCTGCCAAGGCAGCAGCTACTCTTCCTGGGGTTTATTATGGATCCCCATTAGTTCCTGCCAAGGCAGCAGCTACTCTTCCTGGGGTTTATTATGGATCCCCATTAATTCCTGCCAAGGCAGCAGCTACTCTTCCTGGGGTTTATTATGGATCCCCATTAATTCCTGCCAAGGCAGCAGCTACTCTTCCTGGGGTTTATTATGGATCCCCATTAGTTCCTGCCAAGGCAGCAGCTACTCTTCCTGGGGTTTATTATGGATCCCCATTAATTCCTGCCAAGGCAGCAGCTACTCTTCCTGGGGTTTATTATGGATCCCCATTAGTTCCTGCCAAGGCAGCAGCTACTCTTCCTGGGGTTTGTTATGGATCCTCTTGTATTCCTGCCAAGGCAGCAGCTACTCTTCCTGGGGTTTATTATGGATCCCCATTAGTTCCTGCCAAGGCAGCAGCTACTCTTCCTGGGGTTTATTATGAATCCCCATTAATTCCTGCCAAGGCAGCAGCTACTCTTCCTGGGGTTTATTATGGATCCCCATTAATTCCTGCCAAGGCAGCAGCTACTCCTCCTGGGGTTTATTATGGATCCCCATTCATTCCTGCCAAGGCAGCAACTACTCTTCCTGGGGTTTATTATGGATCCCCATTAGTTCCTGCCAAGGCAGCAGCTACTCTTCCTGGGGTCCAGCAAAATTAAGGCAGTTTATATACTTTTTTTTAACATTACAATACATTCACAACACACTGTGTGCCCTCAGGCCCCTACTCCACCACTACCACATATCTACAGTACTAAATCCATGTGTATGTATAGTGCGTATGTTATCGTATGTGCATGTGCCTATGTTTGTGTTCCTTCACAGTCCCCGCTGTTCCATAAGGTGTATTTTTATCTGTTTTATAAATCTGATTCTGCTGCTGCATCAGTTACCTGATGTGGAATAGAGTTCCATGTAGTCATGGCTCTATGTAGTACTGTGTACCTCCCATAGTCTGTTCTGGACTTGGGGACTGTGAAGAGACCTCTTGTGGCATGTCTTGTGGGGTATGCATGGGTGTCTGAGCTGTGTGTCAGTAGTTTTGACAGACAGCTCGGTGTATTCAACATGTCAATACCTCTCATAAATAAAAGTAGTGATGAAGTCAATCTCTCTTCCACTTTGAGCCATGAGAGATTGACATGGATATTATTAATATTAGCTCTCTGTGTACATCCAAGGGACCGCAGTGATGCCCTGTTCTGAGCCAATTGCAATTTTTCCTGAGTCCTTTTTTGTGGCACCTGACCACACGACCACACGACTGAACAGTAGTCCAGGCGCGACAAAACTAGGGCCTGTAGGACCTGCCTTGTTGATAGTGTTGTTAAGAAGGTAGAAACTAGGGCCTGTAGGACCTGCCTTGTTGATAGTGTTGTTAAGAAGGTAGAAACTAGGGCCTGTAGGACCTGCCTTGTTGATAGTGTTGTTAAGAAGGTAGAAACTAGGGCCTGTAGGACCTGCCTTGTTGATAGTGTTGTTAAGAAGGTAGAAACTAGGGCCTGTAGGACCTGCCTTGTTGATAGTGTTGTTTAGAAGGTAGAAACTAGGGCCTGTAGGACCTGCCTTGTTGATAGTGTTGTTAAGAAGGTAGAAACTAGGGCCTGTAGGACCTGCCTTGTTGATAGTGCTGTTAAGAAGGTAGAAACTAGGGCCTGTAGGACCTGCCTTGTTGATAGTGTTGTTAAGAAGGTAGAAACTAGGGCCTGTAGGACCACCCTTGTTGATAGTGTTGTTAAGAAGGTAGAAACTAGGGCCTGTAGGACCTGCCTTGTTGATAGTGTTGTTAAGAAGGTAGAAACTAGGGCCTGTAGGACCTGCCTTGTTGATAGTGTTGTTAAGAAGGTAGAAACTAGGGCCTGTAGGACCTGCCTTGTTGATAGTGTTGTTAAGAAGGTAGAGCAGGGCTTTATCATGGACAGACTTCTCCCCATCTTAGCTACTGTTGTATCAATATGTTTTGACCATGACAGTTTACATTCCAGGGTTACTCCAAGCTGTTAGTCACCTCAACTTGCTCAATTTCCACATGATTCATTATGAGTTTTAGTTGAGACTTAAAATAAGACCCGCTAGGAGCTATCTGTTCCAAATGTAACCCTTCCAGTCTTTCAAAAGTACACACACACACACACACACACACACATATATATATAAGAACCAAGTAACTAAGAGGGGTAAGTGGGCCTTGTCTGCTGGAGCAGCCCTGAGTGACAAGTCTACGTCCCAAATGGCACCCTATTCCCTACCTAGTGCACTACTTTAGACCAGGACCCATAACCACCCTATTCCCTATATAGTGCACTACTTTAGACCAGGGCCCATAACCACCCTATTCCCTATATAGTGCACTACTTTAGACCAGGACCCATAACTACCCTATTCCCTACCTAGTGCACTACTTTAGACCAGGGCCCATAACCACTCTATTCCCTACCTAGTGCACTACTTTAGACCAGGGCCCATAACCACCCTATTCCCTACCTAGTGCACTACTTTAGACCAGGGCCCATAACCACCCTATTCCCTACATAGTGCACTACTTTAGACCAGGGCCCATAACCACCCTATTCCCTACATAGTGCACTACTTTAGACCAGGACCCATAACCACCCTATTCCTCTACATAGTGCACTACTTTAGACCAGGGCCCATAACCACCCTATTCCCTACCTAGTGCACTACTTTAGACCAGGACCCATAACCATCCTATTCCCTACCTAGCGCACTACTTTAGACCAGGACCCATAACCACCCTATTCCCTACATAGTGCACTACTTTAGACCAGGGCCCAAAACCACCCTATTCCCTATATAGTGCACTACTTTAGACCAGGACCCATAACCACCCTATTCCCTATATAGTGTACTACTGTAGACCAGGACCCATAACCACCCTATTCCCTACCTAGCGCACTACTTTAGACCAGGGCCCAAAACCACCCTATTCCCTACATAGTGCACTACTTTAGACCAGGACCCATAACCACCCTATTCCCTACCTAGTGCACTACTTTAGACCAGGACCCATAACCACCCTATTCCCTACCTAGTGCACTACTTTAGACCAGGACCCATAACCACCCTATTCCCTACATAGTGCACTACTTTAGACCAGGACCCATAACCACCCTATTCCCTACCTAGTGCACTACTTTAGACCAGGACCCATAACCACCCGATTCCCTACATAGTGCACTACTTTAGACCAGAACCCTATGGGACCCTATTCCCTACATAGTGCACTACTTTAGACCAGAACCCTATGGGACCCTATTCCCTACATCGTGCCCTGGTCAAAAGTAGGGCATTTGCACTATAAAGGGAATAGGGTTCCATTTAGGATTCACTATGAGGGACTGCACCCTACCTTAGAGGGACTGCACCCTACCTTAGAGGGACTGCACCCTACCTTAGAGGGACTGCACCCTACCTTAGAGGGACTGCACCCTACCTTAGAGGGACTGCACCCTACCTTAGAGGGACTGCACCCTACCTTAGAGGGACTGCCTTTAAAAAGCAACAAACCTTTGAAAATTGCCTATGTGGCAATGATATGAGTCAGGAAAGTTATTCTAAAGTGTAAATAGAATACATTTTGTTTTTGATTTGACGATGTACATTTGCTGCAACAAAACACCTTAGTATGATGTTTTAGTTGGGCAATTTTACATATTCGGGGAAAGAAAATACCAAAATTAATTATCTTAGTTATCTTAGATTCATTCTGGGGATTTTGAGGAAGTGAAATAGGCAGTGTTTCATGGGGGACAAACATCATTAACCGGAATCGGTCAGGATACACACCTACAACACTGAAATCTAGTTGTTTTTTAATGAGCAACGTCCTAAATCGTGTGACTGGCTGACCTGCGTGTGACTGGCTGACCTTGTGACTGGCTGTCACTAGGTCACAGGTTAAAAAAATTCAAGGGAAACAGCAGAACTGGCCACGTACTGTACAGGCCCTGGTCAAAAGTACAGCACTATAAAGGGAATATCATGGACGACATGTAGATAGATATACAGGGCCTTCAGAAAGTATTCACACCCCTTGACTTCTTCTACATTTTGTTGTGTTACAGCCTGAATTTAAAATGGATTAAATGTAGATTTTTTTTTGTGTCACTGGCCTACACACACACACACAATACCCTATAATGTCAAAGTGGAATGATGTTTTTTTTTTAGAAAAATTCATAAAAAATTATAACCTGAAATGTCTTGAGTCAATAAGAATTCAACCACTTTGTTATGGCAAACGTAAATACGTTCAGGAGTAAACATTTGCTTAACAAGTCACATAAGTTGCATGGACTCACTCTGTGTGCAATAATAGTGTTTAACATCATTTTTGAATGACTAATCTCATGTCTGTACCCCACAAATAGCTGCGTGGGAGGCACAGGGGTGGCAGCTAGCTTAGTGGTTAGAGCTTTGGACTAGTAACCGAAAGGTCGCAAGATCGAATCCCCGAGCTGACAAGGTACACATCTGTCGTTCTGCCCCTGAACAAGGCAGGTAACCCACTTGTTCCTAGGCCGTCATTGAAAATAAGAATAAGTTCTTAACTGACTTGCCTAGTTAAATAAAGGTAAAATAAAACATACAACATACAATTATCTGTAAGGTCCCTCAGGCGAGCAGTGAATTTCAAACACAGATTCAACCACAAAGACCAGGGAGGTTTTCCAATGCCTCTCAAAGGGCACCTATTGGTAGATGGGTACACATAAGAAGCAGACATTGAATATCCCTTTGTGAAGTTATTAATTTCACTTTAGATGGTGTATCAATACACCCAGTCACTACAAAGATAAAGGCGTCCTTCCTAACTCAGTTGCCGGAGAGGAAGGAAACCCCTCAGGGCCAGTAGTGACTTTAAAACAGTTCCAGAGTTTAATGGCTGTGATAGGAGAAAACTGAGGCTGGCTCAACAACACTGTAGTTACTCCACAATACTAACCTAAATGACAGAGTGAAAGAAGGAAGCCTGTACAGAATACAAATATTCTAAAACATACATCCTGTTTGCAACAAGGTACTAAAGTAAATCTGCAAAAAATGCAACTTTATGTCCTGAATACAAAGTGATATATTTGGGGCAAATCCAACACATCACTGAGTATCACTCATCATATTTTCAAGCATGGTGGTGGCTACATCATGTTATGGATATGCTTGTCAAAGAAACGGAATAGAGCTAAGCACAGGCAAAATCCTAGAGGAAAAGTTGGTTCAGTTTGCTTTCCAACAGACACTAGGAGACAAATTCACCTTTCAGCAGGACAAAAACCTTAAACACACGGCCAAATCTACACTGGAGCTGCTTACAAAGACAACACTGAACGTTCCTGAGTTGCCTAGTTACAGTTTTGACTTAAATTGGCTTGAAAATCTATGGCCAGACTTGAAAATGGTTGTCCAGCAACGATCAACAACCAACTTGATAGAGCTTGAAGAATTCTTTAAAAGAATAATGTGTAAATATTGTACAACCCAGGTGTGCAAAATTCTTAGAGACTTACCCAGAAAGACTCAAAGCTGTAATATCGGCTAATGGTGATTCTAACATGTATTGACTCAGGGGTGTGAATACTTATGTAAATTAGATATTTCTGTATTTAATTTAATACATTTGCTAACATTTCTAAAAACATGTTTTCACTTTGTCATTATGGGACATTGTCATGTCATTATGGGGTATTGTGATGTCATTGTGGGGTATTGTGATGTCATTATGGGGTATTGTGTGTTGATGGGTGAGAAACAAAATATATTTAATGAATTGTTGAATTCAGGCTGTAACACAACAAAATGTGGAATAAGTCAATACTTTCTGAAGGCATCGTAAATCCATAACTAAACATAACGTATGACTCTCGGGATGTAATTCTCTGACAGACCTCTCGGAGGCGCTGTTGCCCACGAAGGTCCCGAACTGCGAGGCGTAGGCGTGTTCGAAGAGCAGAACCAGGAAGTGTTGCGAGAACTGGAAGGAGCAGGGGAACTGGCGGAGGATCTGCCACACACAGTCTAGGAAGAGCAGGAACACCGGAGCTTCACAACGAGGCTTACTGTTACTGTAGGCTGACTGGGAACAACGCTGCTGGAACGGATGGCCCGCCTAGAGGGAGGAGGGAGATATAACAAAGAAACACATTACTAAACTTAGAATCAGCTATTAGAGAGTACCAGAACCCACTGGATTCTCTAAATCAGCTATTAGAGACCACCAGAACCCACTGGATTCTCTAAATCAGCTATTAGAGACCACCAGAACCCACTGGATTCTCTAAATCAGCTATTAGAGACCACCAGAACCCACTGGATTCTCTAAATCAGCTATTAGAGAGTACCAGAACCCACTGGATTCTCTAAATCGGCTATTAGAGACCACCAGAACCTACTTGATTCTCTAATTACATTGGATGAGCTAGACAAAATACAAACCCTCAAACCCAAAAAGGCCTGTGGTGTTGATGGTATACTAAACTAAATAATTAAATATACAGCCCAAAAATTAAAATAGGCTATTCTTAAACTCAGACTTATTCTAAAATAGATTCAATTGTTTTTTGTCCTCAATCGACAAACAATACCCCATAATGACAAAGCAAAAACAGGTTTTTATAAATGTATTAAACATTTTAAACTGAAATATCACATTTAAATAAGTATTCAGACCCTTTACTCAGTACTTTGTTGAAGCACATTTGGCAGTGATTACAGCCTCGAGTCTTCTTGGGTATGACACTACAAGTTCGGCACACCTGTATTTGGGGAGTTTCTCCGATTCTTCTCTGCAGATCCTCTAAAGCTATGTCAGGTTGGATGGGGAGAGTTGTTGCGCAGCTATTTTCAGGTCTCTCCAGAGATGTCAAATCAAATCAAATCAAATTTTATTAGTCACATACACATGGTTAGCAGATGTTAATGCGAGTGTAGCGAAATGCTTGTGCTTCTAGTTCCGACAATGCAGTAATAACCAACAGTAATCTAACCTAACAATTCCACAACTACTACCTTACACACACACACAAGTGTAAAGGGATAAAGAATATGTACATAAAGATATATGAATGAGTGATGGTACAGACGGCATAGGCAAGATGCAGTAGATGGTATAGAGTGCGGTATATACATATGAGATGAGTACTGTAGGGTATGTAAACATAAAGTGGCATAGTTTAAAGTGGCTAGTGGTACATGTATTACATAAAGATGGCAAGATGCAGTAGATGATATAGAGTACAGTATATACATATGAGATGGGTAATGTAGGGTATGTAAACATTGTATTAAGTGGCATTGTTTAAAGTGGCTAGTGGTACATTTTTACATAATTTCCATCAATTCCCATTTTTAAAGTGGCTGGAGTTGAGTCAGTGTGTTGGCAGCGGCCGCTAAATGTTAGTGGTGGCTGTTTAACAGTCTGATGGCCTTGAGATAGAAGCTGTTTTTCAGTCTCTCGGTCCCTGCTTTGATGCACCTGTACTGACCTCGCCTTCTGGATGATAGCGGGGTGAACAGGCAGTGGCTTGGGTGGTTGTTGTCCTTGATGATCTTTATGGCCTTCCTGTGACATCGGGTGGTGTAGGTGTCCTGGAGGGCAGGTAGTTTGCCCCTGGTGATGCGTTCTGCAGACCTCACTACCCTCTGGAGAGCCTTACGGTTGTGGGCGGAGCAGTTGCCGTACCAGGCGGTGATACAGCCCGACAGGATGCTCTCGATTGTGCATCTGTAGAAGTTTGTGAGTGCTTTTGGTGACAAGCCGAATTTCTTCAGCCTCCTGAGGTTGAAGAGGCGCTGCTGCGCCTTCTTCACAACGCTGTCTGTGTGGGTGGACCAATTCAGTTTGTCCGTGATGTGTACACCGAGGAACTTAAAACTTTCCACCTTCTCCACTACTGACCCGTCGATGTGGATAGGGGGGTGCTCCCTCTGCTGTTTCCTGAAGTCCACAATCATCTCCTTTGTTTTGTTGACGTTGAGTGTGAGGTTATTTTCCTGACACCACACTCCGAGGGCCCTCACCTCCTCGGTGTTCGATTGGGTTCAAGTCCAGGCTCTGGCCGGGACACTCAAGAACATTCAGAGACTTGTCCCGAAGCCACTCCTGCGTTGTCTTGGCTGTGTGCTTAGTGTCTTTGACCTGTTGGAAGGTGAACCTTCGCTCCAGTCTGAGGACCTGAGCGCTCTGCAGAAGGTTGTCATCAAGAATCTCTCTGTACTCTATCCAGAATTCGGGCTAGTCTCGCAGTCCCTGTCGCTGAAAAACATCCCCACAGCATGATGCTGCCACCACCATGCTTCACAGTAGGGATGGTTCCAGGTTTCGTCCAGACGTGACAATTGGCATTCAGGCCAAAGAGTTCAATCTTGGTTTCATCAGACCAGAGAAACTTGTTTCTCGTGGTCTGAGAGTCCTTTAGGTGCCTTTTGGCAAACTCCAAGCAGGCTGTCATGTGCCTTTTACTGAGAAGTGGCTTCCGCCTGGCTACTCTACCATAAAAGCCTGATTGGTGGAGTGCTGCAGAGATGGTTGTCCTTCTGGAAGGTTCTTCCATCTCCACAGAGGAACTCTGGAGCTCTGTCAGAGTGACCATCGATTTCTTAGTCACCTCCCTGACCAAGGCCCTTCTCCCCCGATTGCTCAGTTTGGCCAGGCGGCCAGCTCTAGGAAGAGTCTTTGTTGTTCAAAACTTCGTCCATTTAAGAATGATGGAGGCCACTGTGTTCTTGGGGACCTTCAATGCGGCAGAAATGTTTTGGTACCCTTCCCCAGATCTGTGCCTCAACACATTCCTGTCTCGGAGCTTTACGGACAATTCCTCATGGCTTGGTTTTTGCTCTGACATGCACTGTCAACTGTGGGACCTTATATAGAGAGGTGTGTACCTTTCCAAATCATGTCCAATCAACTGAATTTACCACAAGTGGACTCCAATCAAGTTGTAGAAACATCTCTAGGATGATCAATGGAAACAGGATGCACCTGAGCTCAATTTCGAGGGTCATAGCAAAGGGTCTGAATACTTACATAAATAAGGTATTTAAAAAAAAAAATTTATATATAAATTTGCCAGAAGTTCTAAAAACCTGTTTTTGCTTTGTCCTTATGGGGGTTTGTGTGTATTGATTGATGAGGATTGTTTTTCTTCATCCATTTAAGAATAAGGCAGAATTAATGAATTGGCGAAGGCACTAGAACAGTCTGCAGCACCCGGCCTCACCCTACTAATGTTTGCTGATGATCTGGTGCTTCTGTCCCCAACCAAAGAGGGCCTACAGCAGCACCTAGATCTTCTGCACAGATTCTGTCAGACCTGGGCCCTGACAGTAAATCTCAGTAAGACAAAAATAATGGTGTTCAAAAAAAAGGTCCAGTTGCCAGGACAACACATACACATTCTATTGAGACACCGTTGCCATAGAGCACACAAACAACTATATCTACCTCGGCCTAAACATCAACACCACATGTAACTTCCACAAGGCTGTGAACAATCTAAGAGACAAGGCAAGGGCCTTCTATGGCATCAAAAGGAACATAAAAGTCGCCATCCTAATTGATCTGGCTAAAAATACTTGAATCAGTTATCGAACCCATTGCCCTCTATGGTTGTGAGGTCTGGGGTCCACTCACCAACCAATAATTCACAAAATGGGACAAACATTCAATTGAGACTCCGCATGCAGAATTCTGCAAAAAATATACTTGTGTACAACGCAAAAACCCAAATAATGCAGAGCAGAATTAGGACTATACCCACTAGTTATGAACATCCAGAAAATAGCTGTTAAATTCCACAACCACCTAAAAGGAAGCGATGCCCACAACTTCCACAACAAAGCCATCACCTACAGAGAGATTAACCTAGAGAAGAGTCCCCTCAGCAAGCTGGTTCTAGGGCTCTGTTGACAAACACAAACCCACCCCACAGAGCCCCAGGACAGAAACACATTTTGACCCAACCAAATCATGAGAAAGCAGAAATAGAATTAATTGACACACTGGAAGGAATCAACCCCCAAAAAACAGAGCAAACTGGAATGCTGTCTGGCCCTAAACAGAGAGTACACACTGGCAGAATACCTGACCACCGTGACTGACCCAACATTAAGAAAATCCTTGACTTTGTACAGACTCAAGTGAGGATAGCCTTGCTATTGAGAGAAGCCGCCATAGGCAGACGTGGCTCTCGAGGGAAAACAATATTTGTGCACACTGCCCACCAAATGAGGTGGAAACCAGGGGTTGGAACCAAAATGATTTTCCAATTATTTAATTCTGAACAGAACCACTATTTTTCCATTGTTCCAACCAGCAAAATAAAGTACCTGAAAATCTTTTACCGATTCATAGTTTTTTCCTGTTCCCTAAAAAAAAAAAATGATCTATGAAATCAACAGTCAACATTTTTTTTTTTTTACATTTAGCTCATTACAATTACTTCACCAATCACAGTGGATAGAGAAACGTGAAAATTTGGCCTATAGTATCCATAATTAGCATAGGAAAAAATAAAAAGAATTCTCCCCATCTTCTGAATTATGCTTAACACTTCAGTACAGTACCCAATGCTTTGGAGGGGGGAGGGACAGGTAGCCTAAACACACATTGGCAAAGATTTTCAGCTGGCATGGAGACACTGGAATAAGTTCTGAGTGACAGAGTGAGGGCTTTGCATAGGTGCTTTGTTGCATTTTTGGGGGGGACAACAACAACAAAAATGCCTGGAACTTAAAATGTTATTAACTGGTTCCCTTGCTTTTAAAATAACGGTTCTGTTCCGGAACAGTGTGGATCACTTTCGTTCTCGGTTCTGTTTCTGTTCCTTGACCCACAAAGAATTTGAAAAAAAATCATACAGTGGGGAGAACAAGTATTTGATACACTGCCGATTTTGCAGGTTTTCCTACTTACAAAGCATGTAGAGGTCTGTAATTTTTATCATAGGTACACTTCAACTATGAGAGACGGAATCTAAAACAAAAATCCAGAAAATCACATTGTATGATTTTTAAGTAATTAATTTGCATTTTATTGCATGACATAAGTATTTGATACATCAGAAAAGCAGAACTTAATATTTGGTACAGAAACCTTTGTTTGCAATTACAGAGATCATACGTTTCCTGTAGTTCTTGACTAGGTTTGCACACACTGCAGCAGGGATTTTGGCCCACTCCTCCCTACAGATCTTCTCCAGATCCTTCAGGTTTCGGGGCTGTCGCTGGGCAATACGGACTTTCAGCTCCCTCCAAAGATTTTCTATTGGGTTCAGGTCTGGAGACTGGCTAGGCCACTCCAGGACCTTGAGATGCTTCTTACGGAGCCACTCCTTAGTTGCCATGGCTGTGTGTTTCGTGTCGTTGTCATGCTGGAAGACCCAGCCACGACCCATCTTCAATGCTCTTACTGAGGGAAGGAGGTTGTTGGCCAAGATCTCGCGATACATGGCCCCATCCATCCTCCCCTCAATACGGTGCAGTCGTCCTGTCCCCTTTGCAGAAAAGCATCCCCAAAGAATGATGTTTCCACCTCCATGCTTCACGGTTGGGATGGTGTTCTTGGGGTTGTACTCATACTTCTTCTTCCTCCAAACACGGCGAGTGGAGTTAGACCAAAAAGCTCTATTTTTGTCTCATCAGACCACATGACCTTCTCCCATTCCTCCTCTGGATCATCCAGATGGTCATTGGCAAACTTCAGACAGGCCTGGACATGCACTGGCTTAAGCAGGGGGACCTTGCGTGCGCTGCAGGATTTTAATCCATGACGGCGTAGTGTGTTACTAATGGTTTTCTTTGAGACTGTGGTCCCAGCTCTCTTCAGGTCATTGACCAGGTCCTGCCGTGTAGTTCTGGGCTGATCCCTCACCTTCCTCATGATCATTGATGCCCCACGAGGTGAAATCTTGCATGGAGCCCCAGACCGAGGGTGATTGACCGTCATCTTGAACTTCTTCCATTTTCTAATAATTGCGCCAACAGTTGTTTCCTTCTCACCAAGCTGCTTGCCTATTGTCCTGTAGCCCATCCCAGCCTTGTGCAGGTCTACAATTTTATCCCTGATGTCCTTACACAGCTCTCTGGTCTTGGCCATTGTGGAGAGGTTGGAATCTGTTTGATTGAGTGTGTGGACAGGTGTCTTTTATACAGGTAACGAGTTCAAACAGGTGCAGTTAATACAGGTAATGAGTGGAGAACAGGAGGGCTTCTTAAAGAAAAACTAACAGGTCTGTGAGAGCCGGAATTCTTACTGGTTGGTAGGTGATCAAATACTTATGTCACGCAATAAAATGCAAATTAATTATTTAAAAATCATACAATGTGATTTTCTGGATTTTTGTTTTAGATTCCGTCTCTCACAGTTGAAGTGTACCTATGATAAAAATGACAGACCTCTACATGCTTTGTAAGTAGGAAAACCTGCAAAATCGGCAGTGTATCAAATACTTGTTCTCCCCACTGTATATTGATAAACTCCCATTCTATTAGGCGAAATACTGCAACGTGCAATCTCAGCAGCAAGATGTGTGGCAGGATGCCATGAGAAAAGGGAAACCAGTGTAACACTAACAACACTGTAAATACAACCAATATTTATTTTGTTTGTTTGTGTTTGTTTATCTTCCCCTATTATTCATACTACAACTACTTGCACATTACTAAAACACGATACATAGCTGATAATTTTACACTTGAAACGTCTATTGTTTTTGAAACCTTTATGAGCGCAAGGTTTACTGTTCATTTCAACAACAAAAAATTGTTAATGTTGTTTTTGTTTATTTCACTGGTTTGGCAATGTGTTACCTGCAGCCACTCTCTCTCCACTAAAGTTTGGAATCCCTGGATGGTCCTGCAGGCTGGGTCCAGGATGATCTGAGCCAGAGACGTCACCTGTAGGGTCGAGTCTGTCCCCTCTGTCCCGTGCACAAGTACTGACGCACCCTCCCTGAGACAGACAGACAGACGCGAGAGGGATAAAAGTTGATTGAGTTTAACTTCAAAGAGAGACAGAGATAGATAGAGAGATACCCTATAGTAGGTTATCTACCTGTCGATGCACTGAGCAGCCAGACAGGCAGTAGTGAGGATCTCCTTGACGTGAGTCTGCCAGTTAGAAGCCTCTAGTTTACTGAGCCAGCGGTCCATACTGTGGCTCTGGTCATTACAGGCTTCTACCAGCTTTATCAGGCTCTCCTGGAGAATACTGGACCTGGGGGGGAGAGGAGAGGTTATAACAGACTTCTACCAGCTTTATCAGGCTCTCCTGGAGAATACTGGGCCTGGGGGGGGGGAGAGGTTATAACAGACTTCTACCAGCTTTATCAGGCTCTCCTGGAGAATACTGGACCTGGGGGGGGGGGGGGGGGGGGGGAGGTTATGACAGGCTTCTACCAGCTTAATCAGGCTCTCCTGGAGAATACTGGACCTGGGGGGGGGGGGGGGGGAGAGGTTATAACAGACTTCTACCAGCTTTATCAGGCTCTCCTGGTGAATACTGGACCTGGGGGGGGGGAGAGGTTATAACAGACTTCTACCAGCTTTATCAGGCTCTCCTGGAGAATACTGGACCTGGGGGGAGAGGAGAGGTTATAACAGGCTTCTACCAGCTTTATCAGGCTCTCCTGGAGAATACTGGACCTGGGGGGGGGGGGGGAGGAGAGGTTATAACAGGCTTCTACCAGCTTTATCAGGCTCTCCACTTTACATCATTTAAAATTACAATTCTTGTCTTTCATAATTTAGTCAGATATACTTGGATGTGTAGTGTCAGCGTTTGTTGCTGGCGTGTCATGCCTACATTTGATAATCTTGCCAATGAAAAAAATGATTAGGGTAGTTTGTAATATCAGTGGGCTTTGTGATGAATGAGCCATCTGATTCAATGATTGATGGAGCTGAGTTTGCCTTTTTGCCCAAAATGTAATTTAAGGTGCTGCAAAGCTTTTTTACTGTCGTTCTTCTTTGTTTCATAGTGTAGTTTCTTCTTCTTCCTTGTATTCAGTTTAGTCACATGATTTATCAATTTGCAGTACGTTTGCCAATCGGTTGTGCTGCCAGACTTATTTGCTTACTATATAAACGTATTATTTTGCCTCGTCCCTCTCAACCGTAACAATTTTTAAATTCCTCATCAATCCCTGATACCCTGAGCCCATCATACGTTATCTAACGGAGTTCCAGAGACAGCCGGAATATGAATGTCATCTGTTACTAGCAAATTATTGATTTCATGAATTCTTGTTTCTTAAACTACATATGTTAACGTGGGCTGTTTTTAACACTTTTCAGGGATGCTTGATGGTTTTCATTGCTTTACTGGGAAGCTTAGCAGAAGTAGACATGCTCATGTTCTTTGTGTTAGCGCAGGGTGAGCTGCACACAGTGGACTGTCTACTAGGGCACACCGCCTCAGTGCTGACAGTATCACTCTGGTTCATTAGGTACATGATTACTGCTGTGGGATCAGCAGAGACATTCAGGGCAGTTAGAGGGACATAAATTAGGTTACTTACATTGTGTCTTCCAATGCCCCTGGTATATTGTACATTTGCTGAAGCATTATGACAACTCAGCGACACAATCGTAGGGATTAACTAAGCTGGGTTTGGGTCGTTGATAAGTCATTGTCTCAACGCAGCCTTATAATGCTGTGAAAGGATCCAGGAACACAAATGATTTGGGTGGATCCCATCCTCATAAAACTAGCTTTTTTTCCAGAAAGTATAAACATTGTCAATAAATGTTACACCCACAGAGCTGCAATAGTCTCGTAGCCAGTTATGTCGGGCTAAAAGTCTGTTATGGCGGGCTAAGTCACGACTTAGGGAGGGCAAAGGGCCAGATATTATGGGGCATTTGTTGGTATCAAGCAGAGACCCAATCAGTTATTTTAAATCCATCTTCAGATGTTCTGAGCTGCCCTTCATAATGTCATTGAGTGGGGAAACGTCCATCAGCCCCCGAGTGGCGTCCAGCCATAGGAGCTGAGAACCAGATAGTTCCCATTTGCATTCTCCCTATAAGTTCGAGCAAAATTGACATTTTCTTGCTAAGGATAGCCAACTCATTCCTGTAATCCTTCGCTAGCAAACAATTGCCACATTGGTAGTCCGCATTGTCAATATTGTCCCGGACAAGAGCGTAATAAACATAGCTTCTACAGCGCTGGAAATGTTAAGTTAGCTATTCCAGGCGAAGCGAGCTCCATTGCAACCTAGCTAGCTAGCTGGTAGCAAGTGTTGACACGAACACTTAAATAAAAATAAAAGTAAAGTAAAACTTGGGAAACAGCAGGCTGAAGCAACAGGAGGTATCAGAGTTCCTGACTTGTCTCTCAAATACATTGTTAGTTATTAGATAGCTAGCTTTTTTTTTTTTGTCTATTAGCATTGACATGACTGGAGTCAAAACAAGACAGGGTATCAATAACAAGATAAAACGAGCCACCTACGATTCCCCACTTGGCATCCTCGTGTCATTGTTGCTAGCTATCTGCCCGTTCAGAAACCATAAACCACACGGCCTTCTGCCCCATTGATGCGTGCACATCATTCTTTTGTGACGTTGTCAGCTCTATATCGTTTCCATTAGGCTGTCTGGGCGCGCGCGGGCAGTGCCAGGGAGGCAATTTCCATTTTGAAGTAGTCAGTTGTTTGAAGAGGTATAAAGACAAGGTTGGTCATTTACTGCATTAACCTGCAGTTATGGAATGTTTGTTCACGAGTGTAATTCATTGGCTGATCCCTCCTGATGACCTTGATGGAATTATGTGATCCTTCCTTAACCCATAGGAAGTCCCAATCAGTTGACTTCTTCAAAATGGTGAAATTCCTCAATGGTGCTGCCCTTGCTAATACAGGCTTTTGGCCAGTAGAGGCCTTTATCATTCTCTACTAGAACACTTATTGTATACCTCTTCCTCTCCCTCACCATCCCCCTCACCATCAGGGTGGTGCGGTCTGCCCAACGCATCACCGGGGGCAAACTACCTGCCCTCCAGGACACCTCACCACCCGATGTCACAGGAAGGCCACAAAGATCATCAAGGACAACAACCACCCAAGCCACTGCCTGTTCACCCCGCTATCATCCAGAAGGCGAGGTCAGTACAGGTGCATCGAAACAGGGACCGAGAGACTGAAAAACAGCTTCTATCTCAAGGCCATCAGACTGTTAAACAGCCATCACCAACATATGTAGGCAGCAGCCTCTCTACAGAGTTGAAATCATTGGCCACTTTAATAATGTTTACATAACTTGCATACCCTCTTCTCATATGTATATACTGTATTCTATACCATCTATTGTATCTTGCCTATGCCACTCGGCCATCGCTCATCCATATATTTATATGTACATATTCTCATTCATCCCTTTAGATTTGTGTGTATAAGGTAGTTGTTGTGGAATTGTTAGATTACCTGTTAGATATTGCTGCATTGTCGGAACTAGAAGCACAAGCATTTCGCTACACTCGCATTAGCATCTGCTAACCATGTGCAAAATTTGATTTGATTTGATCACTATCACCCTCCCATCACCTCTCCCTCCCACCACCTCTCCCTCCCACCACCTTTCCCTCCCACCACCTCTCCCTCCCACCACCTTTCCCTCCCATCACCTCACCTATCCCTCCCACCACCTCTCCCTCCCATCACCTCACCTATCCCTCCCATCACCTCTCCCTCCCATCACCTCACCTATCCCTCCCATCACCTCTCCCTCCACCACCTCTCCCTCCCACCACCTTTCCCTCCATCACCTCTCCCTCCCATCACCTCTCCCATCACCTCACCTCTCCTCCACCACCTCTCCCTCCACCACCCCACCTCTCCCTCCACCACCTCTCCCTCCCTCCATCACCTCACCTCTCCCTCCCATCACCTCACCCTCCCACCACCTCTCCCTCCCACCACCTCTCCCTCCCACCACCTTTCCCTCCCATCACCTCACCTATCCCTCCCACCACCTCTCCCTCCCATCACCTCTCCCTCCCATCACCTCTCCCTCCCATCACCTCACCTATCCCTCCCATCACCTCTCCCTCCCATCACCTCACCTATCCCTCCCATCACCTCTCCCTCCCACCACCTCTCCCTCCCACCACCTTTCCCTCCCATCACCTCTCCCTCCCATCACCTCTCCCATCACCTCACCTCTCCCTCCCACCACCTCTCCCTCCCACCACCCCACCTCTCCCTCCCACCACCTCTCCCTCCCTCCCATCACCTCACCTCACCCTCCCATCACCTCATCCCTCCCACCACCTCCCCCTCCCATCACCTATCCCTCCCATCACCTCTCCCTCCCATCACCTCTCCCTCCCATCACCTCACCTCACCCTCCCACCACCTCCCTCCCATCACCTCTCCCTCCAATCACCTCACCTCACCCTCCCATCACCTATCCCTCCCATCACCTCCCCCTCCCATCACCTATCCCTCCCATCACCTCTCCCTCCCATCACCTCTCCCTCCCATCACCTCCCATCACCTCCCCCTCCCATCACATCTCCCTCCAATCACCTCACCTCTCCCTCCCATCACCTCTCCCTCCCACCACCTCTCCCTCCCATCACCTCACCTCTCCCTCCCATCACCTTTCCCTCCCACCACCTTTCCCTCCCATCACCTTTCCCTCCCATCACCTCACCTATCCCTCCCACCACCTCTCCCTCCCATCACCTCTCCTCTCCCATCACACTCACCTCTCCCTCCCATCACCTCACCTCACCTCACCCATCACCATCACCTATCCCTCCCACCACCTCTCCCTCCCACCACCTTTACCTCCCATCACCTCTCCCTCCCATCACCTCTCCCTCCCTCCCATCACCTCTCCTCATCACCTCACCATCACCTCTCCCATCACCATCACCTCTCCCTCCCACCACCTCTCCCTCCCATCACCCCACCTCTCCCTCCCATCACCTCTCCCTCCCATCACCTCTCCCTCCCTCCCATCACCTCACCTCTCCCTCCCATCACCTCACCCTCCCACCACCTCTCCCTCCCACCACCTCTCCCTCCCATCACCTCTCCCTCCCATCACCTCACCTCACCCTCCCACCACCTCCCTCCCACCAACTCTCCCTCCCATCACCTCTCCCTCCCATCACCTCACCTCACCCTCCCATCACCTATCCCTCCCATCACCTCCCCCTCCCATCACCTCTCCCTCCCATCACCTCTCCCTCCCATCACCTCCCCCTCCCATCACCTCTCCCTCCCATCACCTCTCCCTCCAATCACATCTCACCTCTCCCTCACCATCACCTCTCCCTCCCACCACCTCTCCCTCCCACCACCTCTCCCTCCCACCACCTCACCCTCCCATCACCTCATCCTCTCCCTCCCATCACCTCTCCCTCCCTCCCATCACCTCCCCCTCCCATCACCTCCCCCTCCCATCACCTCTCCCTCCCATCACCTCACCTATCCCATCACCATCACCTCTCCCTCCCATCACCTCTCCCTCCCATCACCTCACCCTCCCACCACCTCTCCCTCCCACCACCTCACCTCTCCCTCCCACCAACTCTCCCTCCCATCACCTCACCTCACCCTCCCATCACCTATCCCTCCCATCACCTCACCTCTCCCTCCCACCACCTCACCCTCCCATCACCTCTCCCTCCCATCACCTCTCCCTCCCATCACCTCTCCCTCCCATCACCTCTCCCTCCCATCACCTCACCTCTCCCTCCCACCCACCACCTCTCCCTCCCATCACCTCACCTCTCCCTCCCACCAGCTCTCCCTCCCATCACCTCTCCCTCCCATCACCTCTCCCTCCCATCACCTCACCCTCCCCTCACCTCCCCCTCCCATCACCTCTCCCTCCCATCACCTCTCCCTCCCATCACCTCTCCCTCCCATCACCTCTCCCTCCCATCACCTCCCCCTCCCATCACCTCCCCCTCCCATCATCTCTCCCTCCCATCACCTCACCTATCCCTCCCATCACCTCTCCCTCCCATCACCTCACCTATCCCTCCCATCACCTCACCTCTCCCTCCCATCACCTCTCTCTCCCACCACCTCACCTCTCCCACCACCTCACCTCTCCCTCCCACCACCTCTCCCTCCCATCACCTCTCTATTGCCTTGTGAATCCTCCTCCACTGTGGGTAGTTTGCCTCTGATTCGAACCCTCCTCCCCGTGCCTTGGCCTGCTGTGCTACGCTGACGGTACGCGTGTCGATGATGTAGCCGCGTTTCCCCGCCCGCAACGTGGCGTTGATCAGCTTCTCGTCTTCCTTACAGCGACGCCCGTTGGTGCCGGTCAGCGGCTGGCCTGAACGCATCATCACCTGGGGACAGAGAGCGGTCGGGGATTAGAGGTCAGGGGTCAAGAAGTAGACACCACAGAGGAAGACAGAAATTGAGCATTTTGATTGGTTAAATTAGGTTGTTATATTTCACTCTTGCTACGGTTCTATCTGACCAAGTCACTGAATAAAAATGCCTGCTAAGTGACTAAAATGTAAATGTATTTATGTCACACGTGCCACTGTCCATAAAGAAAGATTAGACTTTTACTACCTTTACAGGCTTGAAGGAAAACGGCAGCCAAAAACCATCATACTGGCTGTGATATTTATATATACAGTGGGGAGAACAAGTATTTGATACACTGACAATTTTGCAGGTTTTCCTACTTACAAAGCATGTAGAGGTCTGTAATGTTTATCATACGTACACTTCAACTGTGAGAGAAGGAATCTAAAACAAAAATCCAGAAAATCACATTGTATGATTTTTAATTAATTAATTTGCATTTTATTGCATGACATAAGTATTTGATACATCAGAAAAGCAGAACTGAATATTTGGTACAGAAACCTTAGTTTGCAATTACAGAGATCATACGTTTCCTGTAGTTCTTGACCAGGTTTGCACACACTGCAGCAGGGATTTAGGCCCACTCCTCCATACAGACCTTCTCCAGATCCTTCAGGTTTCGGGGCTGTCGCTGGGCAATACGGACTTTCGGCTCCCTCCAAAGATTTTCTATTGGGTTCAGGTCTGGAGACTGGCTAGGCCACTCCAGGACCTTGAGATGCTTCTTACGGAGCCACTCCTTAGTTGCCCTGGCTGTATGTTTCGGGTCGTTGTCATGCTGGAAGACCCAGCCACGACCCATCTTCAATGCTCTTACTGAGGGAAGGAGGTTGTTGGTCAAGATCTCGCGATACATGGCCCCATCCATCCTCCCTTCAATACGGTGCAGTCGTCCTGTCCCCTTTGCAGAAAAGCATCCCCAAAGAATGATGTTTCCACCTCCATGCTTCACGGTTGGGATGGTGTTCTTGGGGTTGTACTCATCCTTCTATTCCTCCAAACACGGCGAGTGGAGTTTAGAGCAAAAAGCTCTATTTTTGTCTCATCAGACCACATGACCTTCTCCCATTCCTCCTCTGGATCATCCAGATGGTCATTGGCAAACTTCAGACGGGCCTGGACATGCGCTGGCTTGAGCAGGGGGACCTTGCGTGCGCTGCAGGATTTTAATCCATGACGGCGTAGTGTGTTACTAATGGTTTTCTTTGAGACTGTGGTCCCAGCTCTCTTCAGGTCATTGACCAGGTCCTGCCGTGTAGTTCTGGGCTGATCCCTCACATTCCTCATGATCATTGATGCCCCACGAGGTGAGATCTTGCATGGAGCCCCAGACCGAGGGTGATTGACCGTCATCTTGAACTTCTTCCATTTTCTAATAATTGTGCCAACAGTTGTTGCCTTCTCACCAAGCTGCTTGGCTATTGTCCTGTAGCCCATCCCAGCCTTGTACAGGTCTACAATTTATCCCTGATGTCCTTACACAGCTCTCTGGTCTTGGCCATTGTGGAGAGGTTGGAGTCTGTTTGATTGAGTGTGTGGACAGGTGTCTTTTATACAGGTAACGAGTTCAAACAGGTGCAGTTAATACAGGTAATGAGTGGAGAACAGGAGGGCTTCTTAAAGAAAAACTAACAGGTCAGTGAGAGCCGGAATTCTTACTGGTTGGTAGGTGATCAAATACTTATGTCATGCAATAAAATGCAAATTAATTACTTAAAAATCATACAATGTGATTTTCTGGATTTTTGTTTTAGATTCCGTCTCTCACAGTTGAAGTGTACCTATGATAAAAATGACAGACCTCTACATGCTTTGTAAGTAGGAAAACCTGCAAAATCGGCAGTGTATCAAATACTTGTTCTCCCCACTGTATATATAGTTGGAATCGACTAAACTTTGAACATTGAGATATTAAATAAATGATAAGGAAGAAGCCTTGAATAGGAAGAGTGAAAAAGACGGGGTTGTGTGTCAGAAGGTAACGGTTCTCTGTGGGAAGACGGATAGCTTTGGAATGTGTTGGGTGGAAGGGAGTAGAGCAACGGGTTGAGATAGGGGAGACAGACAGACATCTGTGGACTAGGGGAAGGAGGGGTTGAGATAGGGGAGACAGACGGACAACTGTGGACTAGAGGAAGGAGGGGTTGAGATAGGGGAGACAGATGGACATCTGTGGACTAGAGGAAGGAGGGGTTGAGATAGGGGAGACAGACGGACATCTGTGGACTAGAGGAAGGAGGGGGTTGAGATAGGGGAGACAGACGGACATCTGTGGACTAGAGGAAGGAGGGGGTTGAGATAGGGGAGACAGACGGACATCTGTGGACTAGAGGAAGGAGGGGTTGAGATAGGGGAGACAGACGGACATCTGTGGACTAGAGGAAGGAGGGGTTGAGATAGGGGAGACAGACGGACATCTGTGGACTATAGGAAGGAGGGGTTGAGATAGGGGAGACAGACGGACATCTGTGGACTAGAGGAAGGAGGGGTTGAGATAGGGGAGACAGACGGACATCTGTGGACTAGAGGAAGGAGGGGTTGAGATAGGGGAGACAGACGGACATCTGTGGACTAGAGGAAGGAGGGGTTGAGATAGGGGAGACAGACGGACATCTGTGGACTAGGGGAAGGAGGGGTTGAGATAGGGGAGACAGACGGACATCTGTGGACTAGAGGAAGGAGGGGTTGAGATAGGGGAGACAGACGGACATCTGTGGACTAGAGGAAGGAGGGGTTGAGATAGGGGAGACAGACGGACATCTGTGGACTAGAGGAAGGAGGGGTTGAGATAGGGGAGACAGACGGACATCTGTGGACTAGAGGAAGGAGGGGTTGAGATAGGGGAGACAGACGGACATCTGTGGACTAGAGGAAGGAGGGGTTGGCAGGGAGTCAGGGGAGACAGACGGACATCTGTGGACTAGAGGAAGGAGGGGTTGAGATAGGGGAGACAGACGGACATCTGTGGACTAGGGGAAGGAGGGGTTGAGATAGGGGAGACAGACGGACATCTGTGGACTAGAGGAAGGAGGGGTTGACATAGGGGAGACAGACGGACAACTGTGGACTAGAGGAAGGAGGGGTTGAGATAGGGGAGACAGACGGACATCTGTGGACTAGAGGAAGGAGGGGTTGAGATAGGGGAGACAGACGGACATCTGTGGACTAGGGGAAGGAGGGGTTGAGATAGGGGAGACAGACGGACATCTGTCACTAGAGGAAGGAGGGGTTGAGATAGGGGAGACAGACGACATCTGTGGACTAGAGGAAGGAGGGGTTGAGATAGGGGAGACAGACGGACATCTGTGGACTAGAGGAAGGAGGGGTTGAGATAGGGGAGACAGACGGACATCTGTGGACTAGAGGAAGGAGGGGGTTGAGATAGGGGAGACAGACGGACATCTGTGGACTAGGGGAAGGAGGGGTTGAGATAGGGGAGACAGACGGACATCTGTGGACTAGAGGAAGGAGGAGGTTGAGATAGGGGAGACAGACGGACATCTGTGGACTAGAGGAAGGAGGGGTTGAGATAGGGGAGACAGACGACATCTGTGGACTAGAGGAAGGAGGGGTTGAGATAGGGGAGACAGACGACATCTGTGGACTAGGGGAAGGAGGGGTTGAGGTCAGGAGGTGAGGTCAGTTCCCCTGAAGGGAGTAATCAGGGTTTAGTATCTGGTTACCTTCTTCCTGTTAAACTATAAGATGAAGGATTGGAGAGAGAGAAGGAGGAGTGTCCTAAAGTGGGATGTATATAACTGTGATGGTGAGAAATGTTTTGCAGTCTGAATTACAGCTGTAACGACCCTTTGGGAAGAATTAACCTTGGGTAAGCTTCTCTAGTGTCCGTGAGTCATTTACTCAGAAAAATAACAACCTAACAAATATATATATATATATATCACCATCATCTCTCCCTCCCCATCTCATTCACCTCTCCCTCCCCATCACCTCGCCATCACCTCACCCTTGTTTCATTAGTCCATTGTTGCAAAATATTTTGCATGTCAGCAAATAAAATTTCAACATATATATACACACACATGTTGAAATCTTATTTGCTGACATGCAAAATATTTTGCAACAATGGGACTAATGAAACAAATACCAAAATGTAGTTTTTGGGTGGAGTTTCCCTTTAAGATCAGACTCAAATAGACCAATTCAGTTGGGGATTAATACCTTGAAAAGGACCTCAAGTCCTTCTGCCACCTAAATTATGAACATGGTAGACGAGAACAGTTCTCCATGGTGCACTACATTGACTATAAACTACATTTCCCATGGTGCCGTGCACTCCTCTCACCATGCCGTTCTTCTTGTGATAGTAGCTGAGTACGGGGAAGCGTCCCCCGTGGCGGAAGGCGGCAGCTTTCCTTAGGGTGTCGTCGTCCACATCTTTAGGTACGGCCACCAGAGGAGGGTAGGAGGAACACACACTGTAGTCCTTATTCACATCACTCAGACGCCACTCTTCAGTCTGGGAGAGATGGATGGATGGAGAGGAGGGGTGGATGGAGGGAGAGGAGGGAGGAGGGGATGGATGGAGAGGAGGGGATGGATGGAGGGAGAGGAGGGAGGAGGAAGACCGGGGGATAGGAGGGAGGGGGGGTAGCGAGGGAGGGAGGGTAGCGAGGGAGGGAGGGTTGCGAGAGACGGGGGGTAGCGAGGGAGGGAGGGTAGCGAGGGAGGGAGGGTTGCGAGGGAGGGAGGGTAGCGAGGGAGGGAGGGTAGCGAGGGAGGGAGGGTAGCGAGGGAGAGAGGGTAGCGAGGGAGGGAGGGTTTTGATCATTATAATAGTTAAGGAAAGCTGGGTTTTTATATACCACTTTGTGACATCTGCTGATGTAAAAAGGGCTTTAAAAAACATTTGATTTGATTTGACAGAACATTATTGAAAATTAACATAACGAAAGAGCTGTTTTCCTCATTTGACAAATAAACCTGGAAACATCCAGATCTAAAAGAAACAGCCATACAACACGTAGCGGTAATTAGAAACAGCCATACAACACGCAGAGGTAATTAGAAACAGCCATACAACACGCAGAGGTAATTAGAAACAGCCATACAACACGCAGAGGTAATTAGAAACAGCCATACAACACGCAGAGGTAATTAGAAACAGCCATACAACACGCAGAGGTAATTAGAAACAGCCATACAACACGCAGAGGTAATTAGAAACAGCCATACAACACGCAGAGGTAATTAGAAACAGCCATACAACACGCAGAGGTAATTAGAAACAGCCATACAACACGCAGAGGTAATTAGAAACAGCCATACAACACGCAGAGGTAATTAGAAACAGCCATACAACACGCAGAGGTAATTAGAAACAGCCATACAACACGCAGAGGTAATTAGAAACAGCCATACAACACGCAGAGGTAATTAGAAAAAGCCATACAACACGCAGAGGTAATTATAAACAGCCATACAACACGCAGCGGTAATTATAAACAGCCATACAACACGCAGAGGTAATTAGAAACAGCCATACAACACGCAGAGGTAATTATAAACAGCCATACAACACGCAGCGGTAATTAGAAACAGCCATACAACACGCAGAGGTAATTAGAAACAGCCATACAACACGCAGAGGTAATTAGAAACAGCCATACAACACGCAGAGGTAATTAGAAACAGCCATACAACACGCAGAGGTAATTAGAAACAGCCATACAACACGCAGAGGTAATTAGAAAAAGCCATACAACACGCAGAGGTAATTATAAACAGCCATACAACACGCAGCGGTAATTATAAACAGCCATACAACACGCAGAGGTAATTATAAACAGCCATACAACACGCAGAGGTAATTATAAACAGCCATACAACACGCAGCGGTAATTAGAAACAGCCATACAACACGCAGAGGTAATTAGAAACAGCCATACAACACGCAGCGGTAATTAGAAACAGCCATACAACACGAAGAGGTAATTAGAAACAGCCATACAACACGCAGAGGTAATTAGAAACAGCCATACAACACGCAGAGGTAATTAGAAACAGCCATACAACACGCAGGGGTAATTAGAAACAGCCATACAACACACAGGGGTAATTAGAAACAGCCATACAACACGCAGAGGTAATTAGAAACAGCCATACAACACGCAGAGGTAATTAGAAACAGCCATACAACACGCAGAGGTAATTAGAAACAGCCATACAACACGCAGAGGTAATTAGAAACAGCCATACAACACGCAGAGGTAATTAGAAACAGCCATACAACACGCAGAGGTAATTAGAAACAGCCATACAACACACAGAGGTAATTAGAAACAGAGGTAATTAGAAACAGCCATACAACACGCAGAGGTAATTAGAAACAGCCATACAACACGCAGAGGTAATTAGAAACAGCCATACAACACGCAGAGGTAATTAGAAACAGCCATACAACACACAGAGGTAATTAGAAACAGCCATACAACACGCAGAGGTAATTAGAAACAGCCATACAACACACAGAGGTAATTAGAAACAGAGGTAATTAGAAACAGCCATACAACACACAGGGGTAATTAGAAACAGCCATACAACACGCAGAGGTAATTAGAAACAGCCATACAACACGCAGAGGTAATTAGAAACAGCCATACAACACGCAGAGGTAATTAGAAACAGCCATACAACACGCAGAGGTAATTAGAAACAGCCATACAACACACAGCGGTAATTATAAACAGCCATACAACATGCAGAGGTAATTAGAAACAGCCATACAACACACAGGGGTAATTAGAAACAGCCATACAACACGCAGAGGTAATTAGAAACAGCCATACAACACGCAGAGGTAATTAGAAACAGCCATACAACACACAGCGGTAATTATAAACAGCCATACAACATGCAGAGGTAATTAGAAACAGCCATACAACACGCAGAGGTAATTAGAAACAGCCATACAACACACAGAGGTAATTAGAAACAGAGGTAATTAGAAACAGCCATACAACACACAGAGGTAATTAGAAACAGCCATACAACACACAGAGGTAATTAGAAACAGCCATACAACACACAGAGGTAATTAGAAACAGAGGTAATTAGAAACAGCCATACAACACACAGAGGTAATTAGAAACAGCCATACAACACGCAGAGGTAATTAGAAACAGCCATACAACACGCAGAGGTAATTAACTCAATATACACTGAGTGCACATAACATTAGGAACACATGCTCTTTCCATGATACAGACTGACCAGGTGAATCCAGGTGAAAGATATGATCCCTTATTGATGTCACTTGTTAAATCCAATTCAAATCAGTGTAGATGAAGGGGAGGAGACAGGTTGAAGAAGGATTTTTAAGTCTTGAGACATGGATTGTGTATGTCTGCCATTCAGAGGGTGAATGGGCAAGACAAAATATTTAAGTGCCTTTGAATGGGGGTATGGTGGTAGTAACCAGGCGTACCGGTTTGTGTCAAACTGTAACACTGCTGGCTTTCTCCACACTCAACAGTTTCCTGTGTGTATCAAGAATGGTCCACCACCCAAAGGACATCCAGCAAACTTGACATCCGTGGGAATCAACATGGGCCAGCATCCCTGTGGAACGCTTTCGACACCTTGTAGAGTCCGTGACCTAGATAACTGAGGCTGTTCTGAGGGCGAAAGGGGATGCAACTCAATATTAGGAAGGTGTTCTTAATGTTTTGTCCACTCAGCGTATTATCTAAGCCGGGTTCCAGAGTGAGCAGAGCAGCCTTACATACCATGGACTCTAGGTCCTTGAAAGCATCCTCTGGAAGGAAAGACTTCCATCCATCCTCGAGGACCTGAAACATGGGCCGGTAGAAGAACGGGTACATCAACGAGACAGAGTCCAGAGTGGACAGAACCTAGAGGAAGAGAGGAGATATTGCGTTGATTGTGCACTCTATAGTGAACGAGTGCACACTTCATAGAGAATGTGACCACAAGCCTGAGAACCATAGCTGGTAACCTCACTCCCCCAGGTTATTGCACACAGCACATACAAGCCTGGGATATCAACCACTCAAGAGTTGACCTTAGTGGGAGTGACCATAGAATTCTATGGGCCCTACTGACTAAAGTATTTGTCATCATTTAATTTTAGCGAATCACATGACTGACGTGTGGCTCTGTGCTTTGCTAGTGTACAGGGGAGAGTTAGGGAGAAGGTGTTGTCGGAGAGGATTGGTGGATAGATTAAGACAATTTATTTGGCGCCGGGGGGTTCTTTCGGCTGTCTGTGTCGGCTAACGAATGCCAAGTTTGACTCGTTGGTCCACCAGACTCTTCACGCATTTAGGTGGAAGTGTCTGGGAATGAGATAAGAGCCACAGAAAAACTCCTCTAGAGGTCTATCTCCAGGTTGGGATTAATACCAGTTTATCTCCAGGTTGGGATTAATACCAGAGTTTATCTCCAGGTTGGGATTGATACCAGAGTTTATCTCCAGGTTGGGATTAATACCAGAGTTTATCTCCAGGTTGGGATTAATACCAGAGTTTATCTCCAGGTTGGGATTAATACCAGAGTTCATCTCCAGGTTGGGATTAATACCAGAGTTAATCTCCAGGTTGGGATTGATACCAGAGACTAGTTTACTGGTCATCCTGCATTGTTCCTATTCATTCCATTGCTGTTCCAATATGAAACATGGAGACTAAAGTCCCTCCTCACCTCGATAGAGCTGGCGATGTTGAGGCACTCCTCCATGCCAGGGATATCCAGCTGAATCACCCTGAGGTCTTTACACTTGACTATGATGGTGCCCAGAGACCCCACAAACCTGCAGACAGGGGGAGGAGAAGGTTAACACTGACCCTAAGCCTGACCATGACCCCTCACCCTGACCTCTCCTTACCCTCACCCTGATCCCAACCCCTCACCCCCCCCTCACCCTGACCTCTCCTTACCCTGACCCTGACGTCACCCCCCACCCCCCCACCCTGACCTCTCCTTACCCTGACCCCTCACCCTAACATTGACACCTCACCCCCCCTCACCCTGACCTCTCCTTACCCTCACCCTGATCCCAACCCCTCACATTGACACCTCACCCCTTCCTTACCCTGACACTCAGGTCTTTATACCTACTAGCAAGTCCCTAACCCCAAATATCCCCCTACAACCCCATTGTGTTGTCCTGTGCGCACACACACCCACCCACCTCTTCTCTATGGCATCGATGTTAGCATGCAGCAGCCAGAGTTCCTCTGTGTTGTCCTGTCTGGAGCTCAGTATGAGGTGATGTCCTGTCAGACAGAGAGTTCCCTCCACCGTGGGCAGGAAGGGCCTCCTCAACACCACCCCATCCACTCTGGGGGTCTTAATCAGCTCAGCAAACTCCATTTCCTAACACAGAGACACAGACAGCCTACCATGAGGCGATAGTGTGAGTTAGCTAGCCTTTTGTATTTGTTAATTTACCAGGATAGTCCACTCACTTCCCCGGAGTAAAGCAGCCTGTATTTTTATTTATTTTTTCAACCAAGAGGTGCAGTTTCTTTTTCACAAGAACATATAATTTAATGTTTGATAGACATCAGGTGCTTGCAATACTAGCTTTGGTCACCTAGTTAGCTACATGCTCCTGGTGCAAACTTACTGGCAATCAAATTGTGCTTTCAAGACAACTGGGAACTCTGGGGGGGGGGACAGCTCCAACTGAGCAAAATAGTTACGTGTCTGTCAAACCATCACTGACGTCATGATTTGACCTTTTTTTTTTATCCCGAGTTGAAAACAAATCATGACGTCAGTGACCTTCAGGTCGGAGCTTTATAAAGAATCCCGGGTTCCCGAGTTGGATGACCATTCAAATCGATTTTTCAACAGTCGGAGCTCGTTTTTTCCCCCTCGAGTTGCCAGGTAGATTGAACGTTCAGAAGCGGGCGATTTCCGAGTAAACAGTCGTATTGAACGCGGCATTAGTTGTATTGATAGCACCATAAACTAAGATAGCTAACCAACTCTGAGGTAGGAGTGACAGCGCTAATGCCGCGTTCAAAACAACTGCAAACTCGGAAAAATACGAGGTCAAATCAAAGACATCAGTGATCTTCGGGTCGGGAGTTCAAGAAAGAGGCCCGAGTTCCCTAGTTGGTTGACTGTTCAAATCGACTGGGAACAGTTGGAGATATGTTTTTCCCGACATCCCAGTTAGTTTGAACGCACTGAAGTCAGAGATATGCATAATGACATCTGTAATGTATTTTATTTTGGAACTTCTGTGAGTGTAATATTTACTGTTCATTTTTGTTTATTTCACTTCTGTATATTTAACATATGCCAATAAAGCCAATAATTGAATTGATTTCCGAGTACCCAGTTGTTTAGAACGCCGCATAAGCCACATCTCTTAGCTAGCTCCCCTAACGTTAGCCAGCTAGATGCCTAGCTGGTAGCTAACTAACGACGTTTGCTAGCTAGTAGACTTATGTTAGATCATTTAAACTCATACAAGCATGTATTTTGGTTCCTGACAGACGGCTTTACAGATAATAGAATAAAGTAGCGTGCGGTGGACCATAGTTGAGTTTTATCAAAAAATGACAGATATAGCTAGCGAGCTAACTTCCTATCTAACGTTAACTAGCTAGCTGCGTAGACACTGCAGCAGAAAGTGTAGCCAAGCTGATGACATCTTTGTCCGATACATTGGTTAACCAACACGTCCCACAATACCAATTTAGACTTTAAATGTAACTGGTGTAAACACTAGCATCCTACCTGGCGCCTCTACTGATGTTTGACAAAATGTACTGGTTGAGCGAGAATGAAGTGCGAATACAAAAACATGCCGACTGGAACAAGAGGACATCTGACATTAAGGTTCCCGAACAATTTGTGTCCGATATCTGTAGAAATTGCCAATCAATGGAAAACTATTTCACAACGACACTATAGATGCTACATATACAGTACCAGTCGACAGTTTGGACAAACCTACTCATTCAAGGGTTTTTCGTTATTTTTACTATTTTCTACATTGTAGAATAATAGTGAAGACATCAACACTATCAAATAACAGATATGGAATCATGTAGTAACCAAAAAAAGAGTATCAAAATATATTTTAGATTCTTCAAAGTAGCCACCCTTTGCCTTGATGACAGCTTTGCACACTCTTGGTATTCTCTCAACCAGCTTCATGAGGAATGCTTTTCCAACAGTCTTAAAGGAGTTCCCACATATGCTGAGCACTTGTTGGCTGCTTTTCCTTCACTCTGTGGTCCAACTCATCCCAAACCATCTCAATTGGGATGAGGTCGGGTGATTGTGGTGGCCAGGTCATCTGATGCAGCACTCCATCACTCTTCTTATTGGTCAAATATCCCTTACACAGCCTGGAGGTGTGTTGGGTCATTGTCCTGTTGAAAAACAAATTATATTCCCACTAAGTGCAAACCAGATGGGATGGCGTATCGCTGCAGAATGCTGTGGTAGCCCTGCTGGTTAAGTGTGCCTTGAATTCTAAATAAATCACTGATAGTGTCACCAGCATCCCCACACCATCACACCTCCTCCTCCATGCTTCACGGTGGAAACCACACATGCGGAGATCATCCATTCACCTACTCTGCGTCTCACAAAGACACGGTGATTGGAACCAAAAATCTCAAATTTAGACTCATCAGACCAAAGGACAGATTTCCACTGGTCTAATGTCCAATGCTCGTGTTTCCTGGCCCAATCATGTCTCTTCTTCTAATTGGTGTCCTTTAGTAGTGTTTTTTTTGTAGAAATTCAACCATGGAGGCCTGACTTACACAGTTTCCTCTGAACAGTTGATGTGTCTGTTACTTGAACGCTGTGAAGCATTTATTTGGGCTGCAATCTGAGGTGCAGTTAACTCTGATGAACATATTGTAATGAAACAGGCAGGGAGCAGGCCTCGAAACCTCAACCTTCTAGCCCGAAGTCCAGTGCGCTATCGACTGTGCCCCAACAGCATGCTCGAGCGGCAGAGTTGATATCCGCGCTTATAAACCCAGGGTCATTACAGTATCATCTGCAGCAGAGGTAACTCTGGGACATGATATCCTGTGGCGGTCCTCATGAAAGACAGTTTCATCATCGCGCTTGATGGTTTTTGCAACTGCAATTGAAGAAACTTTCAAAGTTATTTTCCGGATTGACTGACCTTCACATCTTCAAGGGATGATGGACTGTCTTTTCTCTTTGCTTATTTGAGCTGTTCTTGCCTTAATATGGACTTGGTCTTTTACCAGATAGGGCTATCTTCTGTATTCTACCTTGTCACAACACAACTGAAATGCCACATAATAACTTTGAACAAGGCACACCTGTTAATTGAAATGCATTCCAGGTGACTACCTCGTGAAGCTGGTTGAGAGAATGCCAAGAGTGTGCAAAGCTGTCATCAAGGCAAATGGTGACTACTTGGAAGAATCTCAAATATATCTTGATTTAATTAACACTTTTTTGGTTACTACATGATTCCATATGTGTTATTTGATAGTTCTGATGTCTTCACTTGTCACGTTCATCGTAACATTTAAGTGAGGAAGACCAAGACACAGCGTGATAACAATACATTCTTCTTTAATGAAAACTATACAAACTAATCAAAACAACAAACGTGAAGCTATACAAACAATAAGTGCAGACACTGGCAACTTACACATAGACAATCACCCACAACCTACCTAATGACTATGGCTGCCTAAATATGGCTCCCAATCAGAGACAACGATAGACAGCTGTCTCTAATTGAGAACCAATCTAGGCAACCATAGACTTACATAAACGTCTACAATGAACACAACCCCATGAACTCTACAAACACCCCCTAGACAATACAAACACCCTCGACGAGACAAAAACACACAAACATCCCCCATGTCACACCCTGACCTAACTAAAATAATAAAGAAAACAAAAGATAACTAAGGCCAGGGCGTGACATCACTATTATTCTACAATGTATAAAATAGTAAAAAAAAAAAAAAAAAAAACTTTGAATGAGTATGTGTGTCCAAACATTTGCCTGGTACTGTGTGTATCTAATCTAACTAATTGAATAAAAATCAGCGGTGGCGCTTTCATCCCCTGAAACTGAAGTTTGAGCAGCCAGCAGGTGGTGCCAGTGAGACTTCGCCATGGTGGTCGGTGCAGCACTGAACAAAAATAAAAAACACAACATGCAACAATTTCAACGATTTTACTGAGTTACAGTTCGTAAGGAAATCAGTCAATTGAAATTGAATTCATTCGTTTCTAATCTATGGATTTCACATGACTGGCAAGGGGCGCAGCCATGGGTGGGACTGGGAGGGCATAGTCCCACCCACTTGGGAGCCAGGCCCAGCCAATCAGAATGAGTTTTTCCCCCACAAAAGGGCTTTATCATAGACAGAAATACTCCTCAGTTTCATCAGCTGTCCGGGTGGCTGGTCTCAGACCATCCCGAAAGTGAAGAAGACGGATGTTGAGGTCCTTTGCAGACGTGGCTTCATGTGGTCTACGGTCGAGAGGCTGGTTGGGTGTACTGCCAGATTCTCCAAAAGGACGTTGGAGCCGACTTATGGGAAATTAACATTTAATCGGACATTCCTGCTGTCATCATGCCAATTGCACGTTCTCGCAAAACTTGAGACATCTTTGGCATTGTGTTGTTTTGGACAAAACTGCACATTTTAGAGTGGCCTTTTATTGTCCCCAGCACAAAGTGCACCTGTGTAATGATCATGCTGTTTATTCAGCTTCTTGATATGCCACACCTGTCAGGTGGATGGATTATCTTTGTAATGGAGAAATGCTCACTAACAGGGATGTAAACACATTTGAGAGAAATATGCTTTTTGGTGCTTATGGAACATTTCAGGGATCTTTTTATTTCAGCTCATGAAATATGGGACCAACACTTTACATGTTGCGTTTAAAAATCTAATTCGAACAATAACAAATCCCAATCAGAATCTGTCTATTTAAGCTAGAGACGGGGACTTCGGTGATTTGGAGGCCTCAGGCAGAGGCCCATGCCCTCCCCCTGCTGGTTTTAATGGGTTTGACAGTAAAGACGTAATTTAACTGTAAAAAAGGTATTACCTTTTAATGTGCCATGAACACAATGATGTTTTTCATCTGATTGTCAAACCACCTTCACACGTCCGTTAAAAATAAATTCCAGCATCCAAACTGTGCACACACCAGCTGTCCTTCAATTCTCAATAAGTGGCTGAAACGACTTTTCTCACTGAATAAAGTATCCTAATGCCATATATCCACCAGATGCGAATGCGTTTTGCCATATTTTGTTATGGTCAGATGTCTAGTCGAACCTTTTCCCTGTACTTGACACCCCATGTGCTTCGGCAAGGCTGCAGCGTGGAGGAGACGGTCATTTACCCTGTCTCTAGGTCCCCTCCCATGTTTGTGCTTGTAGGTCAGTACCTGTCTAGCCTGCCAGACGTTTGAGAGGGTGAAGACTGGTGCTGGAGTTGAAGCCCATCGGTTGTTTTCGGTAAAATTGTCACAATTCATATTTTGCCCTGATAAGTTGCTTTATTTGACCACAGCAGAGTTCAACATTATTGAATGTGTCTGTATGTGTGTCAGTATCCTTACAAATAATAAAATCTGTATACTCTTCTGCCCAGATAGAGTCATATTCTAATCTCACTTTAAATGTTAGTGGTGGAACTCATCGGACTCTTCACTACATCCAGGAATGGCAACAGCTGGTGTCTCGATGGAGACCGATTACTTTATCAAGTGGGTGAAGGCTATACCCATTAAGGTCAGTAAAGGAAGAGAATGTGCTTAACTCTAAATCCCCTTGTGTAACCCATTAAGAAAGGTGTTTGGAACCAAACATGTATTTTTTATTTTGTATGATACCCATCAAGGACAAGACTGGCAAGGCAATAATAGACATCTTCAATACCCACGTTTCTCCTGAGGTCATTTTGAGTGACCGAGGTCATGAACTTTGGAACAAGATAAGGATATTATAGGTTATATTCTGTCACCAACGGTTCGTTTAAAAAAAAAAGAAAATGGACAATTTGTTTTTTTATTGTTTTTCTATGGTACAAAATCAGACATATTTCAATATCTTCCATTGTCAATAGATATCCCTTTCCTACCCCCTCCTCCAGGTTTGGATGAACGAATCAACCAGAACCTCAAGACTGCCTCTCGATTGGTACAAGGAATGGTGGGAGAACAACCTCCAGTTGAACGGTTGACCACCGAAAGCTCTGACGCCCAACACTTGGATGAAGCTCAATAGACAAAGTATGTGAAGCTTTGGTTGACATTTGAGAAAACAAGAAATGGTTATTATGCTGAGCTTATAAAAATATAACTCTCCAAGTGATCTTTTGGACCATTGACTGTCCCAGGAGGTATCCCATCCACCAGAACCAGTGAGTTTGGATCAGTCTGAGGGGAACCAGCTTGAGGTGAGGCTATAGCTTCCGAAACTGTTGAAAAGTAATTATGTCCCATTTATAACACTGTCACGCCCTGACCTTAGAGAGCCTTTTTATGTCTCTATTTGGTTTGGTCAGGGTGTGATTTGGGGTGGGCATTCTATGCTTTGTTTTTTATGTTTCTTTATTTCTATGTTTTGGCCGGGTGCGGTTCTCAATCAGGGACAGCTGTCTATCGTTGTCTCTGATTGGGAATCATACTTAGGTATCCATTTTTCCCTCCTTTCAGTGTGGGTAGTTGTCTTTGTTTGGGGTACTATAGCCCTTGTAAGCTTCACGGTCGTTTCTTGTTTTGTTGTTTTGTTGACGACATTTATTCAAATAAACGAAAATGTACGCTAACCACGCTGCACCTTGGTCTTCCTTTAACGACGGCCGTGACAAACACTGCACTAATCCATCACATTTTCTCACAGTACAGTGTAACGTGTGTTTGCTTGTTTACGTCTCTGTCTCCTACCCTGTTCCCTTTAACTCCTGTTCTCCAGGACCTAGGGGTTTCTACCCAACACCCAGACCCACCTGATATCCTCCATTACCTGTTCTCCAGGACCTAGGGGTTCTGCCCAACACCCAGACCCAGACCCACCTGTTGTCCTCCATTACCTGTTCTCCAGGACCTAGGGGTTCTACCCAACACCCAGACCCACCTGTTGTCCTCCATTACCTGTTCTCCAGGACCTAGGGGTTCTGCCCAACACCCAGACCTGGACCCACCTGATATCCTCTATTACCTGTTCTCCAGGACCTAGGGGGTTCTGCCCAACACCCAGACCTGGACCCACCTGATATCCTCTATTACCTGTTCTCCAGGACCTAGGGGTTCTACCCAACACCCAGACCCACCTGATATCCTCTATTACCTGTTCTCCAGGACCTAGGGGTTCTACCCAGCACCCAGACCCACCTGATATCCTCCATTACCTGTTCTCCAGGACCTAGGGGTTCTGCCCAACACCCAGACCCACCTGTTGTCCTCCACTACCTGTTCTCCAGGACCTAGGGGTTCTGCCCAACACCCAGACCCACCTGTTGTCCTCCACTACCTGTTCTCCAGGACCTCGGGGTTCTGCCCAACACCCAGACCCACCTGTTGTCCTCCACTACCTGTTCTCCAGGACCTAGGGGTTCTGCCCAACACCCAGACCCACCTGTTGTCCTCCACTACCTGTTCTCCAGGACCTCGGGGTTCTGCCCAACACCCAGACCCACCTGATGTCCTCCATTACCAACCACCCTCCAACTTTTCATTACATCGTCAACAGCTACTGTTATTGTCATTATCTGCTAAGAAAGTGGTCTTGCTCTGTCATACCAGGCACATAATATGTGAGATGCACAGATTAACTAAAAACACTATCACTCATAACAAAGAGATCAGCAGTGACTTGGACTTTGCTGTCTCCCTCTTCGAGTCCCCCTTCTGAGACTGCCTGTTGAGAACAAGGGACAGGCAGAACCTCCCACCCACACAGCAACCACCTCTCTATATTCCACACACCAGAATTCAGTATTTTAGTCTATGATTACCATGTAAGTGTAAAAAAAAATGAATCAGTGAAAATGAATTAATGACACAACTGTACCAAAAACATATGAACGTTTATGTATTCAAATCTTAAATATTGTCAGGTTGGTTTTCACAGCTGTTTCACAAGGTGTTCATTATTGTAAGGTATTCCTTGATGCTATTTGTTAGTTCAACATAATTCCTTGTTGTATCTTAGGACCTAGAATAGATAGATACAGTTGAAGTCAGATGTTTACATACACCTTTGCCAAATACATTTTAATCCTAGTAAAAAGTCCCTGTCTTAGGTCAGTTAGGATCACCACTTTATTTTAAGAATGTGAAATGTCAGAATAATAGTAGAGAGAATTATTTATTTCAGCTTTTATTTCTTTCATCACATTCCCAGTGGGTCAGAAGTTTACATACACTCAATTAGTATTTGGTAGCATTGCCTTTAAATTGTTTAACTTGGGTCAAACGTTTCAGGGAGCCTTCCACAAGCTTCCCACAATAAGTTGGGGGAATTTTGGCCCATTCCTCCTGACAGCGCTGGTGTAACTGAGTCAGCTTTGTAGGCCTCCTTGCTCCCACACGCGTTTTCAGTTCTGCCCCAAATTTTCTATAGTGTTGAGGGCTTTGTGATGGCCACTCCAATACCTTGACTTTGTTGTCCTAAAGCCATTTTGCCACAACTTTGGATGCTTGGGGTCATTGTCCATTTGGAAGACCCATTTAACTTCCTGACTGATGTCTTGAGATGTTGCTTCAATATATCCATATAATTTTCTTACCTCATGATGCCATCTATTTTGTGAAGTGCACCAGTCCCTCCTGCAGCAAGGCAACCCTACAACATGATGCTGCCACCCCTGTGCTTCACAGTTGGGATGGTGTTCTTCGGCTTGCAAGCATCCCCCTTTTTCCTCCAAACATAACGACGGCCATTATGGCCAAACAGTTCTATTTTTGTTTCATCAGACCAGAGGACAATTCTCCAAAAGTACGATCTTTGTCCCCATGTGCAGTTGCAAACTGTAGTCTGGCTTTTTTATGGCGGTTTTGGAGCACTGGCTTCTTCCTTGCTGAGCGGCCTTTCAGGTTATGTCAATTTAGGACTCGTTTTACTGTGGATATAGATACTTTTGTACCCGTTTCATCCAGCATCTTCACAAGGTCCTTTGCTGTTGTTCTGGGATTGATTTGCACTTTTCGCACCAAAGTACGTTCATCTCTAAGAGACAGAATGCATCTCCTTCTTGAGCGGTTTGACGGCTGCGTGTTCCCATGGTGTTTATACTTGCGTACTATTGTTTGTACAGATGAACATGGTACCTTCATGCATTTGGAAATTGCTCCCAAGGATGTACCAGACTTGTGGAGGTCTACAATTTTTTTTCTGAGGTCTTGGCTGATTTCTTTAGATTTTTCCATGATGTCAAGCAAAGAGGCACTGAGTTTGAAGGTAGGTCTTGAAATACATCCACAGGTACACCTCCAATTGACTCAAATGATGTCAATTAGCCTATAAAAGCCTCTAATGCCATGACATACTTTTCTGGAATTTTTCAAGCTGTTTAACGGCACAGTCAACTTAGTGTATGTAAACTTCTGACCCACTGGAATTGTGATACAGTGAATTATAAGTGAAATAATCTGTCAAAAATTGTTGGAAAAAGGACTTGTGTCAAGCACAAAGTAGATGTCCTAACAGACTTGCCAGAACTATAGTTTGTTAACAAGAAATTTGTGGAGTGGTTGAAAAATTTGTTTTAATGATTCCAACCTAAGTGTATGTAAACATCCGACTTCAACCAAATATATTCAACCACAAGGGTGTACTAATTCCCTATGTGAGATATATTTCCCAAGTGGCACAGCAGTCTAAGGCACTGCATCTCAGTGACAAGAGGTGTCATTTCAGTCCCTGGTTCGAATCCAGGCTGTGTCACATCTGGTTGTGATTGGGAGTCCCATAGGGCGGAGTGCAATTGGGCCAGCGTCGTCTGGGTTTGGCCGGGGTAGGCTGTCATTGTAAATAAGAATTTGTTCAGACTTGCCTTGTTAAATTTGAAGAAATATATCATTTTAAAAGCATAATAGAGAACTACTGGAAGAAATGTATTATAATGTATTTATTATTTATTTAATTTTTAATTTATTAAAATAGAAACATGCCAGCCAGACAAGCCAGTGTACGAATCAAACGGATTCGCGTATGAATGGAGTTGAAATTAGCCTCATGATCTGTAAGGTAAGTAACTTTAATGTGTCAAGTAGATGACATGTTTGTAGCAATGTTTACGACATGGATTTCATGTTATTTCATGTTAACAAGGTACCCCCAAAGTGTGTGTATGGGGGGGTGGGGGGGCACTATTTGGCTTGACAGGCCCCTTGTTTGATGTAAAGCTTGGCAGTTGCTGCTTCTGCTTAATGTTACATTTCGTCGTTGGCTATATGGGATATCAGTTTCTTGGGCTGCGGCGGTTAGGTGGCAGAGCTACAGCTGTGTTCGTCAGACCAGGAGACATCTCGAAAAATCGATATTCTCATGAAAACATCTGAACGGTTTGACCCACAAGTGTCACGGGACTCTGACGTGAAGAGTGTGATGATGTTTCTTTATAGTTACTCAGCCAAACAACTCTGCCTCCTAATAGACTATTTTTTTGCACGTAAAATAGCTTTCAACTGCCTGTCTGTTTTGCTTGTTTGATATGCTGCATTCATATAGCTTAAAGTCGACGTCGATGCAGTCTAATTAACATAATACAATAAATCTGTCAATTTAAGCTAGAGATATCAGTTTTTTTTTTTGCATTGGATGCGTCTCAATCTGTATCTCGGTCTGTGAGTGTGTGTTTGTGTGTGTGTGTGTGTGTGTGTGTGTGTGTGTGTGTGTGTGTGTGTGTGTGTGTGTGTTAGTGTGTGTGTGTGTGTTAGTGTGTGTTAGTGTGTGTTAGTGTGTGTTAGTGTGTGTGTTACTGTGTGTGTTACTGTGTGTGTTAGTGTGTGTGTTACTGTGTGTGTTACTGTGTGTGTTAGTGTGTGTGTTACTGTGTGTGTTACTGTGTGTGTTAGTGTGTGTGTTACTGTGTGTGTTACTGTGTGTGTTACTGTGTGTGTTACTGTGTGTGTGTTACTGTGTGTGTGTGTGTGTGTGTGTGTCTGTCTGTGTCTGTGTCTGTGTCTGTGTGTGTGTGTGTGTGTGTGTGTGTGTGTGTGTGTGTGTGTGTGTGTGTGTGTGTGTGTGTGTGTGTGAACATGGTATCCCAACTAGCTCTCACAGTCTAATGTCAGATTTAGACGTTCATGACATCCAAGTTTCGAAGTTGTTGCAAATGTCAAATTTTAAAGTGTTTAGGGTTAAATTTAGGAATTAACTTTGACTTTTTTAAAGGTAAGGGTTAAGTTACAGCATTAACTCAGACTTTTTTAAAGGTTAGGGTTAAGTTACAGCATTAACTCAGACTTTTATAAAGGTTAGGGTTAAGTTACAGTATTAACTCTGACTTTTTTAAAGGTTAGGGTTAAGTTTAGGCATTAACTCAGACTTTTTTAAAGGTTAGGGTTAAGTTACAGCATTAACTCAGACTTTTTTAAAGGTTAGGGTTAAGTTTAGGCATTAACTCTGACTTTTTTAAAGGTTAGGGTTAAGTTACAGCATTAACTCTGACTTTTTTAAAGGTTAGGGTTAAGTTACAGCATTAACTCTGACTTTTTTAAAGGTTAGGGATAAGTTTAGGCATTAAATAACTGCATGTTGGCTAACTCCCTGAAAAAAAAGAACATGAAATCTCTAGACTGCCTGTCGTGTCGTACATACAGTTGCTAAGTATTACATTTACAACAGACAAAGACCTGTTTGTCAGTGGTCAGCCACGGAGTGAGTGAGCATTGTGCAGCAGCTGAAAGGCCTTGGACGAGGGGAAGCGGATCCTACACATGCACATAAATCTCCATGTCAATAGCGTTCAAAAATTTGGGTTCCAGAAAATCCCGAAACCTCAGCCACTCCATAATAAGTGTTAGTGAGAGTAATTTAGTAATAACTCTTTAATGAACAGGGGGGAAAAAAACTATCATTACTGTTTTATATCATACATCACACACATGAGTACATATACATGTTTGATCTGTCAAAAGGTGAATACAGTATACAATATCATCTCGTATATATTTGTTTTCACTTTTAAAGACTATATTTATTTTCTCTTCTGGGATGATGAACAGTCTGACATAGCAATCTACAGTAAGGCTTTTGACATGACATTTCTCGGCATAATATTTATTAATAAATAAAATAAATGAATATAATATTTTTTTTATTTAAATTTTTCATCTAAAACCCAGAACACACCAATAGAACTTTAGCACCATGTGTTTTAGAATATTTGTATTACTTCCAAACAATAATATGACCTTAAAGGACGTCAGTTTCTGTTTTATTTTAAAGAAGAACGGCGATTCCAGGAAACTATTTACTTAAACATTTTTTTTTATGTGTAATAAATCATTCTTTGTCTCAGCAGTTGTTTGAGTATTTCATTTTCATAAAAATGCTGCGGCTAACTGACGTTGTGCCAACCTCTATGAATACCCCCAGACAAACTACGTATGAGTTTCCTAATAGAACTGTGAAATACATTAACAATCTAACACAATCTAAAAAAAACAAATGTAATGAATATTTAACCAACCAATATTCCCAAACAGCATCAATAACAATTTTAATCAAATCAGCAGCAATTCATACCTTAATTGATAACCATAGTTGCCTTGATTGGAATATTAAAATCCATCTTTTTAACAAAATATTACAGCCAATTCTACAGTAACAACAGAAATATATACGTACAGGTTTAGGACACAGAGATGACAGGAGTAATACAACACAGCAATCCCGTTCTATATACGTTTATCCACATTCGTTTGATCAGAAGAGCTTTACACCTTTGGCCTGGGTGTGGGCCAAACTTATGAATTTTCTTTCATTTGTTTGTTTATTTTATCCTCTTGAAACAAAAACAAAAACAAAAAAAAGTATCCTAGTGCAGATTGAATCATTTACAATTGAAATGAAAAGCTTAAAACATGATGATAATAAAACATTACGTTAACATAGGACAGCTGTTGTTGTAGTATTTTTGGTGCAGATTCATTGAGAATCCTAAAGTGGTGGTGGCACCTGTTTTTTTTTTTTTAAAGAGTTGTGTTTCGCTGTAAACTGTGAGGGGTTGAGGTGCCTGCTTGCTCTCCCCGAGCATTGAGTGTCTGCAAGTGTTTTTTGTTTTTTTGAGGCAGGCAGGCAGGCAGGTCCCTCAGATGGCAAGGCCATGCTCTGATCGAATGAGAGAGAGAGAGCCCCACGGGCGAGGGGGGGGGGGGGGGGCAGCGAGAGACTCAGCAGTCTCTGTGGTGGTAGCACCCCACGGGCGAGGGGGGGGGGGGGGCAGAGAGAGACTCAGCAGTCTCTGTGGTGGTAGCACCTTAGGATCAGCGTTCAGCACCAGGTTCATTCATTAATGAACAAACTAAAATGCACCTTTTTTTTTTGTCATCCAAGCATTTTGGCTCTAAATCAGAACTAATAAAGGCCATGATACAAAGAACCGAACCAAATACTGCAACGGCCTGCTACGCATCAATGCATTCTAAGAATTCAGAAAAAAGAGAGACAGTAGGACATTGTACAGGAGAGAGAGACAGTAGGACATTGTACAGAAGAGAGGGAGAGACAGTAGGACATTGTACAAAAGAGAGAGAGAGAGAGTAGGACATTGTACAGAAGAGAGAGACAGTAGGACATTGTACAGAAGAGAGAGACAGTAGGACATTGTACAGAAAAAAGAGAGACAGTAGGACATTGTACAGAAGAGAGAGAGACAGTAGGACATTCTACAGAGGAGAGAGAGACAGTAGGACATTGTACAGAAGAGAGAGAGACAGTAGGACATTGTACAGAAGAGAGAGAGACAGTAGGACATTGTACAGAAGAGAGGGAGAGACAGTAAGACATTGTACAGAAGAGAGGGAGAGAGAGAGTAGTACATTGTACAGAAGAGAGAGAGAGAGAGAGAGTAGGACATTGTACAGAAGAGAGAGAGAGAGAGAGTAGGACATTGTACAGAAGAGAGAAGAGAGAGAGACAGTAGGACATTGTACAGAAGAGAGGGAGAGACAGTAAGACATTGTACAGAAGAGAGGGAGAGAGAGAGTAGTACATTGTACAGAAGAGAGAGAGAGAGAGAGAGTAGGACATTGTACAGAAGAGAGAGAGAGAGAGAGTAGGACATTGTACAGAAGAGAGAAGAGAGAGAGACAGTAGGACATTGTACAGAAGAGAGAGAGAGAGAGTAGGACATTGTACAGCGGAGAGAGAGAGAGAGTAGGACATTGTACAGAGGAGAGAGAGAGACAGTAGGACATTGTACAGAAGAGAGAGACAGTAGGACATTGTACAGAAGAGAGAGACAGTAGGACATTGTACAGAGGAGAGAGAGAGACAGTAGGACATTGTACAGAAGAGAGAGAGACAGTAGGACATTGTACAGAGGAGAGAGAGACAGTAGGACATTGTACAGAAGAGAGAGAGAGAGACAGCCCTAACATGCTGTATATCTTTTCGGGCCACCTCACGATGAACTCCAGGCATGCTGTGAAAAAACATGGGAATTAGGTGGGGACAGAGTCTGCGTTTACTCCTTTTCACACAGCTGTTTTGGAATCTCTTATGATGTCATCGTACAATGGTGGAGATATTCAACCCAATCATGAAACACTTTGTCAACATTTACTGTCTTTCCCCATGTCTTTTTTTTTGCAGGCATTTTTCTATTTGGCTAGACATTTTGATCACAAGACTAACGACAGACAAGAAAAATATGACATGTTGGCACAACAAATCATTCATCTTGCAAGACAGAAGGAGAAGGCACCAGCTCCATAGTTGCTGTGCTGTCATCTGTCCAGCTTCCTGTCCAACACCTGGACGTGTCCTGTGCTGTCATCTGTCCAGCTTCCTGTCCAACACCTGGATGTGTCCTGTGCTGTCATCTGTCCAGCTTCCTGTCCAACACACCTAGACGTGTCCTGTGCTGTCATCTGTCCAGCTTCCTGTCCAACACCTGGACGTGTCCTGTGCTGTCATCTGTCCAGCTTCCTGTCCAACACCTGGATGTGTCCTGTGCTGTCATCTGTCCAGCTTCCTGTCCAACACACCTAGACGTGTCCTGTGCTGTCATCTGTCCAGCTTCCTGTCCAGCACACATATACGGGTCCCAAATTCCATCCTATTCCCTGCATAGTGCACTACTATAGGGTGCCATTTGGGATGCAGATCCTATTCTCTCTTGATCAGATTCCAAACCAACCAACCGGTTGGCTGGCTGAATTAACTAGGATTTTTTTTTTTATCCAGTTTGCTTCAAACAAAGAAGAAGGGTGAACCAACCCATAGAACCCTGTCTGAGGTACAACCCAGGCTCAGGTACAACCCAGGCTCAGGTACAACCCAGGCTCAGGTACAACCCAGGCTCAGGTACAACCCAGGCTCAGGTACAACCCAGGCTCAGATACAACCCAGACTCAGGTACAGCTGATGTTCCCATACCCCACCCAACCCAGGCTCAGGTACAGCTGATGTTCCCATACCCCACCCAACCCAGGCTCAGGTACAACCCAGGCTCAGGTACAACCCAGACTCAGGTACAGCTGATGTTCCCATACCCCACCCAACCCAGGCTCAGGTACAGCTGATGTTCCCATACCCCACCCAACCCAGGCTCAGGTACAACCCAGGCTCAGGTACAACCCAGACTCAGGTACAGCTGATGTTCCCATACCCCACCCAACCCAGGCTCAGGTACAGCTGATGTTCCCATACCCCACCCAACCCAGGCTCAGGTACAACCCAGGCTCAGGTACAACCCAGACTCAGGTACAGCTGATGTTCCCATACCCCACCCAACCCAGGCTCAGGTACAGCTGATGTTCCCATACCCCACCCAACCCAGGCTCAGGTACAGCTGATGTTCCCATACCCCACCCAACCCAGGCTCAGGTACAGCTGATGTTCCCATACCCCACCCAACCCAGGCTCAGGTACAACCCAGGCTCAGGTACAACCCAGACTCAGGTACAGCTGATGTTCCCATACCCCACCCAACCCAGGCTCAGGTACAGCTGATGTCCCCATACCCCACCCAACCCAGGCTCAGGTACAGCTGATGTTCCCATATTGCCTTGCTTTTGAATTTCTCTGTTGTCTGTCCTCCTCAGAACGAGAGATTGAGTTTCACAGACAAAGTACCCAATCTCTGGTTCTGATATGGAATCAGCTTCATGGGTACAGTAACCCCGTTATTAATATTATAATTATAATAATTAATTATTATTGTTTAATAGCAGCTTTCCTCTTTATGTTGTTATTGGTATTGTTGTTTGGTGTGTTTGCATCTGACCCAAATGGCTCCCAGTTCCATATATAATGTATTAGTGTCTGGACCCTGGTCAAAGTACTTCACTACATATGGAAAAAGGATGTAATTTGTGATGCACCCTTGGTTATTGTACTGGCACGTGATACGCAGGTAAAGAAAGACACTGGTACCTGGTGTAGAAGTTGTTGTTAGTGGAGCTGGCTGCCGTGGTTTGGACAAAAAGCACCCGGAGGAAGAAGGCACTACAACAAGGAGAAGTTTATCCAACCGACCGACTGCTGTCTCGTCCTTCTCTGTCACCCTGTGTGTGACTGTGGGGTGGAGGTGGAGCTCTGTCACCCTATGTGTGTGTGTAGTGACTGTGGGGTGGAGCTCTGTCACCCTGTGTGTGTGTAGTGACTGTGGGGTGGAGGTGGAGCTCTGTCACCCTGTGTGTGTGTAGTGACTGTGGGGTGGAGGTGGAGCTCTGTCACCCTGTGTGTGACTCTGGGGTGGAGGTGGGGCTCTGTCACCCTGTGTGTGTGTAGTGACTGTGGGGTGGAGGTGGAGCTCTGTCACCCTGTGTGTGACTCTGGGGTGGAGGTGGGGCTCTGTCACCCTGTGTGTGTGTAGTGACTGTGGGGTGGAGGTGGAGCTCTGTCACCCTGTGTGTGACTCTGGGGTGGAGGTGGGGCTCTGTCACCCTATGTGTGTGTAGTGACTGTGGGGTGGAGCTCTGTCACCCTATGTGTGTGTAGTGACTGTGGGGTGGAGCTCTGTCACCCTATGTGTGTGTAGTGACTGTGGGGTGGAGGTGGAGCTCTGTCACCCTGTGTGTGTAGTGACTGTGGGGTGGAGCTCTGTCACCCTATGTGTGTGTAGTGACTGTGGGGTGGAGCTCTGTCACCCTATGTGTGTGTAGTGACTGTGGGGTGGAGCTCTGTCACCCTATGTGTGTGTAGTGACTGTGGGGTGGAGGTGGAGCTCTGTCACCCTGTGTGTGTAGTGACTGTGGGGTGGAGGTGGGGCTCTGTCACCCTATGTGTGTGTAGTGACTGTGGGGTGGAGGTGGGGCTCTGTCACCCTATGTGTGTGTAGTGACTGTGGGGTGGAGGTGGGGCTCTGTCACCCTATGTGTGTGTAGTGACTGTGGGGTGGAGGTGGGGCTCTGTCACCCTATGTGTGTGTAGTGACTGTGGGGTGGAGGTGGGGCTCTGTCACCCTATGTGTGTGTAGTGACTGTGGAGGTGGAGCTCTGTCACCCTATGTGTGTGTAGTGACTGTGGGGTGGAGGTGGGGCTCTGTCACCCTATGTGTGTGTAGTGACTGTGGGGTGGAGGTGGGGCTCTGTCACCCTATGTGTGTGTAGTGACTGTGGGGTGGAGGTGGGGCTCTGTCACCCTATGTGTGTGTAGTGACTGTGGGGTGGAGGTGGAGCTCTGTCACCCTATGTGTGTGTGTAGTGACTAAGACAAGGCTAAGATAATAACGTATGGAGGGAATCACAGTGTATCTGCTATCTGCGCCTGACTTTGATGTATATCCCTAGTTTATATAATATACCTAAAGATAACATATCACGTATCCCAAAATATACTTCAATATATACCTCAATGTATACCTCAGTATATAGTTCAATATATACCTCAATGTATACCTCAGTATATACCTCAATATATACCTCAGTATATACCTCAATATATACCTCAATATATACCTCAATATATACCTCAATGTATACCTCAGTATATACCTCAATATATAACTCAATTTATACCTCAGTATATACCTCAATATATACCTCAATATATATCTCAGTATACACCTCAATATATATATCAATATATACCTCAGTAATATACTACAGTATATTCCTAAATGTATGCATCAATATATGCCTCAATATATACCTCAATATACATCAATATATACCTCAATATATACCTCAATATATACATCAATATATACATCAATATATACCTCAATATACATCAATATATTCCTCATATATACCTCAATATACATCAATATATACCTCAATATATACATCAATATATACATCAATATATACATCAATATACCTCAATATATACCTCAATATACATCAATATATACCTCAATATACATCAATATATACCTCAATATACATCAATATATACCTTATCTATAGGTAAAGGGCGAGTGTCTATGTTTTTTTTAGAGGGTAATGATGCACCATAGAATCAATGCCTACCAGGCAGCCAACTCACACAAAACACACCTGCCCACCGAAACACTGTAGAACACACACGGTAACCTCACACACGTGAGGGAAAATGAAATCAAACAGAAACATTTGGCGGTATCCCAGAACACAACAGTGCACCAGAATGCATTGCGGTCTGAGGATGGACGGAGACCCGTGAGGACATGCCCGTGGCTGCCTCTCAAATGGCACCCTATTCCCTACGTAGTGCCCTACTTTTGACCCATTTGACTAGAGCCCTATGGGGCCTGGTCAAAAGTAGGGCACTTTATAGCCCATGACTGCGTCGAGAGGCCCCTGAGTCAGCTAGTTCAGTGGCCATGATCCTATTGGTCCTGAGGAACCAATCCCTGGTTTGGCCTGTTTATTTATTTGTGTTTTTTACTGTGGTATTTTATTGTTCATTTGATTTATTCAGACAAAACAAAAAAACGAAAAGGATCACTGACTGTGTCAGGAAACATAGAAGAAGAGGTTGCATACTGACAGGAAGGACTATTCCACAGATAATTATTGAGTCTGACGTTCCCACTGGAAGTGACCCAGTCACTCTCAATATTCAGGGCTGAATGCTTCCAGTCTTAGCCCACACAACAAGATGATGAATAGAAGTACTCTCAGCCCTAACCACCTTGATGGGCTAAACATCGCTAGACTAAATGCTTGTAGTCTTATAGCCTACACCCAGAGGTTTTTGCACCTCGTCATGGCGGTGCACCTCATTGCATGTCCTCACTTCAGTATCTCCAGTCATTCAGCCCCGCCCCCCCTCCCCTTAGTAACCAGGAAGTGAAGGTTGGCATGGAAACCCCTCTGTTCTGCACCCAGAAACAGGAATTGAAGGTTGTCATGGGAACGGCACCATGGGATGGGTGAGAGGGCAGAGCAGCAACCAGGGATGGAGCCAAACGGTTGGCAAGACAACAGGGCTGTGTGACTGTGACACAGACACCTTTCCCTGTCACACAGTCTGTCCTCGTGTTGTTTTCCACCCTTGGCAAGACCCTCTCGCCCGTCAGTCTCTCTCTCTCTCTCTCTCTCTCTCTCTCTCTCTCTCTCTCTCTCTCTAACCACCTGACCCCTGACCCCTAACTAACCTCTGAGGGGTCAGAGAGAACCCAGACCTTCACCATGCTGTGCAGTTCTCCCAGGTAGGTATCCCTCCCCATGTCTAAGTCAGTACAGTACTAATGCTTACTTAAAACTATTATCATGCCACACTGAAACACAATGTCTTAACACACATTATATCCAGAAAACTGGTTAAGTAAATGGACAAACTGGCATATGAAATGCATTCATTCACCTTTTCCCATTGGTTGGTTTTGTGCACCCAGCCCTCTCTGGAAATGACTGCTGATCTCCTAAAGAAGACCATAGAAGATCTCCTAAAGAAGACCATAGTTGACCTCCTATAGAAGACCATAAAATATCTCCTATAGGAGACCATAGTTGACCTCCTATAGAAGACCATAGTTGACCTCCTATAGAAGACCATAGTTGACCTCCTAAAGAAGACCATAGAAGATCTCCCATAGAAGACCATAGTTGACCTCCTAAAGAAGACCATAGAAGATCTCCTATAGGAGACCATAGTTGACCTCCTAAAGAAGACCATAGAAGATCTCCTAAAGAAGACCATAGTTGACCTCCTATAGAAGACCATAGTTGACCTCCTAAAGAAGACCATAGAAGATCTCCTATAGGAGACCATAGTTGACCTCCTATAGAAGACCATAGAAGATCTCCTAAAGAAGACCATAGAAGATCTCCTATAGAAGACCAGTCCCTGTAGACTCAGGAGTAGCTAGCCCCTCTAGACTCAGGAGTAGCTAGCCCCTCTAGACTCAGGAGTAGCTAGCCCCAGTACACTCAGGAGTAGCTAGCCCCTCTAGACTCAGGAGTAGCTAGCCCCTGTAGACTCAGGAGGAAACATGGCACATCTGTGTGTATTGTCTAGATCTGGAGGTCAAGGGGCTAGGGACTAGGGCATAGGGGCTAGGGCATAGGGACTAGGGCGTAGGGACTAGGGCATAGGGACTAGGGCATAGGGGCTAGGGCATAGGGACTAGGGCATAGGGGCTGGAGAAGACAGTACTGCTCTATATGCCTTGGCTTTGTCTTGAACTGCCCTAGCAGTAGCCAGCACAGTTGACCTGTACTCCTTAAAGAGCAGTGGAGGCTGCTCAGGGGAGGACGCCTCATAATAACGGCAGGAACGAAGCGAATGGAATGCCATCGAACACCTGGAACAATGTGTTTAATGCCATTCCACTAAATCCACTTCTGCCATTACCACGAGCCGTCCTCCCCTAATTAAGGTGCCACCAACCTCCTGTGCTATACAGTATTCTCTTTCAGAGCACACTGCGAAGACCAGTATACCTTTTAAAATGCAACATGTTGTGTAAAAAAATAAATAACGCAAATACAGGTACACTCATCATCATCACCATCACCAGCATCACCACCATCATCATCATTACAGCATCATCACCACCACCATCATCATTTGAACAGTAGAAAAGAACAGGGCACAACAATAAAACTGAAGTATAATACAATATGACATATCAACACATGCTGGTCAAGGTTTCTATTCTAAGAACCTGCAACAAGTATTCGCACCCGATGAGCTTATTGTTCAACCGAAGACCTCGTGGTAAAGTTGAAAACAGGAGGGGAAAGAAAGACATGCTGGTGGATGAGAAGGAGGGAGAAACAAAGAGGATGAGGAGGGAGAAAGAAAGAGGATGAGGAGGGAAAAACAAAGAGGATGAAGACGGAGAAACAAAGAGGATGAGGAGAGAGAAACAAAGAGGATTAGGAGGGAGAAACAAAGAGGATGAGGAGGGAGAAACAAAGAGGATGAGGAGGGAGAAACAAAGAGGATGAGGAGGAGGGAGAAACAAAGAGGATGAGGAGGGAGAAACAAAGAGGATGAGGAGGAGGGAGAAACAAAGAGGATGAGGAGGGAGAAACAAAGAGGATGAGGAGGAGGGAGAAAGAGTATGGAGTAGACTAGAGGACAGAACACAGACATTATCTCTCTAGCAGGGAATGCTGGAGGAACAGTGAAGTAGCAGGGAATGCAGGAGGAACAGTGAAGCAGGAGGGGATGTTGGAGGAAAAGTGAAGCAGGAGGGAATGCTGGAGGAAAAGTGAAGCAGCAGGGAATGCTGGAGGAACAGTGAAGCAGGAGGGAATGCAGGAGGAACAGTGAAGCAGGAGGGAATACTGGAGGGACAGTGAAGCAGCAGGGAATGCTGGAGGAAAAGTGAAGCAGGAGGGTATGCTGGAGGAACAGTGAAGCAGCAGGGAATGCTGGAGGAACAGTGAAGTAGCAGGGAATGCAGGAGGAACAGTGAAGCAGGAGGGAATGCTGGAGGAACAGTGAAGCAGCAGGGAATGCTGGAGGAGCAGTGAAGCAGCAGGGAATGCTGGAGGAGCAGTGAAGCAGCAGGGAATGCTGGAGGAACAGTGAAGCAGGAGGGAATGCTGGAGGAACAGTGAAGCAGCAGGGAATGCTGGAGGAACAGTGAAGCAGGAGGGAATGCTGGAGGAACAGTGAAGCAGCAGGGAATGCTGGAAGAACAGTGAAGCAGCAGGGAATGCAGGAGGAACAGTGAAGCAGGAGGGAATGCTGGAGGAACATTGAAGCAGCAGGGAATGCTGGAGGAACAGTGAAGCAGGAGAGAATGCTGGAGGAACAGTGAAGCAGCAGGGAATGCTGGAGGAACAGTGAAGCAGGAGAGAATGCTGGAGGAACAGTGAAAGTCTTTGCAGCACACTGTTCTGTACATCGTTATGTGATGGTTGCTTTTCAACAGCCGCCATGTGACCTCTAAACTTATTGGATTTATCTACGTATTTGACTCTATTCAGAATTTCAATTGTTCGTTTAAATAATAAAATATAGTTCTTTGGAATGTCGGATAAACTCATTTCACCCTACAACCGTTGTGTAGAAACACCTCTAAACATTGTGCTATCTTCTTTGCTATAGAGAAACGTCTTTAAGCGTTCTTTGTTTTTCTTACTGGTCAAATACATGTCAGTGGAAAGAAGAGTTGTGTTTAAACTAATGCTTGTCTCATGTGTCCCAGTATAAATTTCAACTGGGATTTAATAGAATATATTGTCAACCATCCATAGAAAATAAACCACATCAAGCATGCTGTTACAGACTGCTACCAGCAGAGGCCACTGTTTGTTACGCTATGGGTGGAATTTGTGCCAATAAACTCTGATTCAAGGTCAGTTTGGTTGATTTCTCCTTAAACAGTTGAAATTAGGATGGAGAGTTGATCCAAAGATCTGTGTTTAGGGATAACCTCTAAACTGTTTGTGACATGATACAACACATTTCCAAGGCTGGGGG